>NW_023270447.1:37125188-37250355 GCF_011800145.1 Mirounga leonina
GTAAGATGCTATCAATTTTATGAGTTATCCCAATTTCACAGTAAATACGTGAAAAAATGGGTACATTAGAATTTATAAAATGTGGCCTTTATAACATTCTGAAAAAAAACAAGAAACATAGCTTGTAAGAGCCAGACAAAATATTCATTCTAGAATAAAACATAGGTCAAAAACAGAAGAAAATTCCTTGTAAATGCTATAGAAAAACGTAAAAAGTGTGAAATAAGTAAACTAGGTCATTCTAGATGAGATGATACGATAATAGAATGAAATGAAAAGGAGATTATAAAGCTAAGGAAATAAATTAAGCACTAAATAACAGTATTGCAGAACAAATACATTAGAAACAACAGTGAACACAAAAGATGGTGGCTGAAAAAATTTGATAGCTCATAGTGAATTTAATGAAAAAAGTTTAAAGGAATTACAGAAACAGTAGTTATTGAGGACAAAGAGGGTTCAACATAAGGATCACTGGTGATCCACTTATATAGAAAGCCTCCAAAATGTAACCAAAATAGTATTCAAAGTAGGGTAAAAATTTCTCTGTAAGGAAAAACTGAATCTGTAGCATAACATTAGGTTCTAAGAAAAATCTAAGAATGATTAGTAACAATAATTATCCTGATTAAACTATTGGACTTTGATTGTAAATAAAGAAATCCAAAGGCATTCAGGCAAAAAAGAGGTAAAAACCTGGCTTTACATTTTTTCACATCTTTACATTTCTGAGACAAAGAAAATGTGATCAGGTAGTATATCTGGCTAAGATGTCATTTAGATATCAAGGCAATTGAAGAAAACATAGAAGAATTCAAAAACATAGCAGTCATATGGGTCCATTTTGAAAGAAAAATAATACTACTTGAAGATGAAATCCATTCAACTAAGAGATGAAAGAAGTTACAGTTAAAGGCTAATGTAATACTGAATTCTGGGAGACATGAAATTATAATTCAGAGGGAAAGAAGCATAAACTGAAATTTAATGCCAGCCAAATTTCCCTTTAAATATGCAAAAAAGAAACTCATTTATGAATCTGTAAGAAATCAAGGAATACTAAGAATATAAGAGCCCTTCACACATATAAAATTGACCATGAAATTCAGCCACCCAGTGAGACTAATTAAAGAAGTCAGGACTGTGTAGACCTCAGGAAGAACATGGGTATAAGCCTTTTCATTTAAAAATAGATCTAAAATCAAACAACTGTGGAAATTATGGCTTTACAATCAAATGTAAATGTTGTAAACTTTAACACACTAAACACAGTAATAAAACAAAAAATCAGGAGGAAGGAGGTGACATTTCCTCATCCTTAACATCTAGAAGTCAGTACTACTATCTGAGTTTGATGCATGTACTTATAAAACAACATAAGGATATAAAGAAATCAGTTTGAAAAATGATAACATTTTTTTTTTCTCCTTCCATTTTTCAGATTATTGAATGTTTTGGAAGTAATAGCTCCCTTCAAGCACTTTAACAAGCTTAGAGAATTTGTTCAGATGAAGCTTCCTCCAGGCTTTCCTGTAAAACTAGGTAAGAGGAAATTTACATGTAATTTCAGTGTCTATTAGAAATATGGAGCTGTTTACTAACATTTAATAAGAAATGTGTTTTGAAGGAAAATGATTTTCTAGTTGCTTAGATTTTTATAAAGTTTTTCTGTGATTACATGGATCAAGATTCATGTTTTATCAAATATGTAAAGTGCCCAATGAGAGTTCTAATTCTACTGGATTTAAGTTAAACGTAAGGGATATGCAAATATTTCATACGAGAGGGTATGGATGAACTTATAATGCACTGTGATAATGTCTTCTAATGTCAAATAGGGAGACTGGATTTTAGTCCAAATTTTTAGCAGATTTTTGAGTTTCTGAACAGTGGGGATGTTTCTGGGATCAACAGTCACTGTTCATAGGTAAAGTAATACTCATATATTTTATTTTTCAGTCTTAAATGTTTAAACTTAACTTCATCTTAAGCAATGATCTTTAAGAACAGTTAACTCCCATTTTTGTGCATATTTATCTAAGTATATCAGAAAACTGGGAACAAGAGACTATTAAAAGATTCTTTAGGAGTTTAGGCTTAGATTTAGCATTAAGCTTGAGGAGAGCCTTTACTACCACCTCTACTCTATTTGGATGGTATTAAATATGTCACCAAATATTTAATCAGTGCGTGCTATATGCCAGATGCTTTTCTAGGGGTGAGACAGACAGTAAAAGTGTCTGTCCTCTTAGTGTTTACATTCCAGTGGGAGAGAAAAATAAATGTATAGTAAATTTAACCTTTATTTAATCTCTCAGATGGATTTTACTTTTTAGTCAATGTTACTGAAACCACATTTCAGAATAATTAGGCCAAAATGCTTTTCTCACAGAAATAATGCTTTCATTACTAAAAAGCAAACATGACCTTTTCAACTTTACAACCTTGGAAATAAGGAATTTGTGGGTTAAAGTGGATTTTAAAACATTTCAGAATGTCATTATAGATTCCCTTTGTGATGAAAAAGTACTGGGGGGCGCCTGGGTGGCTCAGTTGGTTAAGCAACTGCCTTCAGCTCAGGTCGTGATCCTGGAGTCCCAGGATCGAGTCCCACATCGGGCTCCCCGCTCGGTGGGGAGTCTGCTTCTCCCTCTGACCCTCTCCCCTCTCGTGCTCTCTCTCACTCTCTCTCTCTCAAATATATAAATAAAATCTTAAAAAAAAAAAAAAAAAAAAAAAAGTACTGGAAACCCGGTGTCTACTTGAAGAAAAATCAGCATAGATATACAATATCTTTACAACACCAGAAATGATTTGAAAACTAAGCAATCGAGATGTGTGTTTGAGTTATGGGTCGGGATCATTATGTGATCATTTCTGCAGAAGCTAAAATCCCACTGTAATTTTCTATAACCAGAAAATAGTTGAAGCATTGGATGCTCTTCTAGGTACTGTATTTAAAGTGCCAAACTAAAATAGTGGGCAGGGATTGAATATATGAGAGTTTCAAACTATCCCAGCATTCACATCTGTTTAAGTCCCCAAATATCTTTTTAAGTCCTAAACCCCAGTCAAACCCCACAATACAATATAGATTTGTATGCAAAAGAAATATTTTGATTATGTGAAAAGGAAAAAAAAAGTCTACAATACTTCTTTGCAGGCATTTCTCTAATGTAGAACCACATTCTTAACAAGGGATTGATAATCTTTTGCTTGCATACTAAAGTTATTGGGAATTTATCTTTCTCTCTTTTGTCTTTTTGTCCTTCTTTTGAATTAACCCTGTAAAACTCTAGCCCTGGGTCTGTTTAATCTTCCATCATTTCTGTTTCTGTGCTCAGGCTTAAAAATACAATTGAAGGGAAAATTATAAAAATTTAGAAATTGTTAATTATGTTTTCAAAATCAGCCAGAGCTTTAAATGCTAATTATGAATAATCTTTTCTCTTTTTGCTTCTCCTTCCATTCTACTCAAAGGCTAAATTTGAACCTCTTTTACCAGTCCCCAGCTTCTCCCACTACTTCCTTCCACAGTCTAAGCAGATGATTTTTGCTTCCTTAGTTACAAAAAAAGACAATCAGAAATGAGACCTCCCTATTACTCCCAAGCCCCCATACAGACTTTTTGTCCCAAGTCCCACCTTTTCATCTTTCCTATCTCAGTGGAAGTGGTACCCCTCTTCTTAGCTTGAATAATCTCTTCATTTATACTATGGATCTGTTCTCGCATCTCTTTTAAGAACCTTGCTCTCCCCATATTTTTCTTTTATCTTCAAACTCCCTTCTCTCCTGCTTTTTCTCTCTTAGCTGTTAGGCTTTGTTCAGGTCTTTCTCCTTTTAAAATTCAACCAACTAAATAAAATAACCCCTTTAACTCTTCCCTACCCAGCACTTGCCTTTAATCTTTGTTTTTCATAGCTTGGCTACTTGAAAGTCTAGTTTTATATCTCCATTGTTACTTTCTATGTGCAATTTTTTTGTAAAGGGGAGAAGTTGAAGGGACATAAAGGGAGACAGAGTTTTTCTACTTCACTTGAACTTCTAAAATGATGACACTAGAAGACTATGATACGTTTTATATGTGTACACACACACACATATATATATAATATATAGCTAAAGAAGCTATACAAAGAGGTACATTCAAAAACACTAGATAAATGAAATGAAAATGAAATTCTAAAATAATCAAGTAACTTATAGGAAGGTAAGAAAAGAAAACAAAGAAATGAAAAACAGAGACAAGTAAAAAAATAAAATGTCAGACTTAAGTCTTAATATGTAAATAATTCCATTAAATGTAAGTAGTCTAAATAGACTATATAAAAGGTAGAAATTGGCAAAACAGATTAAAAAACATGACCCAAATATATATTCTCTTCAAGACACTGCCTTCAAATATGATATTGAAAGCAAAAGGATGGAAAAGAATGTTTCATTTAAACATTAATCAAAGGATAACAGGACTAGCTCTCTTAATGTTAGATAAAGTAGATTTCAGAGCAAAAAAAATTACCAGAGACAGATAGGGATATTATATAATGATAAAAGGATCAATTCATGAAGAATAGCAATTCTAAATGTATATGCACCAAACAAAAGAGCTACAAGGCAGGTAAAACAAAAACTGAAAGAAATGAAAGAAAAATCTACAATTATAATTGGAGACAGTTGATATAACAACTAGACAGAAAATCAGGATGGATATACAATATCTTTACAACACCATAAACTAAAGCACCTAATTTGCATTTACCCAACATTAGCTAAATACACATTCCTTTCAAGTGCCTATGGAAGATATACCAAGATAGGCCATATCCTGATCCATAAAACAAACCTCAATAGTTGTAAAAGAGTAAAAAAATCAACCATAATAGAATCATACTAGACAACAGTAGAAAAAGAAGAGCAAAATAAGCCTAAAACCAACAGAAAGAACGAAGAGAGTAGAAATCAGGGAAAGAGAAAACAAAACAAATCTAGAACATCAATGAAGCAAAGAGCTGGTTCTTTGAAAAGATTGATAAAATCAAGAAATTTGCAGCAAGAGTGATAAAAAGGGAGAAAACACAAATTATCAATATAAGGAATGAAATGGGCTAGCACTACAGGCCCTACAGAAATCAAAAGGATAATAAGTACAATAAGGAATGAAAGGGGGAGAAAAAGGCATTCAGAGCAGAAAGAAAGAAAACCTTCTCTGTTTGCAAGAGACATGATTCTGTAAGTAGAAATCCCAACGATTCTACCAAAAACTAGAATTAATGAGTTCTGCAAGATGGCAGGATACAAATTAAACATGTAAGAATCAATAGTATATTTCTGTATACCAGCATTGAACACATAGACACCAAAATTTAAATATTAAGTACTTTTACAATTGCTAAAAAAATACTTAGGCATAATTTTAACTAAACGTACATTATTTGTATGTTGAAAATTGTATAACACTAATGAAAGAAATGAAAGGAAGATCTAAACAAATGGAGAGATATACCATGCTCATTGATTGGAAAATTCAACATAGGAAAGATGTTAATTCTCCCCAAATTACTATACAGGTTTAACACAGTTCTTGTCACAATCCCAGTAATATTTTTTTTGTAGATATAGACAAGATTATTTTAAAATTTACATGGGAAGGCGAAGAATCTAGAATATCTGTATTAGTTTTATGAGAATGCCATAACAGAATACCACAAACTGAGTGGCTTAAACAACAAATTTATTTTCTCATGGCTTTGGAGGTTAGAAATCTGAGCTCTTTCTCACAGCCTTCTGAGGCTATCCATGCCTCTCCCCTAGATTCTGACGATTTTCCTTGGCTTATAGAAGAATCACCCCAGT
Source organism: Mirounga leonina (assembly GCF_011800145.1). Classification (NCBI taxonomy): domain Eukaryota; kingdom Metazoa; phylum Chordata; class Mammalia; order Carnivora; family Phocidae; genus Mirounga; species Mirounga leonina. Next base: position 37,131,042 of record NW_023270447.1, read on the forward strand.
CTTTGCCTTCATCTTCACATGATGTTCTTGCTGTGTGTCTTCAAATTCCCCCCACTTTTGTAAGGACACTGGCCATTGGATTAGGGACCACTATAATGGCTTTTAACTTGATTACTTCTGCAAATTGCAGACCCTATCTGCAAAAAAGGTCACATTCTGAAGTACTAGAAGTTAGGACTAGAACATATTATTTCTTGGAAGGGAAAGAATTCAACCCACAACAATAGCCAAAACAATTTTGAAAATGAAGAATAAAATGTGAGTAGTCTACTCAATTTCAGTATTTATTATATAGCTATAGTAATCAGGACTGTGTGGTATAGGCTGGGGGATGAACATATAAATCAAAATAACAGAACAGAGAATCCAGAGATAGACCCTCATAAATATGCACAACTAATTTTTTATAAAGATGCAATAACTGTTCAGTGGAGTAAAGATAGCCTTTTCAACAAATGATGCTGGAGCAATTGGACATCCAAAGGCAAAACAAGGAACCTCTACCTAAGTCCTGCAGTTTATATAGAAATTAACTGAAAATGGAACAGAGACTTGAATTTAAATGTTAAATGTAAAACTATAACACTTTTAGGAAATAAACAGAAAAAGCCTTAGGGATATCGGTTTAAGCAAAGACTTCTTAGACTTCACACCATAAGCATGATCTATAAAAAGAAAAATCAACGAATTGGACTTCATCAAAAGTGGAGACTGCTCTGTGAAAGACCAATTAAAAGAAAGAAAACACAAGAACTTTTAAAACTCATCAATAACAGAACAAACAGGCCCATTAGAAAAGAGCAAAAAACACAGACATTTTACCAAAGAGGATATATAAATGGAAAATAAGCACATGAACAATGTTCAGTATTATTAACCATTAGGGAAATACAAATTAAAACCACAATATCACTTTATACACCTAACAGAATGGCTAAAATAAAACATGTGACAACACCAAATGTTTGTGCAGATGTGGGAAAACTGGATCACTCATTATGGGTCAAATTTATTTGTAGTAGCTGCGAACTAGAAACAACCCAGCTGCTCATTGCACATTCTCTTTATCGCTTCCACTCTTACTATGTTTATTTTTGGTATTCATGTTGTTAAATCTACTGGATACTTTTCTGTTACCAAGATTTGACTCTCTTTTTGTAGAGTCCTTGTCCCAGTGAATGATAGTTTTTCTTCAGATTTCCTCTGACTTCTTTGATAGAGTTCTCTCTTGATTTTCTTCCTGCCTGTCTTGCTGCTCCTTCTGGAGCACATTTCTCCTTTTACTCTTGTCAGCCTACAATGTAATGTATTCTCATTACATTGGCTAAAACTTAAGCCAAAGCATGTTACTACTCTGCTCACAGCCTTCCATTGGTTTTCCCTTTCATCCAGAGAAATAAATAGCCAAAGACTTTTTGATCTAAACCCCATGTGATCTCAGTGTCTATCTCTCCCCTGACCCCTTCTCCTGTTCATCTCCCCTTCACTTGGCTGTTAGCCACACTGGTCTCTTAACTGTTCCCAGTATACACCAGACACTTTATTTTTCAGGGCGTTTGTACTTGTTCCCTCTACTTGGGATTTTTTTGCTCTAGACAACTGTATGGTTCATACCTCAGGTTTTTGCTGAAAGGTCACTTTATTGAGGTTTTCTTACGACCACCCTGTTAAGAGCTCTTACCCCAATACTGAGACTCCTTTCACACTACCATGCTTTACTTTTGTCTGTATACTTAGTCACAGATACTTTTTACTTCTTTACTAGGTCTCCCAACCAGAATATAATCTCCATAAATGCATGATTTTTTCCTCTTGGTCACTTGTTTTGTTCCCTTGTTTCCAGTGCCTAATATGGGTCATTAACTTTCTGAAGGATAGTAAATATTTTAGGCTTTGCGGGCCATATGTTTTTTTTTTTTTTTTTTTTTAATTTATTTATTTGACAGAGAGATACAGCGAGAGAGGGAACACAAACAGGGGGAGTGGGAGAGGGAGAGGGAGAAGCAGGCTTCCCGCAGAGCAGGGAGCCCAACGCGGGGCTCGATCCCAGGACCCCAGGATCATGACCCAAGCCGAAGGCAGACGCTTAACGACTGAGCCACCCAGGCGCCCCAGCCATATGGTTTCTGTCACAACTACTTAATTCTTGTTGGAAAACTTAAAGCAGCCATAGACAATAAGTAAATGAACAGCATCCTGTGTTCCAATAAATTTTACTTAGGGACACTGGAGTTTGAACTTCATGTAATTTTATCCGCATGAAATACTATTTTTTGTGTGTGTTTTTTTAGCCATTAAAGAACGTAAGATCTTTTGTTAGCTCATAAACCTTACAAAAACAGGCCAGGCAATGGGCCTTACTTTGCTGACCCCTGAATTAGAACAGCATTTGTTACTAATATACACAAATGGATGATTCCCCCCCCCCCCCAGAAATAACTGGGAACTCTGTAATCTTTATGTAGATTTTTGTGTGTGTTTTTTTTTTTTTTTTTCAGAAGAATATTACTTTCTGCAGTAAAATACTAGCCATGTAAAAAGTAATTTACTCTTTACTGTTATTCTAGACAAATACTCACCTTAGCTTTCATAGAATCATTTCAGGGTTTTAAAGGAAGCTTTACAGTTGTTTATTTTGTAGGTGAAATCCCTGAGGACCATGAATTAAATGTTTTATAGGAATCAGAAACCAAGTTTTCTGATTTGTGCTCTTTCTAAAAACTCTTATTAGGGATAAAACTAAGGAGAGTGATTAAAGTATTTGGCCATTTTTAATGTCAGATTTCACTATAATTTCAGTGAGGAATGTATTTTATGTAAAAAAAATGTTAGGCTGTGTTGGCATGATATTACTCCAATTCTGATGAGACTTTTTATCGCATATATTTAAGTGATGGATTGTATTTAGTATTTTAAAACAAAAGAGATTAATGTATTTCTCTTGCTTTAGAATGGAAATAAATCAGCTCAGAGTCAGAATAGTATATATGCTATATGAATAGAAAAGATGTCAGAATGCAAAAAGTACAAATGTACGTGTCTCTTTGGCCTAAGAAAAACAAAAAAGACTGGTGGGATCTGGCATTATAATTTTGAGATTGGGAAGCAATGGGAACTTGTCTTTTTGATGTGATTCCTGATGCCTTGGTGTCTTTCTCTCTTCACCAATAAAAAACCCTTCTCCAAAATAGACACACTCACTATTGGACATATATTAGGATTTGTCAGGTCCTTGAATAATGCTTTTTTATACTTTAAGGAATATGGCTATCTCTAATAGTATTTATAGTCTGTAAATAGATAAGCATTTTATTTTACAATGTTATCATTGGTTGTTCTCTCTAGATATTCCCGTGTTTCCTACGATCACAGCCACTGTGACTTTTCAGGAGTTTCGATATGATGAATTTGATGGCTCCATCTTTACTATACCTGATGACTATAAGGAAGACCCGAGCCGTTTTCCTGATCTTTAACTGACATGGAAAATGATCTCATCTAACCAAGGAAAGCAAGAGAATACAGAGACCCCAGTAGTGAATCCAAATAGAAGGGACAAATGTTCTGAGAAGAAAAGGGAATTACAGTGAATCGACACATCAGTAATATGATATAATGAAATGGGCCTTTAAAAAGAATTTCAGCAAGTTTCCTGATGTGCCATTTTCAGTCTTTTTAAAAATATACATATTATAAGTGTAATAGTTTGACACCTTAATGACCCTGAGTACTTCTTAGGTAAAACAGCTATAAGTGCTGTGATTTGTTTTTAAAAATTTTTACACTTCTTGTTGAAATATATATGCATATAAATATATCTATATCTATATCTAAAACACTCCTGGACCATTAACATAAATTAAATGTCTTAAGAGATATGAAGCCCTTTTAAACTTGTCATCTTATATTCAAGGTGACATTTATAAATATTCCTTCAAGCTTTGTTTTCATAAAATGTAAACTATGTAACATTATGTATAGTTCAGTAATTTGAATGTTTGTTCAATATAATGAACTAGAAGGAATGCAGTTTTCTGTAGATGAATGAACCAAATGGTAACCATTAAACAATTGCATTTATATGTTGCAATACATTTCAGAAGGAGCGTTCACTCTGCAGGGAATAAGGTACCTCCTTTAGCACCTTAGTGCAATTCATTGTGGTGCTATTTGTTTTTACCTGAATTCTTTCTTCAATGGAAAATGTTTGTTACTAATCTTCCTTTCATAGAACCTCTATTTTTTTTTTTTTTCTAAACTTGAGTTTAAAAGTCCTTTTTGTGTTCATGATAAGGTATGGTTAGCATGCTTAAAGATATTCCTCTTCCAAATCTCAGCACTTTAAAAAAACTCCAAATTTTTAAACTTGGTTCCTAGTAAGTGCACATCATTCTGATTATTTTGTTTTTAATGGAATATGGATGCATTCATGTCAGTTTTAAAAAAACAACCCACATATTTTGGACATCCCTACATATTTAATGCTTCAAAGTAAGGTAAAAACATTTTATATGCTAACAGAATATATTTGTTACAAGCTAAATTCCAGAAATGTACACAGGATTGACAGTTCCTACTGTTTATTTTTTTAAGTCACAAGAAAATATTTATTGATTTTAATCTCCAAAGTGAAATCATGCATTACTCATTTTTGCATTTAAAGTTTTTCATATTTATTCCAAGATGGTTTGAAGGTCCAAGACTGAAAATAAATTAGGGAGAATAATGTGTAACAGTCACAAAATGTTATGTTGTATTAAAGAGCTTAGCTAAAGAACTGTTTTTTTTAAATGTATCCTGATAAATGTGTCAAAATGCATCTGTCAAATTTTGTAGAGTGACCAATAGTTTAAACTTTTTCCAGAATTTTAAATAATTTGAATTTAGAGACTTTTATTGAAGAGATGATTTATTTAAAAATCCAAAGCATCAACCATAAGAAAATTTTATAATAAACATCTTTAAAGCTGCATCTTCCATGCTGAAACATACTACATTGCATATGTTGGCATTTTATTAAATACATTTTATAATGAAGTAATCATAGTTAAAAATTCAAAGACCAATTACTACCGTATGTGGGTCTGTTGAATTTTGTGGAAGAGTTGGTAAACCCAGATTAGGTTTATTGAATAGAAGTTGATCCCTATTATTTTGGGAATGCTTGTTGATCACGTGACTTGGAGATTGAATTATCCTGTCGCTGATTATTTGAGGTGCGAGACGCTGAACGGTGGTGATCACTGTTGCTCGTAGGCTCCCTTACTTTCGTGGGAATATGGTATACTTCCCAGGAGTATTTTTTCACACGTACAGACAACTTAGTGGAGAAGAAATATGGTAAATTGCAGCTTGAGATTTGTCAGTTTCCTAAAAGCTGTGAATATTTTGCTGGGGTACACTGGAGGTAGGAAGACTACTGAAAACTTTTGCACTTGGGATTGTTTTTAACTCTTATCTTTTTCTTTCGTAAAGAATAGTAGATTATCCATTCCAAAATGTCTTTTATCTGATCACAAAGGACAAGCAAATGTATCTCTTATGATGGTGAAAACAAGGAGTTAATTAATGCAAATAAACTTTTCACAATATTAGACTTTTCAAAATGTGCCTTTTAATCCAGTCGATGAATGAAGCTCTGTGTATGCTGTTTCACATAAGTAGATCAAAACACCATATATCTTGATAATCTCATGAAAATTTAGATTTTGTGTAAGTCCGTAAAATTCTATATACCTTCCACTTGTGATTGAAGAAACTGTGCAAACTTGGGAGACTGTAAAATGGTCACCTTCAGTGGCCCTTCAGAAGTGCTCAATATTCCTGCCACTAGTACAGGAGAAGATAAGATTCTTATCTTCAAGAAAATTCTTCCCTACAGACAATTTGCCTCTGTCTGTAGTCATTCGTAACAGCCAATTGTCAAATTTCATAAAAGGGGAGCAGAAAGCAGATGCTGTGATTGAGCACAGGTACATATGATGGTCTGGAAATTAACACATTTCAGAGAAGCTGATAGCTGACAGAAGCTGAAAAACTATGTACAGCTGACCCTTGAACGATGTGGGGGCTAGGGGTGCCAACCTCCCCCCACCCCGCCCCAGTCAAGAATCCGTGTAACTTTTGATTGCCCCCAAACTCAACTAACAGCCTACTGTTGACTGGAAGCCTTACTGATAAAGTTGATTAACACATATTTTGTACATTATATGTATTATATATTCTTACAATAGAGATAATGTGAAGAGACTCGTTAAGAGAAAATACATTTACAGTACTGTAGTGTATTGAAAAAATCTGCATGTAAGTGGACCTGCACAGTTCAAATCTATGTTGTTCAAGCGTCGGCTATAATTTCTTTCTCCTGCTTAGGACTGGTGTTGAGCCCCACTGACACAAAAATGGGTTTTCCTAGTGTTATTCATGTACAATTGTTTATTCACACCTGGGGGGATGATGGTAAATGATTATTTAGTGAGCCTTCTCCCCAGTTTTCACTAATTCTATGGCAGACAAAGATCCTGTTTCGAGTCCACAAAAGGGGAGTAAATATTTTCAGGATATACTGAGTTAAGGAGTGCTTTCTGCTGCTCATTTGTTTTTATTTGCAAACATTTGAGAAAAATTTGTAGTAGAAAACTAGGTGAATTTCCAGTCCTGCTACTAGCATTCTGGTCTTTAAAATTGAGTGAGAATTATTGATTAGCATGGAGCACAGTATGTCTCTACTGTTAACTCTTTTAAAAGGTACCTTAACCATGTTTTGCAAAATTAACAAAATGCATCCTTACCAAAGTTGCTATACTTGAAACTATGGGATGTTTCAAAGGTGACTGACAGTGAAACTCGCCCGAGATAATTGCACGGGAAGTGTAAATCACTTGTAAAGATCGCAAAATTAAACTTGCTAAAAAGCCCATCATTTGTATACTACCAATTAGCAAAAACTACCCTTGTTGCAAAGCATTTTATGTCAGAAATCTGGGGCAATAGGTGTCCTTGGCCACCATCTCAAGTATTAACATATTAACATTTTTCAGATCATGTGACCATCCTTAATAGTACCCAATGATGAACTTTTAAAACGTTTATAGCTCAGTTTGGAATAGTACTTTCAGCCACAATGGCACCTATGGTACACAGAATTAGAATTTCACATTTGCCACAGCACCTAATAAATACCAAAGCAAAATCTCCTAAGGGTTTTAAAGGAAGGCACTTGACAATCATTCCTGAATTTGTGTTTTGCAGGTGAAAATGACTAGTAGAAACTTTGTGTAATATAAAAACAAAAAAATAAACCCACCACTTACATTATCTGTACCTCCCATAGAGTTCTTAGTCACCAAGGGTGCCCAACAATGACTGGCTGAGGTGTCTGAAATAATGAATGTGGGTGGTGTAGGAGTTTTGGAGGGCAGAAGGGAAGCAGAAATTTTGTAGTTTATTCACACTGTGGCTGGTGGCTGGCTTCTTTGCGGGCCCCTTTGGGATGATGAGGCGGTAGCAGGGCCTACAACTGCCTCGCCTTCCCCTAGATCCTCCCTCAGCTTCTCAGACTAATGGGCCAGTGTGCCTTCACCTTCATGACGAAGGGTCCTGGCTTCCTTAGGACACCCCTGCCACCAAGGTCAGAAGAAAACAAGACCTGACTCAAGTTTCAGTCCATCCATGTAGGCTCTGGCTCTTGTTTGTGGTTCCATCTTATTCTTACTCTTTCATCTACCCACCTTCCCTTATAGACTGCCGGTGGGCTTTAATCTCCAGCATCAGATACAAAGACAACAGACTACTTATCCAGCCCTCACAGTTAAGGTCAAACCTCTGTAATACAGGTTGTTTCTAGTGATTCTGCTCCTTTGAACACTTTTAAGAAATTCTTAACCTACACGATGCTTGTCTACCAAAACTTGATATTTAAGCAAATTTTAACTTTTTCGCAGTAAATGAAGAGGCAGTTTTTACATTTGGTATATCGATAAAATTGTATCTTAAGGTAACTGAAATGTGATTATTAAACATCATTTGGAACATTCATGACCCTAGACCTTTAATTTCTATGCACAAATCATACATTAGCTAACTAGCTTTTTAAAAAAAAGACATCATGATACTCATTTTAGCGACAGTACACTGCGGGGAAAAAACCCTTACATGGTGATACCTTTGAAAAGAATGGGAACATGTCACTTCCCTGATTTCTGTAAGGACAACATTAGAAATGAATTAGTTCTGTCAGATCATTTCTCTGTGAATTCGTTGATTACCAGTTACATCTACTATACTACACTTTGTTTATTCTTACGAATATTCCCACTGGTAAATTAGCATGGTTCACACTTGAGTTATTTTGCTGAAGAATGTCTGAATGCATTGCACATACTTTTTTTTATTATTATTTTTTTTAAGATTTTATTTATTTGAGAGAGAGAATGAGATAGAGCGAGCATGAGAAGGGGGAGGGTCAGAGGGAGAAGCAGACTCCCCGCTGAGCGGGGAGCCCGACGCGGGACTCGATCCCGGGACTCCAGGATCATGACCTGAGCCGAAGGCAGTCGCTTAACCGACTGAGCCACCCAGGCGCCCCCTTTTTTTTTTTTTTTTAAAGATTTCATTTATTTGAGAGAGAAAATGAGATAGAGAGAGCATGAGAGGGGGGAGGGTCAGAGGAAGCAGCACTACCCGCTGAGCAGGGAGCCTGATGCGGGACTCCAGGATCGTGACCCAAGCTGAAGGCAGTCACCCAACCAACTGAGCCACCCAGGCGCCCCTGCACATAGACTTTTGACATTATAAAATGAAAATGGCAACAAAAATTAAACTAAAGCAGACTCAAAAATCTACAGCTCCAGATTAGTCTCATTTAGAAAGCTGCTTCTGATAATAAAGCCTTAATAACAGACATATTCTGGATGCTCTTGAAAATACCAGTAGCATTTCTACCACATCCGTATTTAGCTAAACTAAACACAAGTAAATCAATTGATTACAGGGAAGTATTTTATATAGAACAGGGATGAGATTCATTAGCTTAGATTTGAGACAAAAGCAACAGAATTTCAATTCCAGTTTGAAAGAGGTCTACCAATCTTCAAACAGCATGGCCCCCTAAGTATAAATCTGGTGCCCAACTGGAGAAATCGGTAGTTTTGCTAGAGGAGAAGTTGGCGTGCCCTGCCGATACCAACAGAACCTTACTCAATTCTAAGATGCAACACCAAGGCTAAAGAAAATTTTTACTGTTCTGGCGGAAGTCCTGTTTCTCTTTCCCCCAAGCACGTAACCTTTTTCTATGTTCCACATAATATATAATCACTAGCAGGAAGCTTACCCAAAACCCACCTTCACAAAAAGGAAAACATACCTTCTCAAAGCCGTATCTGCACACAATTTTAGAGCTTCTGCTAAAACATTTCCCCAAACTAATGTATAGCTTTGAAAAGCTCCATAATCAAATGACAGGTACCATTTACTGAGCTGGGCATACAGGGCTACGGTTTTTGTTTTTTTTTTTTTCTTCTAACTACCAAAACACATGGCAAGGTAGATACTATTCCCATTTTAGATAGGAAAATGAAGGTAAGAAACAGGTCTCCCACCTGTAAATGAAGCCAAAATTCATGATCAGACTCTCATACAGCCTACTACTTCTCATTTACTGAAGAATTTAAGTAAATAAATAGGACAAACATTTTTCTAACAAAACCACTTTTATTTTTTAATCATTTTTACTACCAAATACAGAACAAAACTCAAGTGTGGAGGCAGTATTCACTTAATTTTAACTGATTGTGTTAAAGGCTTGTGTCCCAGTGCAACCCTATCTTTGTGCATAAAATGTTCACTGAAAAATAACCTAAGCGTGGATTCCCTTTGCTGTTAACATCTTAAGTCAGTGACATTTTAAAGCCAAAAATTTAACTGCTTTTGGAAAGTTAGTATATTTGTATGCAGAGATTACAAGTGAGGGAATAGGTTTTAATACTAGGTTTAACCATGTGAAACTGTCAATATTTTTACTAGCTTTTTCACTTAAAAAATGGCAGTGTCATATGGTTCAACCTTTATCTACCAAAAAAGTTTTCAAAAGTTTAAACAAATGTCATTTGTGTTCAATTTTGTGTTTAAAAAAATGCAATGATTAATAGAGGACTATTACTAGAACTTCTTACTCACTATAGACAAAATTCCTTTTGATAAAATCTTTAAAAAGTTACTACAAACTGTAAAAACAATGCTGCTTTTCTATATGGCATTTCAATTTTTAGAAGTTAAAAAAAATTATACTCAAACTTGCATAAAACCTGCAATTCCAAGTCTCATTTTCCCCATAATGCCAGCCACTCAACACTACTCGAGTATTTCATAAATGAATAAATATACTATTTAGTACTGTACAGTAGATACATACCATGGACAGTTTCTATACTATTCCAGAAAAGGCAAATATTTATATTTCACTGAAAATATTTACTAGATATAGGTGGGATCATTTATCCTGAAGTTCACTGCTTTACTCAACCCAATTCCTATACCCAGAATATGAGAAATAAAATTACACTAAAACTGCTTTAGATAGAAATAAAGCCAACTTTGACGATTCTGATGGCAACTAATCGCTACAGTGAGGGATTTCATCTTATTACTATATTTAAGTATGTGGATTGAAAGGGGAAAGATCTTGATTTGTAAAATGAATGAGGTAAATGTCATACATTCAATAGTGTAAATAAATACAAATACAGTTTTACAGGAACATGAACATAAGTTTAAGGGTTTTATTATCAAAGTCTTGTAAAACAATTTCAGAAACTGTACATCAACATGGCACAGACTGTAGCCTACTTTTGTTTATACTGCACAAAAGTGAAGCTTGAAACTCCTGTAACTAAGAAAACAGTTGCCTAACTACTTTGCATTTAACATGGAATCACTGTGTGTATAAGATTACTACTGCAGTAACAGTAACACAAATTTATTGGTTTTATACAACTTGAGATCAAATAAAAAGTACATTATCAAGTAGATCTGTCTTATTTTAAAAGCATATGAAGGTCAATTTAAAATGCACTACCCCCTTTTTCCAACACTGAGATTAAAACAAATTAATAAAAGAGTGGAAAATTGAAAATCAGGACAAGAGATAACTTTCTTTTACAGATGGGACTCAGGATAGGCAGAAGCTTTCACTGATGTAGATGTGGAATAAATTATTTCAGGAAAAAAAATTCCCAAACACCTTATGAAAAAGTATACAACTCTACTTCAAAATATGCTATTTACTCACTGCCAAAGACAGTTTCATTTGAAATCTTGTTTCTGTAATTAAAGCCTAATCAGCCATCAAAAAAGGTTAGTGCATATATAACCTTTCAAAGTTAAACAAAAGCCACAAAAATTTAGCCACAAGGCTTAAAGGATTATCTATTTCAAATGTTCATTTTCAGATGTAACTATAAGAATGTTAATCTGTCATGTCAACAAACAAGACCATAAGTAGATCCATCATGTTGGAGGATTTTAATGACATTTAGGATATTCCTGCCACAATTAACATGCAATCAGTGCATTCCCTACATGGCTCTATTACGGCAATGAATCAAATTCTAGAAATACTATAAGTGAACTTACTTAATAAAGGAGATCATACAACATAAACAATCCATGCCTGCTGTAGATGCATGCAGCTTTTCATTTTTGTTATGAAGCAGCACCAGAATAGTAAAACTGCTTGGTTACTCAATCAGATTTCACCATGTCAAGACTTGGTTACTCATGTATCATTTTCTAAAAGCTTTTGGATGTAAATAACTAATATCAATATCAGGAGCTTTATAACCATTTATAACTCAAGAGCTGTATACATCTAGGTTTGAGATGAACGAATACAGCATTAAGAAATCACACAAAGGAATGACACTGATGCATGTATACAGTTGGGATTCCCATGGAGGCAATATTCAGTCACTCATATCCATGTCCTCTTCATGATGATCATCCCCATTCACTTTGGATTCTCTTAGTGAATCACCAGTTCCCTTTTCCACAGAGCATTCTTTTGTTTTAGGGGAACTTGGTTCTGTTGGCTTCTTCTCCTCCTTTTTCTCTTTCTCGCTGTCATACCCTTGTTCCTCTTCATCGTAATCCCGTGTAACCTGCTTTGCCAAGGAGAATAAAAAAAGTAAACGTCTTCCCAGAAAAATCACTTCTTAAAATTACCAGCACTACCCCAAATATCAAAGTAAATTAGTTTGTAAACATACTTTTACATCTTTATCACTCTCTGATTTTCTTTCCCGATCCTTTTCCTTATCTTTACTTTTCTTCTTCTTGCTTGTTGATCGTTCTCTTTCATCTCTGCTTCTTTCTTTATCTTTATCTTTCTTTTTCTCCTTTTTATGTCTAGGATGACAGTAAAATATTCTCAAAAAAAAAAAAAAAGGCTTTAAAGGAACCAGTCAAGAAGTTTCACCCTTAAGTGTAGCAGTGAGTTTAAACTTGTTCAGATGGTGAGCTTGACCCAAGTTCGCATGACATGAAGAACAACAAACACCCATTTCAAAACACTGGATACAAGTTGTGCATTAGTGATACAGGCAAGAAGACTGAAACTGGTTATTCATAACCAGTTACAGTCTAAACTGTAGACAGTTTAGGTCTAAACGCTTTTTATAATAACACAGTCTAAACACTTTTTATAGTAACACAGTCTCAAGCAGAAAGGGAATGTATCAGCATGTTCTTAAGCACTTTAATTCTTGAAAAGGAAGAAAAAGTCTAGGAGAGTTTTTAAAATAAAAACTGACAGCTTCTGAAATGTAGAAAGTACAGATCCATAGCACTAACATTCTTACCTCCTAGGAGACGGTGAGCGAGACAATTTTCTTTTAGGTGACCTAGGCTTTTTAGGAGATCTTGTGCCACTCCTACTTCGTCGTCGTCGTCTCTCTCTAGAACCACAAATGTGCAAACTAGATTTTAAATTACAGTATTATCTAAAAAATGCAGACACATCACAGCAGATGTGTCTATTAAAGGAGCTCCACGAGGAACTCCTACAAAAGGATCTGATAATTAAAAATCCATTTTCTTTCTTGTTTAAAAGACTTGATTTTTAAATAATCTCTACACCCAATGTGGGGCTTGAACTTACAACCCTGAGATCAAGAGTTGCCTGCTCTTCTGACTAAGCCAGCCAGGTGCCCCTGAAAGACCCATTTTCAAATACTGTTTTTAGCGGAAGAATCAAACAAATAATTTTTTAACAAACTGTATGCTTTTACTTTCATGCCCTCAAGAAAACCCTAACTTGTGTCAATTCTTAAAGACAAACATTCTGGGGAGCCTGGGTGGCTCAGTCAGTTAAGCGTCTGCCTGCAGCTCAGGTCATGATCCCAGGGTCCTGGGATCGAGCCCTGCATCGGGCTCCCTGCTTCTCCCACTCCCTCTGCCCTTCCTCCTGCTTGTGCTCTCGCTCTCAAGTGAATAAATAAATAAAATCTTAAAAAAAAAAAAAAAAAGACTAAAGTTCTAATTCAGGAAGGAAAAACAGTCTGAAGTAAACTATTTCAGAACTCAGTTTTAACTTCAAAAATTCAGTGGCCAGAACAGGTATAAGATAATATGCCATGATATGAAAATCAACTGCTAAAAAAAAAATCCCAAAAAATTACTTTTGTTAGGTAAAATTCAAGAAGTAGAGTTGGTAGTAACAGAGATCAGACTGACTCCCTATATCGCAATAAATGATGTTCCCCTCAACCCTGCTTTGAAAAATTAGTTTTTAAGATGCATATAGCCTTCTGCTCTCTAAAACTGTGGCATTTTCTTTTTTTTTAAATATTCTGCTTCTGTCACTATTCTCATTTTAAGACTTGCAAAATGACCATTATTACAATTTAGGCACAAAGAAAATAATCAAAAATAAAACCCCACACTTTCAGTTGGTTGAATGCGGTGGCTGGGTGATAAGACATTGGGGAGGGTATGTGCTATGGTGAGTGCTGTGAATTGTGTAAGACTGTTTAATCACAGACCTGTACCTCTGAAACAAATAATACATTATATGTTAAAAAAAAAAAAAAAGAAGATACTAGGAAGGGTAAAATGAAGGGGGGGAATCAGAGGGGGAGACGAACCATGAGAGACTATGGACTCTGAGAAACAAACTGAGGGTTCTAGAGGGGAGGGGGGTGGGGGAATGGGTTAGCTTGGTGATGGGTATTAAGGAGGGCACGTATTGCATGGAGCACTGGGTGTTATACGCAAACAATGAATCTGAAACACTACATCAAAAACTAATGATGTATGGTGATTAACATAATAAAAAAAAAGTTAAAGAAAAAAAAGATGTAAAAAAAAAAACAAAACAAAAAAACTTTTTAACTCTTTAACAGCCCTCTGTGACCTCCCTGACCTCCCCTGCCAGAAACATTACACACAACTTTTCATTCATAAAATATTGTTTGTCAAGTTTGTACACCGCATACTTTTTGCTACTGCTCTGTGTAACCAAAACTCGAGATACCCTAGATGAAAGAGATGTTTTATATTTCGGTGTCCCTGTATACACCGTAGCACAACTACAAACACAGCAAGTATGTAATAAAAACTTAAAAGAATATGCCTTAACTTAAGATAATCCAATAATTAAGTAGGGTAAGGTGCTTATAAGTAAGTACATTAAGTAAAGCAATAGCAAAAAAAAAAAATGCCTCTAGTTTTCAAGGTAAGAAAATATACGTTGCTCATCCCATCTTTTATGCCCCTTTGCTACCTATATATTCTGTAGACCTGGCTTCACATTTCCTTAAGCACTCACATCTAGTTTTGTTTTGTTATATATATATATATATATATATATATATATTTTTTTTTTTTTTAATTTTATTTATTTGACAGGGAGAGACACAGCAAGAGAGGGAACACAAGCAGGGAGAGCAGGAGAGGGAGAGGGAGAAGCAGGCCTCCCACCGAGCAGGAAGCCCGATGTGGGGCTCAATCCCAGACTCTGGGATCATGACCTGAGCCAAAGGCAGGCACTCAACAACGGAGCCACCCAGGCGCCCCAAGAAATTCAAACTTTTTAAGGAGCTTCCAAACGGTTTTCCAAAGTATCTGCCCCCATTTTACATGACTAATGCTAACATCTTTTCATGAGCTTATTGGATACTTGCTTATCTTTAATGAATTGTCAATTCAGATTCTTTGCCCATTTTTATACTTGGTAATCTATGATTCTTCCTATGTTTTAGATAACAAGTTCCTTACTAGCTTATATATAATTTGCAAATACCTTCTAGCACTCCGGATTATCTTTACTTTCTTGACAGTGTTCTTTGAAACACATGTCTGTAGTACTGATGATCTCCAATTTATCTATTTCTCTTGTATTGCTTGTGCTTTTGGTGTCATTTAGGAAACCACTGCCAAATTCAAGGCCATGAAGATTTAATTCTATGTTGTCTTCTAGCAGGTTTTAGTTTTAGCTTTTATATTTAGGTCTTTCATCTACTGTATTATTTTTTACATATAGTGTGAGCCTCCTAGTGAATTTGAACAACATCAAGATTAAAGAATACTGCAGCAAGACATGTCTAAATGAGATTGGAAGAAAATGGAAGTAGCCATCCTTACTACTAGCATATGAATTCCACATTAAGAGTGAAAAATGTATTTTCTATGGAGTAAAGTTGCAACACTGAATTTTCACTATGGCAGATTAAAGACACAATTACTAGTCTAAGAATGACACAAATTAGAACTTACATGGCCTCTCATATTATCAATAAATGACTATATATGTGGATATTTTAAATATGACTTACTATAATAAAATGAATTTAATGCAGTAATTCAGCATACATTAGCCGCTAAAACTTCACAAACAAACCAAATCAGGATGTGAAACGTATATGGCAAACAAAAACTGACCTCTGTTGAATTCCATGTCATTTCAAATATAACACCATAAAATATTAAGTAAAAAGAACTTTATTCTTCCAAATTGCTTTTAAAAATCTTCAACACTGAAGTATGTACCTATGTACTGGAAAACATTTAATGCTCAAGGCCTATTGATATTCTTGCAAAGTTATAAAAAGTGCCAAGAACTCATAATGCCACCTTACCTGCTTGCACTTCTGGAACGTCTGGCTGTGCTGTAACTTTTTGGTGGTGTTTTGGAACGTTTCTTTTCTTTGTCTTCTTTCTTTTTGTCTCTAAAAAATGAACACAATTTACGAATGCATTAGAAGAAATACAGCAACTACAAATAAAAACAAAAGCACAATGAGATCTAATTCTATCCTTTTTTTTTATTTTAAAGATTTTATTTATTTATTTGAGAGAGAGAGAATGACAGAGAGAGCATGAGGAGGGGAGGGTCAGAGGGAGAAGCAGACTCCCTGCTGAGCAGGGAGCCCAATGCGGGACTCAATTCTGGGACTCCAGGGTCATGACCTGAGCCGAAGGCAGTCGCTTAACGACTGAGCCACCCAGGCGCCCCTCTATAGTTCTAATTTTTGATCGCAGTAACAGTCCCTCAAGGAGACTCAGTCATGTTTCCACAAATTCAGAAATCTTTTCAAAATACAAATTTGAAAAGAGTAACTCCCCATTCCATAACTTTTCCATCTCTTGCCATTGCTTCTTGGATCAGGTACAAACTCCTTAGTGGGAACAACAACAGCCTTCTGTGTGTCACCTGCCTCCTTACACTTTCTGACCTTATTTCCTAGCCCCCCCCAATACCAAAATACTTGCCATTCCAAGAATTTATGCTAATTTTGTAAACAACATTCTCTACCTGAAACCATGCTCCTAAGTGCAGTCAATTCTATCAGAATTTAATACTCAGTCACTTCTCAATTATCTTCCAATACTACTAGCAATGACTCTTACTTGGTAATTACATTAACCCCTCTTGTATAAAAAAAAAAGTTCCTTGAGGGAAAGAATGCCCAATTCCTCTTTGTATGATATTCATTTCATTATGCAAGCTTGCTGACTGACTGGATTAAGATGACTCACCCTATAAAATATAGTAACTGAAAGCCTCATTATAGGCTGAATACTCAGTAAAGCTACCCCCAAACCTTTGTTCCCAGCTGAGCTAGATGTTCACTGAGAATAAACTGTTTCGGACTCCAGCTGTCCTTGTTATTTTAATTACATAGTTAAATATACAAACGCATAATGGATAGTATAAAAGGTCTGCTTCTAAAAAATTAGGCAAATATTTTAGAAAGAGAAAAGGACAGTTGCTAAAAAAAATAAGCATTGTGAAACTGTATGCGTGTGACAACTATAAATGAGAAAAATAAAATAAAAATCTAGGCACTTTTTAAAAGTGATAGTTCTCTTCCCACTGTAAAGGTGGTTCAAGTGAAAAAACAATGACTTGGTAAATGTTACTCAAGACT
The DNA here is from genome assembly GCF_011800145.1 of Mirounga leonina. Classification (NCBI taxonomy): domain Eukaryota; kingdom Metazoa; phylum Chordata; class Mammalia; order Carnivora; family Phocidae; genus Mirounga; species Mirounga leonina. Next base: position 37,148,465 of record NW_023270447.1, read on the forward strand.
ACATATCTGGGGCGCCTGGGTGGCTTAGTCATTAAGCATCTGCCTTTGGCTCAGGTCACGATCCCAGGGTCCTGGTATCGAGCCCTACATCAGGCTCCCTGCTCCATGGGAAGCCTGTTCCTCCCTCTCCCACTCTCCCTCTGCTTGTGTTCCCTCTCTCGGCTGTGTCCCTGTCAAATAAATAAATAAAATCTTAAAAAAAAAAAAAAAGACTACATATTAATTTAAAAGGGTCTGGCCCTATATGAAAAAGACTGACTACTGAATGAATGCATGTTTAAGTCAAAATACAATGTTAAGGTAACGATGTTTGTTTAGTGAATTCTTAACTTTAACCTTCTACTCATTCCAAATCATGGGACAGGAGGCTAAGTATGGTTCAGTGTTTGCCATAGAGTAATTCTTAATGTTTATAAGGTGCTGATAATGGGATTTATAAAGGTGAATTAAGGCATGGTTGCCTGCCATAAACTCTTCAGCATACCATAAGGAATGCTGGTAGCACTACATCCTTAGCAGGGCTGAGAGGTAAGAAGGAAATGAAAGAATGTAGTAGGACAGAATTTTTACTACAAAGAAATCGTATCTCTGTTTTCAGCTATAAGGAGAAACCTTAAGTTTACAAAGGAGCCCAAGAAAACAAATGTCAGCCTCTTCAAACTTTAAATAGTTCCTTCTCCAATCTAGCCCTATCTCCTTTTTTTCTCCAGCTCTTTTGTCCTTAAGTAGCCCATATTTAGGGTCTTGGCAACTCTAAAATTTGTCTTCCCACCCAATGTCAATGGTCTACTGTACCTGGTTTTTGATGTGCTCCTTGATCTTCTACCTCTCTCTCTGGAATGAGATCTTCTCCGTCTTGGACTTTTGGATCGTCGCCTACTCCTTGACTTAGAATGTGATCTCCTTCTTGATCTGCTTCTTGACCGCCTAATAGCAAAAGAAAGCCAATACACATATATAAAGGTAGAAAGACTAGCTCTGTGACTGTTTCACTTAGTATCAGACAAATGATTCAGACATATGGGTTAACCATCAATAAGTGGGGGTAATTTCCTATCAGTTGCTGTAAAACCACCCTTTTTTTTTTTTTTTTTAAAGGTTTTTATTATCTTAGAGAGCGAGAGCAACTGGGGGTGGGGGGCGGGGAGAGAATCTCAAGCAGACCCTGTAGCCTGATACAGGGCTTAAATCCACAACCCCGAGATCATGACGTGAGCCAAAACCTAAAGTCAGATGCTTCTGAGCCACCCAGGTGCCCTTAAAACATCTTTGATACCCTAGAAATCAATACTTTCTAACACCTAGAATTTCTCACCTTTTAATCTCAACCTGTCAAAATAGTCCTATGCTCTGACACTACAACTCTGAACCTGAAAATTGTACTAGAGAATGAAGGAAAATAAAAAAGCATCTGATTCATTTGCATCATCTTCCACAACTATATAGAATTTTAACATGTCTTCTGTGATTCCTCACTACTGCAGGTTAAATCTATTTATCAATTACCAAATACTTAACGTTTGCTTCCTACATGCTTTACAAATACTTACTCTCATAAGGCTGTCAAGTAGGTACTATTATTATTCTCATTTTATAAATGGAAACCACGTAGTGTGTTGTTGCTCTCTCTGATTTCTAATTGTTCTCTGAAATATTATTTTACTTCTTTGATTTACAACTTGAGAGAAATCCAAACAATCCAGCCCTATATACATATTTTATATATATTTTATATATATTATATATTATATATATATATATACATATTAACTCAGCACAAATTGCCTTTTTCACTCTCATTTCCCCTCAACATTATCACTATCTCTACATGATCATCTCTTTCCTGTCATGTAACAAGTGTTTGTCTCTGTGCCCTCTCCCCATCTCTTCCCCCAATCCTATACACTTTCTCTTCCAGGACTTAAGAAGCACAATTAACTTTTTGATGTTGTCACTAATCTTTCTCTTCTTCTATTTTATTCTCTTAAGAATAATTAAAAATAAACTGCATCCTCTGCTTAAGACTTTTATCATTTAACTTCTAGGGACCATTCAACCTGTTTCTATGGAAAACTTCTAATACGGTCTAGAACTTCTTGTGTTCACAGGTGCCCAGGAGATGGACACTTTAGAAATGATGAAGATTTATGTCCAAATCTCAGTTAAAAGCAAGCAAATGGAGAGCATTCTCTGAGCCTATTACTTAAAGAAAAATAATAGCACCTATATTACAAATATTATTTAAAATGAAATTTTAAAAAGTTCAGCTCAGTACCTTAGCATAGGTATATATATGAACTACCGATTCCTTTCTTTCCTCTTACTAATGTGCTAATATGGCTTCTGTTATCTCCTTCTCTAAAAACCACTGTTTCAAAACCCATCACTACTGTCTTACTGAATTCAATAAACTTTCATTTTAATCATCTATTTTTGACATTTGGAAATTACTAAAACAATCCCTCTCAATAACATGTCTTATAGCCTAGGAAACGTTCATGTAATGCTTACCTGCCTTTCTGTAAGCTTCATAAAAACGGGGATTAAATGTGTCTATCTTATTCAACACTAGACTCTTGAGCAATTACTACAGTGTCTGACTCCAATAAAAGGTACTAATAGTATATTTTGGGTGATAGTAACTCTATAAAATATCAGAATCATCACTTTCTAAGAGTTAAAAAGAATTCTGGAAAATAAAAATTGATTGTGTTAGAATTAAGCACTACTCATCTTTTGAGGATTCTGGCTTTAAGAATACTTTCAGTTGACAGCTAAACTGAGTTACTCATTTTTCCTACCTTTAATGTATACACAAAAATAGATATAGAAACAACAAATCATGAGCACATTCTTACAGTTTCTTTCTAAACAAAATGATTAATATAAAATAGTTTCAAAAATCTGATAAACAGGGGTACCACATCCATCCATAAGGTCCTGAAACAGTTATTTTTTTTAAGAGTAATGTGCTGCAGAGCTAGCTACTTTAACACATTTTCTAGTTTATATGGGCTCTTAAAAAAATCAGAAAAATATATGAAATTAGTATAAGTTTGTTGAAAATAATTGTCATTTTACATGCCAAGATGCTTAAGATACTATAATCCATAATAATTCTCTGTTATGATGTATTATTACAAATGTCCAAAAACACTTTGTTCAAGGAAGTAATGTTTCACTGTTATTTCCCACTGGTTGTATTAAAGTAATTCAAATTAAAATCTGAGAACACTAGTATGTACTTGGTATATAAAGAAAAAAGGAGTTAGGTTCTCAAACTTTTTTAAGGGTGAAACTAAAATATAAGAGCATGGTCCTGGAAAATTAGGAATATAAGTAGTACCAATATTTCACATAAGAGTAAAATTTTAGCTGATCCCGAGCAAGCAAACAAAAAAGGAGTTCCTCGGGTACAGATGAAGATGTGGGAAAGAGCATTAGGCAGAAAGGAACATCATGAGCAAAAACACGGATGCGTACAAAAATGTACATTCAGGCAAATAGTACTGTAGTTAACTGTTTTTGAGTGGCAAATGACAAGTGTGGAAAGATAAACCGGGTTGAATAGTGAAGAAACCTGAATGCCATTCTAAGGTTTTATTTACCATGTTGTTAAGGCCAATAAGGGTGCTCCCTCAAAGTTTAACAAGGCTGTGACATGACCCATACTTGGGTCTTTTGAAAGACATCTTTAGGAATGAGACAGGCTGGGGGAAGATGGGAGGCAGGGGGAAGAAAGAAAGAAAGAAAAAAGACAACCCTGTAACATTCTGCTATAGACTGAATTTTGTGTCCCTTCCAAAATTCTTACGTGAAACCCCATTTCCAATGTGATGATACTGAGGCGGCACCTTTGGAGGTAATTAGGTCATGTGAGTGCAGCTTTCACTGGGATTAATGAAGTTATGAAAGAGATCTAAATCCCTCACCCATTCCATGTGAGGATATAGTGAAAAGACTTATAAACAAGGGTCCTCACTAAACACCTAATTTGCCAAGACCTCGACCTTGGATTTCCCAGCCTCCAGACCTGTGAGAAATTAATTTCTGTTGCTTGTAAGCCACCGAGCCTATGGTATTCTATTATAGCAGCCAAGTGGACCACTGAAATGACCTAATGAAATGACTATGAAATGACTTGATAATGTCACGAGGTCCATAGGTCAAAATTATTTTCGAAAAACCAAGATATTTGCCCTTTCCACTGTGTTGACATTTGAATTAATAGTGCAAAAGCAATGGTAGTGTGAAAGGGTTAGCATCTTCTTAGCACAGATCAAGGCAGCAGGAACGAAACTGCCCTAGTAGTCACCTGTATTCTTCACTGGCATTTGCAGTATGTACTGCAGTAAAAGAAAAACAAAAACAAAAAAATGCCATTTTCACTAAAGAGGTCTTTGATGAAGCAAAGACTATTAATTTTATTAAATCTGGTTCTTTGAATGCTATTAACATGGTATTACTGAGTAGTAAATATTAAGTCTAGTCCCTCGAGCAATGTTCTGTGCAATGAATGCATAAATCACTCCTCATATAAAGTTCAAAGACTGTTGTTATTAAGGAACACAATTGTGTAATTGAGTTGTGAGCTTAACAAACTGCTTTCCCATGAAATAACATCTTTATCTGACAAAACAAGTATGACAAACCATGGTTGTTCAGACTATGGTATTGGCAGACATTTTCTTGAAAAAATGCATGAAGCCTATCATCTCAAGAAAAACAAACTTGTTGCCCATGATAAGATCTGAGTTTTCAAGAGAAAATTAAATTTTAGAACACTTGAATCCACCACTGTGAACATAACAGATTCCTAATACTTAAAAGGGTTTTCAGATGAGATGTGTGTGATACTACCAAAAGAACAGCAAGTCGTCATTACAAATATTCATGCATTAGATGGGTAAGCTGCAGGTTGCGTGATGACCTTTCAACTTAAAAGTCTCAAAGGTTTGTGAAAAGTCAGAACTAGAATTCAGGTCGAAATTTTCCAGTCTAGTGTTCTTCCACAGTACTAACTCAATTTAGTGCTCCAGTCCCAGTGCCTTCCTCCCACCCCCGGATTCTGGAGTTTTAAAGTACCGATCGTCTATTTAGCCGCCCATACCTTTTCTCCATGTATATACATGTGAATTCACACACTCTGCTAATGGCAACAGTTACTAAAACACACTTTAATCAAGAGCTAAGTAGGTTAACAGATGACAAGAAGGATGTGAGATACAGAAATTATCTTTGTCTAAGGTACAATTAACTACCAACAACAATCAATCTAACCTGTGCCTAGAAGATGAGGGAGTCCTCCTCCTCCTAGAACGTGATCTTGACCTTGAGTGCCTTCGTTTTTCTTCTTTCTTATCTGGATTTTAAAAAAAAGGAACCTGGACTTAGAAATCATCAAATAGATTATGCCCATTCAGGAGTTATTCTAAGAAATATTATCTTAATTTTCAGATTTTATATAACATCCTTAAATGGTTTATGATCCTTTTTTCTAGACTTTCGGTAGATCCAAATTAGACATCTGATTTTCAACTAACCAAAAGTTCCTTTGACTCTTTCATTTGTACCAGACTTGGAAGGCTGTGATATACTGTCCATAAACAATCTATGAAAAGGATTATCCTTCTCATTCTTTACAGGTTTCTAAATGAGGAGTCCCTTTTTCCATTCCTAGGTTCTACTTTCCCAAATACAGCTATAATTTACCCAGTTTAAAACTTTATTTTCATGTGTTATGTATTAATGACATTTCCCCAATCAGCACTTAACTGTAAGATAAATACATTTGATAGATTTATAATAAACAGAAATACAGACATTTTAAATTCATTAAAATGTTCCTTCTTTACCACTTAAGTCTATGCTCCTCTGCTAAAATAAATTCCTGTCTGTTTATGTTAAAGTGGTTGATAAAGAGGCTCAATATTTGGCCTTCAATTCTACAAAGTCATGACTCATTCACTGTTCTCACTATACTCAGACAGAACTGGGTTTTAGTAAGCTAGCTCTCTTTCTTAATCTGTCTGAACCTCCTTCTTCCTCTCCAATTTTCAATTGTGTAAGTTAGGAGACAGATCTAGATGGTTTGACTCCCATTTCTTAGTTTTTAAATAATACAAAAGCAATTCCTTTAACTTGGGACTTAAGAGAAATAAAGACATTGCATTCTTCAAACATGACTATAATCAAAGACAGATTGAGTTCTTTCACATTTAGATCATTTCATTAATAGGAGTCAATTTATTGCAAATGTCAATATTAATAATAAATTAACAAAAATCTTGGGGAGAGGGGAATTCATAAATAAAACACTTTTAGTATGTCCAGTTATTAGTTTTCAATGAAAACAAAAAGTTACAGCATGGTGTTCTATCTAGCTTTGGGGTCACATACATCCAGTTGTGTATCTAAAGCTCCTACTGCTTGCTTTGTGGCCTTGGACTAATTAATTCTCTTGATTAAATAACAGACACAAAGCACTGAGAATTAATTTTTCCAATGTTATAATTATCTTCCTAATACCATACATATCTAAAACCTTCCCATTTATTAAGAAACAGGAGTGAAAAATTAGTAAAACATTATTTAATGGGGGAAAAAATAATCTGGGACCAAACATCCAATCTATACAGGCAGACAATAGGATAACCATTCATTTCATCTCAAAAAGACAATCTGCAAAGAACAAGGCACTATTTTTAGGTATTTGCTTTTCTTTAAACAAATGGCGTAACAGAAGTATCTTTAGTAGGTTCTCTAGGTCAAATGAAAGACTGAAATCAATTAGGCTATCCCAATATAGGCAAACATAAATCCAGGCACTACTATTAAGGAATGCATCCTTCTTTGACGGATGGGGTAGAGTGCCTTGTAGGATGTTTAGCTACATCCTGATCCTCTACCCGCTAGAGATGCAGTTGGTACCAGCACAAAAATTAAGTATCTCCAGATTTTAAATTATGTCCAGGTGACCGTTCCCTCCCCTGACCCAGGATTACTCTACTACATGCTCTTTTATCAGAATTTGGAAAATTAAAAAATGATTATAGTATTACTCAACATATTCCCAAACTTACACAATAATCATTTTCGTCAATAATCCTGTAGTTTAAAATTCAACACAACTGCCTAACATATTTTACCTGGTTCTATAGCAGCAGAAATTAGGGACTGTGCTTCTCGTACTCTCTTCATGGCTTCCTCTATTTCTTTACTAGAGGTATCTGATTTCAGACTTGGTGAAACAAGACCAGCAGCTACATGATTCAACCTGAAACAGAACCAAAAATTGAGAGCTGAAGTATTTTAAAATGCACAACAGTATTATAAATAAATGTGTTAATGTTTTATATATCATTTTAGTAAGATACTACTTGAAAAAAGGGGAGATTTCATGTTAATCTTGGTAAAACCATGTATAGTATACTATCCTTTTCAATATTTACAACCTGCATTTTAAAGATTGAGAGACACCTGGAATAAGAAAAATACCTATTATTTTGCTGAACATCCATTAACTTTCCATAAACACAAGTTGAGAAATGCTAGTACCTGGGAATATGCAGATGCTCAAGATTTTTGATTAACAAAACTTTTCCTTCATACGATTTAAAAGCTTTCTACAGCAGAATTAAAGAGTATTACTTGTAAGGTTGCAGATGGACAGAAAATGAGGCAGAGGTCAATGGCATACCAAAGTTACTCATGAAATTGCTGACTGAAAAGATGGACCTTTTAAAAGGTTTACTACATGTGAAAAAAAATTACAGACAATGAATATAAGATAGTTAATTATTTGTGGAGAAAGCGCAATGTGAACAAGAATGGGTTCAGAGGGAATTTCAACTGTACTGGTGTTATATTGCTGGGTGGTTGGTACATGCTAAGATTTTATCAGATAATTTTTAAGAAAAAAGGCACTAATCACTACAGTCAAATGATTCTATTCTCCCTCCCCCCACGCTCTCCCACTTATAGTGAATTTCACCAGGCAGAAAAAGCATTAAGTTCAAATTTAATATAATACCAGGAAATTATGAAGTAAAATATCTCATGACTTTGTTATATATCAATTAGAGAATGTTACAGCACAAAGAGAACACTTCAAGGCACCTAAAAAAAGATGTTGGTATTATGTGACATGCACTAGTCTTTTGCTCTGGGATAGTGTTTCCTTCCCTTCTGTGTCCCTGACTCCTATTCATGCCCCAGGCTCAGCATCTCTGATCTTAAGTTCTCCTTGTAATAAGTTCCCATAGCCCCTGTGTATTTCCTCTTGTTGTATGCACACACTAAATATAGACACTTTACTATATTTAAATAATATCTCTCTTTCTGACTAGAGTATAAATGCTATGAAGGTACAAGCTTATAGTAGTACTCAGTATATATATATTTTTCAAATGAACCAACTAAAGAACATTTAGCTCTTTTCCTGTCATCCTGGCAGATAATACTCACAACTGTTCCGAAAGACTCAACTTATACTGAAACAAAACCCTTTAAAGATGGGCTTACCTCTGAATTTTTCTCATTTCTAGAAAACAGAATTATGTATTGTGTAACTTGAAATAACTTTCCTTTTAACTACCAAAGCATAACTTCTCCATTCACATACTATATCCACATCACCCAATGGAAACACAGAAAAAAATCCTTACTTGGGATCAACAGTACTCATAAGCTTCAGCAACTGATCTGCAGCAAGAGACTGCAAAAACAAAAATATAACAACAGTGAGAATACATAAAATAAATGACTGCTATTTTATTTTCTCAGTATGTTGAAATGCCTTAGGAGAATCAGGCCAACGTACACAAAGTAACATTATTTTAGGCACACTGATGACCAACAGAAATATAATGCCAGTGAAATACATCATGTTAAGTTGAGCTGCTTTAGCAAGTTAAATATATTATTAGCTGAAAAGTCTAGGTTTTATAGAACAGTTACCTCTTGCTTATTCTGAGACTTTCTGAGGAGGTCACATTTCAAAGAAATGTGTAAAACGTAACTCCAAGTGTTCAGGCAGTATAATAAGATTTCCACAAAGTAAGGTCTTCAGAAAAAAGTTCAGCCAAATAACAATGAGAGAAAACAAAAATTTCCGAGTAACAAGAAAACAAATTATGAACCCACGTTCCCATCCTTTCATGATTATTTATTCTGACTCCAAACATACTGATGTATTGGCTTCCTGTGAAACTACTCTGAACTGCATAAAATGAGAAATTCTTTAATGGTCAAGGGGCTACTAATGCAGTGGCCTTTTAAACTTCTCATTAACAAGTTTACGTAAAAAAAATTATTACTATACTGTAGCAATCAGTTATCTCCCATTCTGGAAATGCGAACTTAACAGTTAATGGAACAAATTTCTTTAATTATAAAAATGAGCTCAAAGTTGAAGGGTATTCAGTTATACCTGAGAGTTCAAGTTTGCTCCAGGAAGCCCAAGTGCAGCAAGGGCAGGATCAAGAGTAGGAGCTCCCAAAGCAGCCAATGGAACAGCGCCAATCTGTGAAATTTCAAATATTATTTACTTAAAATTTAATTTCTGTTCCTGATATTATTTTTTCCCGTTTAAAGGACCATATAATAACTAATTTAAGTCTGAGCTATGTGGGCTCTGTTGCAACTACTCAGCTTATATGCCACTGCAGCTTGAAAACAAAGATAATACTAAATGAACAAATGGGCATGGCTGTCAAATCAAAACGAACAAAAACGAGGGTCTGGACCAAGGGCTGTAGTTTGCCTACTACCCCTGCAATATACAATGTCCTCATTTCTCACTCATTACAGCACATTTATCCCTAAAACCAGAAATTAGAAAAACATAAAAAAGTTTTATATATTCATGTGCCAACAATTTGTATTTGTTGCTTCTCAGCTCCAAATCCACTGTTCTTTGCCCCTTTTGTGATAATGAAAGCAGCACCCTTATAAGCATTTCTCCCTCAACAGCTGGCGTGATGTCAAGCTTTATCTGTAGGGGGAGCCAGGACGACACTGGAAGGGGTTTCTCTTCGTCGTTCCTTTGTTCACTTTCTGATGGTTACTGCAGTGGGATGCAGTGGCTTTCACCTCTTTATTTGAGAGAGAGAGTGTGCGCGTGCACCTGAGCACAAGCAGGGGGAACGGCAGGCAGAGGGAGAGGGAGGAGCAGGTTTCCCGCCGAGCAGGGAGCCTGATGCGGGGCTCAATCTCAGGACCCTGGGATCATGACCTGAGCCAAAGGCAGCCTCTTAATCGACTGAGCCACCCAGGCGCCCCTGGCTTTCACCTCTTTAGTGAGTTTCAGTACCATCCTTTTGGGCAGCTTCTTACAAGTTCTGTGGGCACCCCACAGAACTTCTGTACTATCCAGCCTTTTGAAGGAGGTCTGAAACTTAGCCTTCAGGGGGAAGAGGAACCCCCTCATCTAATGTGTTTCCTGTGTTCTTTCTTCCTCAGATCTAGAAGTACTAGTTGCTTCCTATACCTGTGATTACTGTATATTCACTGGCGTTCCACTAAGTAATCTCCTATTACTAGTTAGTAATTCTTTATATTTAACTTTCCCTATTTAAGTTACCGTGTGTGGGTTTTTTTTTTTTTTTTGTCTCTTGCCTGGCATAATTCTAGTCAATAATAGATGCAAACCATGCAAAGTCCTATTGGAGGCAGTCTGACTTTCTCTGTAAGAACTGTGCTAAAAGTTCTTCTAGCTTTTAATAATATTTAGTAAGTAAAAGACACCAAACTTTCTGTACTTTAACTGTTTATGGAGTACAATTAAAATAGTGTCACTATAAAGTGTCTACCTTAGTTATTATACAATTTTATACATTGAAGGAATCAATCTACAAATTACCCAGATCCTCATAAGTAAAAAATGAGGAATTAAGAGACAAAGTCATACTCAAAAAACATGGGAATTCCTGACTTCATCCTTTTTCTGACTTAACAGTTAATGGAACTGTTCAGACAGGCAAAATGATATAATAGAAAAAAATGCTGTTATAAAATTCTAGTTGAGGCTTGCTGTTCGATATTATCTGCGAAACCACTCACTGACCAGTTACAATCTCTCTGAATAAGGATACATGAAATTTAAAGAGCTTTTTAGTTCTAAAACAATATGCTTTTTACAACATCCTATCAAGTTAGAACATTACCTAGCAAAAATCTTCTCCAACTTTATTTCATCTTCCCCATGTTAAAAATCTCCATTAAGAATTCATCTTTATTTCAAGCCATGTACTTAATTCAAACCTCAAGAGCAAAAGATCAAAGGGCATTGAGAAAGAAAAAAACAGTAAGTCTCAATTTCACCTTTATTTTCTTTCTGGGTCCAAATGAACATACTATTTTTAACAGCATGTTCAACAGAAGTCTTATGCCTCATGAGATTGCAGCCCTACCCCCTCTCCTGCCACCCACGTGGTTCCTTATTTTGAGAGCTAGTGGAAAACGAAATACAACAGATTTATGATTTTCAGAATGTTCTTCAAATGCAAACTCCCAAGAGGTTTTCTTCAGTATTTATGATTGCAATACAGCCTTTCACAATACTGTGAACGCGTGGTATCACTCTGTGAACTCTACTCATTACAGCACTTAAAAAGCTCCGGTATGTTTAGGTTTATCCACAATTCTGTGTTCCTTTCTATCCTTTAAGATTTCAAATGGAACAAGCAGTACCTGGGTAAGTGGGTTAGGGGTAGGCAGGAGTCCACCACCAGGCAGAAGACCTGCCACTGCATTAGCTGGTGCCAACAGAGACAAAGCCTTAGTCTCATCAGGAATAACTCCTGCAGAGAAACATCCTTGCATTAGAACACACTTTTTTGCAAGACAGAAAACACACAAAAACACCCAGAAAAAGTCTCCCTGATACACCACCTGAGTTTGTTGAAAGTACTTATGTTCGCTAAAATATAAAGCTTGACTTCTATGATTATTTATCATTAATTTTATGTCAGAATGAAACTTCAATGTGTGAAAATTTGTTTCCTTTTTCTCTACAAATGGTTAAGTTTCTAGAGTAAAAAAAAAATAGCACAATACACACTACTTTTTTGTTAACACTGCCAAGATTTCATCACCTGTACTCGATTTTTAAGTCATGAACCAAACGTAAGCAAGCACAGTCGGTTCTCCAGGGGTGTGCTCTCAACTTTCAAAAGCTGTTTTATGAACAACGACTCGTGTCGGCTGCTTCACTATAAAGCACACAGAAAAATCAAGATACACAAGACAAAAAAAGTTTGATTTAGGGGTTAATAATATGGTACAGTTACTATGATTTTCTTTTACACCTACCATACAAATTTTGTAAAAATTAAGAGAAGAAAAGTATGTAAAGGAAATATTCTGTTGGAATCAAGCGTAGGGCTTTTGCTGACTCATGAAAATGAATATGAATGTTTCTGAAGGTCTCTGAATACACACAGGATGTGTGTGTGAAAGTGAGTAAGAGAGAGAGAGAATAGGTAAAACAACATGGCACATTCCTTACCTGTATAGTAAAATGCTTTATGTTCCAACATGTGCCATGCTAACCATACCAAAAATGCTGCTACATAGTGTCAGTTCAAAAGCTAACTTAGCCAAACTCCTAAAGCCAAAAACAACATGTATGTCTGTTTTTAAAGCCTAATCTGTGTATTCAGATAAAATCTAAGGGCCCTAAAACAAATATTTATGTAGACAATTTAAATTCTATCCAACAGCAAAAGCCCTATACAGATGGATTAATCTGTTAATGTGCCCAAGCCCCCAAAATGAGAGTTCAATAATACAATTAAACTACATATTTGCAAATACCAGTAGTATTTCTGTAATACATATTAAGAAACTGCATCTCATCATAAAACATACAATATGTACAGGGCACTTAAGAGAAACTGGATAAGCTGCAGAAGAAAACTGTTGGGTGGTATTTTCAGCAGGGCCTGGTATATAGTTCAGGCTGAACCAGGGAAAAGAACTGTAAAACACAACAACAAAAAAGAAAAACCACTGTTAAATAAAGGTAATGGTTCCTTCCACCTATACTGAGAAGTGCCGATAATATAAACAAATGTATACTACACAGCACTGTTATCTTGCTTGTGTCAGAGCTGTCATCAATTTAGATACCAAGAGTTATGGAGGGGTGGGGGAGAAAATCATTTAGATATAGGGCATTAATGCATCAATATTAACAAACCTACAGAGATTATGGGATAATTTTGCATGCAAAATTATGTCTCAAGAGGATAATATTAAGTATCAACATCTTACTCAAATCAGTGCATTTGCAACATTTCTGGCAAACTAAAATCCTCTTGAATTTATTGTGAGACACCTGATAGAAGATCTGCATCCATTAAAAAAAAAAGTCATGCATCTGATCCTCTGATTTAAAAAAGACTATTTAAAAATAAAACTACAATTTAAAAATAGCAATGAGGCCCCTCACCAGTTAATTTTCATGCGTCAAGAGTATTTTTTTTACTGCTGCTTTGATAGAACCATGAAATACTGCATGAATGTGTAGAAATGAAAGAAAAAGAAACAGACAAAAGAAACAAACATTAACCAAGGAACCTAAATAACCCCCAAATCCATTACTATTAAGAGTTCCTTCCAAATCCAGCTATCTCGGTTTTACCAATTAAGACTATTCCTTACCGTAGACTTTGTGTCTATTGTTCTAAAACACTGACCAAGAGCCAACACCAAAGTGTAAGAGCTAAAACTAGGGTGAATGGTGACAAAGGGACTGAGTACATCAATTATTTAGCGGTGGTAACATTAATACAGCATACCATACCAATAATTAAATAAACCAAAAATAGATTCTGGAACTAAATATTTCTATAATTCTATATACATTCCTAAACATTTCATTTACAAAACAGACCTAGAAAGGATACTATAGTCTAAAAATACTTATGAAAGCCAGTTATATGATATACTGTATTATGTTCAGGACTTGGGAACTATGATACTTAGCCAATAAGAATTCTTTAAATTTAAAGCCTAACTAAAGTTCTGCACATTACTCACATGATTTGAACTTTGTTTCAAAACTGTATTTTACTTATCCTAAATCTGAATTCTGTATATTTTCTCTTGGTGGTAAGTCTTATCCTACAACAGGCACACTGATATAAAAGAAATTGCTTAATCAAAACACACTAACTCAAACGTTTATCAGCATATATATTTTAAAACCTTAAAATAGCGCTCACACACTTTAATATCACGGAGACAGATGTACTATTATTATATAGCATGCCTTAATCCATCTATGAATGCAATTTAACTTCTTTAGAAAACCACAAAGGCAATTTTTCTAAGTTTTAAGGACTAGACATTTCACAACTTTTACAAGGCATGGTGTAAATGTTCACACTGGTATTCAAAGATCTGAGATAGCATCTAAAGTTAACAATATCAAAATTCTGCTTCCACTGACCAGTTCATTAAGGGGAAAGCATTTAAATTCTGGTCAGCATATATGTTAAATTATTAGCTTAAAATCCAGTAATTTTATCATAGTTCAGTGATTTCTTTGATCAAAATTTATAGTTACCGAAAAGCAAATAAAGTAGCAGTACATTGGGAACAAACTAATTATAAAATATGTTTCAGAAAATTTTACAAAATGGAATTAATATAGTGCTGTCTTGTCACAGTGGCTTTTTTAGATCCAAAACCCTGCTCATTATTTTTCTGTCAAATTACTTTAACAGCCTAAAATGTAAAAAGAGAGAAAATGTAGTTAACAAATGGATGGTTACACCAGGAAAACACTTGGGGGACTTGAGTGCTTGCTGGCCTTTAGTTAATGTCTAGAATCCCCTGTAGCTGCAGAGGACCCACTGTTTTTCAGTCATCTGGAAGAGTTTTGCATTTGCCTTCTCCACTACAAAAATCACACACACAAATAACAGAGAGAAGAATTTATTATTTAGAGATATCTAGAAAATATAGCAAGAATGAACAAGAAAATCTGGCATAAAAACAAATCACCCAGTGCCCATCTGGCACCTAAGCTACAGAAAATCTTGAACTTTCATAAAAAACAAAATCATTGCAACCCTTGGTATACTGGAAATCAATGTGGGATTTTTTTTTTAAAGTTATCTGTGAGAGGAAGCACTACATAAATAAAACTAACCTAGTCATTTATTCAAAACAGAAATAACATCATGCATTTATTTGAAGGTTTCTACGTAAATGTGCATGGAGTGAACCATTCACCTTCAGGGCTTTTTCATAAAACTCAACATTAAATTAACTAAGTAGGTATATCTTAAGAAATTACAATTAGGGATATGGTTTTAACGAACTTAAAATGTTTTAAAAGAAGGCAAAAAGTTAAATATCTTATAAAAACAGGTCTGATTTCTAATTTTTAGAATTAAAAAAAATCTGCAAGTAAAAATATGGACTGCAGTATAACAAGGGTTTCAAAATGTTAATAGCTTAAATTTCTAACATGCTACTAACGCTCACTCTAAAACTATACTGAGGTAGATGGTCATCATAGGATGCCCTCATAGGTAGTTAAACAAAGCACAAACCTTCTGCATATGGTACGACTATCAAAGCTCTGTCAACGAATACAGTGTTTGTCAGATGCTGTGCCACAACTGCTGAGTCCGGGTCATGGAACTTAACAAAGCAGACACGGGATGAGACTGGCAAAGGTGAATCACTAAAAAGTAAGCAAACAACATAAAAAAAGAGAAAAAGAATATCAGCTAAAACACAAACGTATGACTCACAAACCAACACTTGCATTCCAAAAGTAAAATAGGCAGATAAAAATACATACCATATGTGTTACTTTAGTTCACCACTTAAAAAGGAAATGACATTTCAAATAAGGTACTGCCCACTGAACTCACAAATTGTACGGAGACAAAAACAATCACTGTTTATAAACTCACAGTGTATCAAGTTAAAAACAGTTTGAAACTGTAATCTCAGAGTTTGAGCTGACCACAAAAGTGTCAACATTTTTTCCATAATACCAACACCAGCTATTTTTAATTATAAGTAAAAATAATTAGCTTTGGTTTAGAAAACTTTCCACTACTGGTAACTTTTCAGAGTAAGAAACAAAGAATTTCTACTTCAGGGATAAAAGAATATTGCGGGAAGTACATCTATTTGACTATCAGTGAGTTTTCTTAACCTGCCTACTAAGTGCTGTCCTTTTCTACCTACAGCATAACTCCTAGGCATTATAAATAAATAAGGCTACTTTACTCTGAGCACCTTCAGAAAAACAAATGTGTACACACATGAAGATACATAGTACCCCCTAGTATTTTTAGACAAAAATTCCCTCAGCAAATTGCTTTCTTAGGTAAAAAAGCGCTAAAATGCAACCTATGGCAGGGTAAGATAGATAGATTAGGCAGTGAGCAGGATTTTTTTTTTTTTTAAATACAGGGTGGTTCAAATTTCTGCCACAAAACTCTGTGAAAGAGAAAGATTAAATAAAAGTCCGGGGTTGCTCCCTTAACTCCAAACCAAAAGTTGTGAAAACCAATGTCTTAAAGTAGTAGTAATCACATCATCCCTGGCTATACATCAGAATCACTGGGGCGGGGGGGGGGGGGGGGGGGGCGGACACAGGACGACGACACGACACCCAGACTCTCTACTCCACATCAATTAAACCAAGATCTTTAATGTACTGAATGCCTCCTCTTTATTTTAATTCTGTGACCATTTTAATATGCAACCAGGATAAAGAATAACTGCTTTATTATAATAAGCCAATTGCATCTTAAGATTCAATAATGAAAAGGTAAATCCTATAATAAATTTGGCTGGCTTTAGAATAGGGCTTACTGCTAACTCTTCTAATAAATCAGATTTTCATGTATACATAAAAATGTAATTACATCAGATTTGGCTACACTGGTATTTCAGAGAGAAGTTTGTTGTTGCAAAGAAAATTTTCCTCATAATTTGAGCACTAATATGAAGCTACTATATAGCCCAAGAACTCAAACCCATTAGAACTTTTAATAATGTTTCCTGAAAGGCACTGCCCATATACTAAGCACAGATCCAAATAATCTAGGTTCAAAGCGAAGTTGACAATACTGTCTATCCAAATGGAATTTAAGCCATCTTGTTAAGGAACCTTACTGCCAAATGTTTTTGAAAGGATACAGTGTTTTTTTTAATGTGGATACAGTGTTTTTTTAATGTGAACCACTACTGGTCTAAAATTTAACAATGTTGCACCCATATAGCAGAAAGAATGCCATTTCAGCGGTTTAGAACTAAAGCTATAGCACTTTGTATCTCTTTTCTTACATAGCCACATTTTTACCACAAAATTTAAAAAGCTCTTTAAATGATGCTATCCTTCATTTTTAACACCTAACATAATGGTTTGGGAAGTAATAGACATTTAAATTTCTTTTTTTTTTTTTTTTAAGATTTTATTAATTTGACAGAGAGAGAGAGACTGCGAGAGAGGGAACACAAGCAGGGGGAGTGGGTGAGGGAGAAGCCGGCTTCCCGCTGAGCAGGGAGCCCAAAGTGGTGCTCAATCCCAGGACCCTGGGATCATGACCTGAGCCGAAGGCAGACGCTTAACGACTGAGCCACCCAGGCGCCCTGACACATGGGAATTTTTTATACTACCTTGCAACTTCTCTATAAATCTAAAATTATGTCAACATAAAAAGTTTTAAAAATTTTAAATAGTTTTTTTTTTAAGATTTTATTTATTTATTTGACAGAGAGAGATAGTAAGAACAGCAACACAAGCAGGGGCGAGTGGGACAGGGAGAAGCAGGCTTCCCACCGCAGCAGGGAGCTGGATGTGGGGCTCGATCCCAGGACCCTGGGATCATGACCTGAGCCGAAGGCAGACACTCAACGACTGAGCCACCCAGGTGCCCCTAGACATTTAAATTTCTAAAAAAGTGATCTCTACCATTTCTTTGACACTACTGTTATTTGACTAAAGAAAATGACTCTAATATTAAGCTCTTAAAGACTATCAATACAATGAAAACAGTTCTTTTTAAAATAAAATTAGGAAATACTGTGTACATTCTCAGTGTATTTCCATTAATTTGGCAATTAAAATGATTCATATTTTTTCTATCCATCTACATCATAGCTATTACTTGCAGCTATTACTTGCTTATATCAAACCTGTAAGTGGTGGGGAGATAAAAACATAAATAATTATATACCATGGAAAAGAGAGTCACCGTATGACAACTCAGAAGGGCAAATAATTCATTTCTCCCAACTTCAAACTTATTTAAAACCATTACCATTTGGGCCCACAGTCACATTCTTTTATGTTCTCAATTTATTAATAGAAGACACACGCTAATAAGATAGCATGTTAATTTCACTTTCAGACTAATGCCTGAAATTTTCATACCTTAGAATTCTGTGCAAGTACCACTTCTAAAAATTAAACTGTTTTTTATTCTTTACCTTTAAGAATTAATATAGATGAGGTAGGGCAGATAATGAGAAGCAAGATAGGAAAGAGCGAACCCTGTATGATGCTTTTGTCTTTAGGTGAAGAGTGGCAGTATTTTTCCAATTTTTTTTTTTTTTTTTTAATTAAAATGTCCTCTAAGGGTTGTTTCCCAATCTTCCGGGATGCACATGGAAAAGTCAGATTTCTGTTTTCCATCAAGCCCAATGAATTTGAGAATCCCTTTATAAGAGGGCTTTGATTCCTAAAACCCACACTTGATATTTATGCCAACTAAAGTATGAGAACTTCTGGGTCAGACCATGACACTTTTTCAACTCCCACCTTAATACTGTGTTAACCATTTCTGATAGAGAATTTTGAGCTTATAATTATAAACAAAGGCAATGTTCACCTGAAAATGTGACTCCGTTCACCTAATATGCCCTCTCCTTCACTGTGTTCTTACTCAGTTATAAAGAAATACAGTGAAACGTTGCATGTAATATTTTAAAGATAACCTTACCAACTATAGCTACTTATACTTATCATCATTAAAGTATAACGTGTAAGTATTTTTGGTGCTCACTTCCACAGCACATATATTAAAACTGGAATGATACAGAGAAGATTAGCATGGCCCTGTGTAAGAATAACACTCAAATTTGTGATGCATACCATACTTTTAGTTTTTTTCTAATAATATAGTTTTTGTTAGAATGTCTGCAAACTTTTCCTTAGTAATTTAATGTATTTTTTTTTTTTTTGCTGTGAAAGAAAATTATAATTTTATTTTTGTTTTTCAGTTGGATGAGCAAAGGAGTTCAATGTCAGTTTGTGACTGAATTAACTTTCAACGATTTGGTCACTATAAAAAATAATCTATTTTTGGTCACTGAAATAATTACCTAAGTTATTTAAGTAATTGATGTGAACCTTCATTTAATGCGTAACTTTGACATATGCTTCCCTGGGATCATTACCCAATAAACACTCCAGTTATATCCTCCATTCTGAAATACACTAACACCAAACATTTAAAGATTTATTACTGTAAAAGAATGATTCCACTCATAAGTTCCTTATAAACCAAGGAAATCCTTCATCAAGTAGTAAACGAGAATCACAACACTGGGGTTGAAATACTAATTCTGACACTGGTAGAGTGATTTGGAAGTGCAAAACAACCTATGTGAATTTCAGTTCACTTGTTCATAGAACAGGTTTAAAATAAAAAAGGAAAGCATCTAGCATATACTAGACAAACAATGTTGAATTTCCAAAATGCATTTTAGGGACAACTAGAATTAAAGTTAATAATTTTCCTTTAAAAGAGAGGGAATAAATGAGGGGAGCACCGAGAGATGCTTTCAAATAGCTCTAAGGGCTGTCATACCGAAGAGAGGGTTCGAATATTTCTTGTGAAACAGTATGATCACTGGGTGCAATTATGGGCCAGCAATTTCTGGCTTAAAAGAACCAAGAAAGAGAGGGATTCTGTAATGAAACAAAGGGAGAAACCTTCTTGAGGAGGTTGACAATGAAACGTTTGGCATAATCCCAGATCCTACGATCACCACTGCACCACCCTCCCATAGGCATTTATAACTGAAAGCATTTCAGTAGGTGTGGGTTAAGGCTGTCATATATGCACTTTAAAAAATGCTCTATAGGTGATGTTGCTGACCCAAGGAGCCACATATTCTAAAAGAGAGAGAAGCTAAACTTAGAGAAAAACAAAGTAGTTAAACTGAACAGGGAAGGGAGCAGGGGTGTTTTATTTTCACACAGGATGATCAGGGAAGGTTTCTCTGATTAGGTGACAACTGAGTATCAAAAGTAAGCAAGCAAGTCATAGGCATATATCCAGGTGAAAAGAGTTCTAGGTGAATATGAATGCCTTTGGGGGAAAAAAATACAAATACCCCATAAAAAAAATCAAGCGGCAAGCATGTTTACAACAGTTAGAATTTTATATATTCTGAACCATTCAATCTTATTCTAGGAGTAAAAGTAGATTTTTAGAATGATGAACCTTTTTGGAGTACTAGTTAGGACTTCATAGCACATGATCCCTTGCAAGCTGCTCCTGAAGAATGGTAGTAAGCTTAAAGAAATTGTCCAAAGTAGTTCCAAATTATGCAGGTCAGATTAGCAATTGAAACTTACATTTAAAAAAAAAATCAACATTAAATGAACAAAAGTAGGACGCTACATCCATCCTATTCAAATCTAGAAGGCCAAGAAGGTTAATATTAGCGTCTACTAAATTGTAACCTTGTATAGTTTCAGATGAGAAATTACCTATATGTGGGAACATATATGAAGAAGTCAAAGAGCAAAGATGTGCCATTTTTTATCTCTTCGTCCTAATACAGGGAAAAGAGTCCTCTTAATGCACAGCACCCCAGACCATGTTATCTGATGCACATCAGTTATTCCCGTTATGATAGTACTCCTTTGACAACAAAGCAAAAAAGCCAGACTCTGGTCCATCATGACCCTAAGATATTGATCATTCATTAAGTAAAAGAGGAACCAGTGAACAGCCTATACCTCTGTCATCTTTTTATAAATGCATCATAAAAAGAGCATCTTCAAAATAAAACATTTTAAAGTCAGCAACTATAACAAAATTCTTAACTTGCTGGGCTGGAAAGAATTATTTCATAAATCAATCCAGTATGTCAGGTACTTTGAATAATAACATGATTATAATGATCACATGCATCACTCTCATTTTCTGCCTTTTTGCTGTTTGCTAATTTCACGAACAACTTAATAAAGGGCATGTTGTGAGAAAATGGAGTAACAGCAAAATTATTTTTGTATGTTCATACTATGAAAGCTTTTTGTCCTTCATTATGAAAAGCAGTCAAGTTTCCATTCAAAATAACAAAAATGTTTGTTTCCAGAATTCTACACTTCGTGAAAATCAGTAACTGAAATCTTTCGCTGCATGTATATTCCCCTAAAAATTAAAGACACCACACTCATTTGAAAACATTAATCATCTAAAAGCATTCTAAGTAGAAAGTGATGAGGTATGGGAAATAGTTAATATTGCATTTTACCATCAACTTCTATTAATTTCTTAGAGTAAAAATGCATTTAGATTAATGATTTACTACAGCCACCAGAACAGTGGATTCCTTGAGAATTCCAATTTCCCGTTTAGTACTTAAGTGACATCATAAAACTCTCAATGTATACTGGGTACTCAGTGTTTACTTATAGCAACACCTGAATTTTCACTCTTCACAAAGAGGACGCCACTGTTTTATTATTTCAAATGTTTGTTCTAATATTTATCACATCTTACTTCAAAGCTTTTTTTCTTTGCAATTAACCCACTCATTTAATACTTTTTCAGTAAGAATGTGAGACAACAGAATAAAAACAAAAAGCCATACACTCTAAATTCAAAAATTTAACATTCTATAAGAACTGTGAAAATATAAATGTGTACGTTATTTAAACAAAAGAAAACCTTACGTTTCAGCTATAACCCATTTTTGTCATTATAAAAATTAAGTATTCAGGCTCACTGAATTAATCATCTGTCAAAGAGTATTAACTCTGAATTATCTTCACTGGGCCAGAATCCGTCTACGGCAATACTTACAATTAACTGACAACAAACCAAGTTATCAAATTAACATAAGAATGAATTGTTACTTTTCAAAGAACTCAAACATTTGTTTTTAAAAAAGTGATTAAACTATATACAAAACACAGAATGTGCAGTTTGCCTTGCTCTAAGTGCTCAAAAAAACGACCACGTTGTCACAATTTAAGAAAAACCCCACCAAATCCCAAGATTTTAAAAGCCTGTGTCTCTTTAACACGCAAAACCCTGGCCCTGCTTCTTCGCATTAAGCCTAAAAAGTAGTTTCTCTCGTAAGTAAATGCAACAGCTGGCCTCAACTAAACGCAACCTGGTCCAGAGAAGCGTCGACAAGGGCCTAGGAAATGGTGTAGGTTAGGCCCGGAATGGGGAGGAGTCAGTGAAAACGGTGATGGTGGACGATACTCACTCTGGCGGGAAGAGGCGCAGTTCGTCGATCTTGCCTAGGAAACCGAAGAGGGTCCGCATCTGCTCAGAGCTAGCGCTCGGGGAGACATTAGTCACCTGGATTACCTCGGTGCCGCCGCCTCCGCCGCCGCCGCCGCCGCCACCGGGCCCGCCGCTGGGGCCCGGGCCCGCAGTACTGGGGACGACGGTAGTGTTGCTCATGGCGCTGCTCGCCTTCTCGCTCCTGCTTTAACACATCAAACACACAACAAACAGTGAGAGGGAGGGGGAAGAGGAACCGGTTCGCCGGAGAGGAGACAGGAGGGTGTCCGATGCTACAGCCGCTGCTGCCACCGCCGCCGTTCCTCCACCCGGCCGCTGGTCGGGAGGGGGCTGCGGGGGGAGATGAGAACGCGCGAGTTCGAGACCACGAGAAAACAAACGGCCGCCCCCACCTCGCTTCCAACCACCTCACTCGCGGGCCCGAGCTCCCCACAATGCCTTGCGGCACTCGGGCGCGTCACCGTGGGCTCCGCCCCGCGCAGGCCCAGCCAGCCTCGCCCGCAGCCGGAGAAACGCGAGAGGCTCCGAGGTCTAATGGAAGTCGTTACCCATTTTCATCGCCCCCTTTTTTGAAGACGTGGAAGGCATTAACTTTTTAAAAAACAAGCATTCAATCCTCTGCAAAAAACTTCACACTTTAGCAACTATTAGAAATGCCCCCAATACGTATATCTTCACACAAGATCATCTCCATTTCTGTCCAGTTATTACTAAGGAAATTTCCACCGTAGCAACCAAAATTTTCCTCATCACTATAAAATTTTATAAATCTTTACTATTCACACATTTGGTAACATTAAATTTTTTTTAAAGATTTTATTTATTTGACAGAGAGTACAAGCTGGGGGAGCAGCAGGCAGAGGGAGAAGCAGGCTCCCTGCTGTGGCGCTCGATTCCAGGACCCCGAGATCATTTCCTGAGGTGAAGGCAGACGCTTAACAGACTGAGCCAGCCAGGTGCCCCGGTACCATTAAATTTTTAACCAATCTGCTTTGTCACTAAAACCTTGAAAAAATATTTATTTTAATGTTATACTTACTAGTGCTTAATAAGCAAATTTTATTTCACAACTTGACTTTTTAAAAGCACGCTTTATAGTACCTAAATATATTCAAGTATATGATCTGAAATTCCTACAGAAAAACTTGATTGGGGCGACTGGGTGGCTCAGTCGGTTGGGCGTCTGCCTTGGCTGGGGTCATGATCTCAGGGTCCTGGGATCGAGCCCCGCATCCGGCTCCCTGCTCAGTGGGGAGCCTGCTTCTCCCTCTACCTCTGCTGCTCCCTCTGCTTGAGCTCTCTCGCTCTGACAAATAAATGGATAGAATCTTAAAAAAAAGAAAGAAAAACTTGATTTACATGCATATTCTTGCTTAAAATAATTTTGAAGTTTTGACCATAAAAAAAGAGTCTTAATTTTTCAACCTCATTTAACTACTCTCCCATTTTCAACCACTGTTATCCAAAGACTTGCAGTTTTCCAAACATGACAAAATCTTTAATTTCACTGTGCCGTTATACAAATTATTAATGACCTCCCTCATTTTATCTAACTACCATCCTCTGGGGCCTGCCCTCACTGCCACAACTTCTGCAAGCAGAGTTAGGGCTTCCTCTTTCTTCTCTGCTCAACAACAGAAAATACACATACTCTACTTGTTATATTGACATGTATCCCCTCCCAAAGTGGTTGAGTTTTCTGGGTCAGTTTAGTGCAATGTCTGTCACACAGTAAATGTCCAATAAATGTGTTAAACACATGAATAAATAGGCCTTAATGACAGAGCTATTTATTCTAAGACAATTGTTAAATATTTTACATGCCCCTGAATATCTTTGGAGGCTAAAACCTGAGGCCTTTTTGTTGGTAAATACATCTATGGAATAATGAAGTCAAGAGTGTGATTTGTGAGAGATTAGAACACAAAGTTATTGAGACTGGATATGGAGGCAATTAGCTCGGTTTACTTACTAGCTAAGTCACTTCTGCTAGTTCTTATAAAAACAAGGGATAGGCTGGTTGAATGTAAGCCTCAGGAAAATTACAAATTACAACAAATGGCATGTTATTCATTAATGTTTATCTGTGAATATAATAAATGTCGGATAATTTATCTTTTTATTTTGAATCAAACACATGTAACTGCTAATTACAGATTCTTAATTTGATAAAGTTAATTTGTATCAGGACCCATAAAATGGGAGGCTGCCCTAGTGGCCTGACCCATGTCACAACTCTAAATCAGTCTGCACTTATGGGAAACACCTATCAAGAAACTTAACATACATTAATCACAATCCTCTAACTCAGCTTTAGTTAACTTATCTTACCTAGAGAACAGGACCTGCTGTTTTATTTTTTTTTTAAGATTACTTATTTATTTGACAGAGAGAGAGAGAGTGAGGGAGAGTGAGAGCAGGGCAGGGCAGGGCAGGTGGGAGAGAGAGAAGCAGACTTGCCACTGAGCAGGGAGCCCCATGCAGGGCTGATCCCAGGACTCTGGGATCATGACCTGAGCTGAAGGCAGACATATAACTGACTGAGCCATCCAGGAGCCCTGGACTGCTAGCTTTATAAGGAAATCCCTCAATCTCCTGGCCAATCATGCCCTATTTCTGTGTTGCCTTTCCTAATGTTCTCTAAAACATACTCTTGCCTGAAATCTTTTGGGAAGAGTGTTCAACTGCTCGTGAGGCACTGTAATCCCCTAATCCAAGGATTGTTTTCCCTGTAATAAAGGATATCAAACTCATTACTAAATTGTTTTTTGTTTTCTTTTTCATTTGACAAGTTCCACACCTACTAGAAGTGCCTACCATGTGCCAAATATGCTACAATGTTCTACAACAAAAAGACAACACAAAAGCAGGGTTCATTCTTTTTTTTTTTTTTTTTTAATGTTAGCATCTTTTTATTTTTTATTAGTGGATACAAAGAAATCTTTTATGTTATTCTACATATATTTGACATTATTTCATAGTTAAAATATTCAAACCAAGAAAGAGAGTTCTGTGATAAGAGAAAATCTTTTAAATCATCAGGAGCCAGTTTATGTATAACTTATTGAAATGCCAATAGATGGTGCCTCCAGATGGAGAAATAATGTGGCAAAAAAAGAGTCTTATTTAATAAGAAGAATTGTTGAATATTTTACTTTCAAGTCATCTAGCAAGTGGAAAAAATACTAGACTTAGAGCCAGGAGAGTGGCTTAAAATACTACCCTGTCATTTATTAAGTGTGATTTGAAGAAATTTCACTTCATGTCTAAGAATCTACTTCAGTCAGGAACTGAATCATAATTTTGAAGATCTTAGTAGGTCTAATAAATAGATTAAATAATTAACTACCTTGACTTATTACTGTCTGGTGCCCATAGAAATGACTAAAGACAAATATATCAAAGCAAATAACAAGTATATCCAATCTACAGTAGTTTTAAATAACTTCAGATTTGTTTAGGCTCCTGATTAAACATAACTATAAGAAATACAGAATCTGGAGATGGGTATCATACTTGTCTTTACTCTAACCTCAGTGTCATAAGAGGTTGTTAAAAAACTTGCAGATTCCTTCAAATATTAGTACCTGTTATGTTCCAGGAATACAGCAGAAAAAGATAGGCAATGTTCCTGATCTCCTATAACTTCAGTATGGCAAACTTTCAATAAACACACACAACCATGTACAGGAGTAACGTGCTGTCATGAAAATAAACCAGGATAAAAGATAGGAGAGAATGGGTTACTGAGCTGAGACTTTAACAAAAGGAGGAAGCAAGCCATTTGAATTTCTGGAGGAAGAGTAATCCAAACAGAGGAAATAGCAAATTTAAAAGTTCTTGAGGGTAAGAATAAGTTTGAAACTTTCAAGAAAAGTTGTAAGACCATTCTTTATTGAATGAATGCTTTCCAGTTTATATTTCAGAGAGAGACTTACAAGGAGATCCTGTCAGTATCATGTGGAAAGTGAAGTGAAAGAAATATGCAAAGGGAAGGGTCATAGCTTATCTTTGGAAGTGGACTGGGAAGGCTTCCAGCTATGTTTGAATGATAAATATTACCAGTCTCACCAAGGGTTAATGCACAGATCAGATCTGTGGTTACTAGATACAGGGGTGAGGGGAGGGGGAATTGGAGGAAGGTGGTAAGGTGGTCAAAAGGTACAAACTTGAGTTATAAGTACTGAAGATGCAATGCACAACACCATGACGATAAATCTAACACAGCCATATGATATATATGAAAGTTAAGAGAGTAAATCCTTAGAGTTTTCATCACAAGGAAAAATATATTTTTTCCTTTTTATCTATATGAGATGATGGATATTAACTAAACTTATTGTGATAATTTACAATATATGTAGGTCAATTCATTATGCTGTACACCTTAAACTTAGGGCTGTATGTCATTTATATCCGAATAAGGTTGGGGAAAAAAGAATACTTGTAATATGAAGACATTCCAATGCAAAAGAAAAAAAAAGATCTTATATATTTAGTTGGATATTCTTCAATTAAAAGATAGAATAGGTACAGATATGTATAATCACTCTACCCACTGGATACCATGTTCCCAGTTGGATAAGTCAAGTCACCTCTGTTATTGTTAGCCACCTTGGTGCGTACTAATAGAAGAAATGAGTTCCCCTAACTGACACAATTTTGCAAATCTGCAAAGCAGCAGGACTTTAATCAAATTAGTTGTTAAGCAGCAATTCCTCGCTTGCAAATACACTTTTTTGAGGACAGGGAAGGCAATGTATTAGTCTTTGTGTTTCCTGATGCCTGCCAATATACTAGTACAAAGACAGTATTTGATAAAACTTACTATCATCAGTGTGCTAAAAACTTAACAAATGCCTCACTCACATAATATACTCAGCAAAGGCTTGCTGAATGAAGACAGGAATGCATTTATCAGATTTATAAGGAAACCTGGTTGAGACAAACTCTCAAAGTATTTGGCTATGCATTTTTTCCTCTATGGCTATAGAAAGCAGTAAGAAAGACTAGGAAATAAACTGCGGCTTACAAATCCTCAACTTTAAAAAAACTTATCTGCAGATCTATTCTAATTTGAATTTTTGATTCTACAAATTAGATAATTGTATTTCTATTCTATTTCTAATTCTATAAATTAGACACCTCTATAAATATTAATATCTATTTTCTCTATCTAAATGAAGGGAAGAGGCTAAAGGATGAGTTGGCATTGGGGGACTGATAAGAGAGATGGGTAGATGGACACATACACTAGGACAGAAAAAAAAAGTCTACTTAAATTTATTTCCAGATACTAGTTTTGTATTGTCTAATTTATATTGTCTACCAATAGCAGGAAAATCTATATTTTTAAATTGACAACACAGGGTCTGTGAGCACCTTGAAAATTAACATAGAGGAAAAAAGTGCATATATACACATGCACAGTATTCTCAGCTATAATGCATATGCAGTACTTGGAAAATCACAATTTGTACAAATTTGTTCGGCTTTTTGGATTGAATGGGGTCAAAATAAATATTTGGATGGAGAAGCTCTAGATACTGACTACTCAATACTATCTATGTTATATAAGATTCTTTTGGAGTCTCAATTGAGAAAAGACCATTTGAGGGACTATTTCACAATTAAAAAAAAATATATATATATATATCCAGTAGAGTTGTATCTTTAAGTAAACAGTTTCAAGCATTTTAACATTAGTTTTCCCGAATCAAGGAATTAGACATTTGTGCCATTTGAACCTTTTTTCCCTATGGTATAAAATTAATTTTCTCTTATTTCTAAAGTCTGATAAAACTGGTAAAAAGGAAAGTGCACTCAACTCAGTAATGAGAGGATCTACATTAACTGAATGTTTTTAAAATGACTTTTAATCCTCAGGACGCTTAAAAGGTGCTACAGTGATTATAAATGCAGGTCTAGAGTCAAACGAAAGGGGCTCTACCACCAATTAAAATAATTGTGACCTTTGGCTCATTACTTTGTTCTTTGAATTCCTCATCTGAAAAATGAGGCTGATAGTAATGTTTACCTCACGAGGTTGTTATGAGGATGAAAATACTAACACAAATGCTTAGAAAAGATGAATATTAACTTCTATTATTATCCTTACTCTACAAATTAAAAGTCTTTCATTTTGAAAAATGAATGGTTACCTCAACTGGGTTACATTTTACACCATCACTCTATTTTAGGCTGGTACTATGCCTTGGACATCATTCACGTGAAAGATGAATTAGAAGAGCTAATATACATAGTGAGAAAAGTTTCTTAAGATCTCACATTTTAACATAGGCTTTGTGGCATATATTAAAAATTATAAAGTAATAAATGCAAAATGTTAAATATTCAAACAATAAGTGTAAAAAAAGTACAAGTCTCCCATTCTACTCCTCTGTGCATGTATGTTCTCATCCACTATAATAGGTGCTGCCTATAATTAGCCATTATGTGAAATGCCTATAATTCCCTTATGTGAAAAATGAGGACAAAGGTATGAGTTTTTAAGATTAGAAACATTATGGATATGAAGTACCTAGCACAGTGTCCAGCATATAGGCACTCAAAAAATGGTATATGCCATTACAGGAAAGTCTGTGTTCAACTTCCTTACCTTTTCAATGTCTTACCTTAGAGAATTATTGTCAAACGTGAAAATACTTTGTAAATTGTTAAATGGTAGTCAACATGCAAAGCACACTTATTATTAGATGCCCTTTCTTCAAGAGACTGCTGCAACTGAAACATGACACCAACAGATTTCAAATTTTCATATTCATTTTGATCCTGAAGCAGGACTTTACCAATAACATGCACAGACAGATGATGGCTATACAAAACATTCCTTCTTATTTTTTTTTAAAGATTTTATTTATTCATTTGAGAAAGAGAGAGAGCACAAGCAGGGGAAGGGGCAGAGGGAGAGGGAGTAGTGGACTCTCCACTGAGCAGGGAGCCTGATGTGGGGCTTGATCCCAGGACCTAGAGATCATGACCTGAGCCAAAGGCACATGCTTAACCATCTGAGCCACAGGTGCCCCCAAAACATTCCTTTTTTGATAAAATGCAAATTTTATCTAATGGGGTGCCTGGGTGGCTCAGTCGCTTAGGTGCCCAACTCTTGATTTCGACTCAGATCATGATCTCAGGGTAGTGAGATGGAGCCCATGTTGGGCTCTCCACTGGGCACGGAACCTGATTAAGCTGCTCTCTCTCCCTCTCCCCCCCCCGCCCTCACTTCTCTCTCTCTCTAAAACAAAAAAACAAAAAATCCCCCCCCAAAACAACAAAAAACCCACAAATGTTCCATGGAAAAATCTTTCTAGGAAGGCTTCAATTACTTTTCTACATTTTTAGGGCAAGATTATTATTCTTATTTTCAAAAGACATAAGCAATTGCACATATGCTTGATTAATCTTAAAAGTACTGTGACATGGGTCAGAGCAACAGACCATCAAATGACCAAAGCGCAGAAAAAAAAAAAAAAGGAAAATATTACTAAGTACATTTGACAATCTGAATTCCTGACAAATGATGAAGCTAAAGACCATAATGCTTTTTCCTAAATGCCACCCCAGTCACCTGAAGTTATAAACTATGAGCTGGAATTAGCTCATGTTGAAGTCTAAAACACGTGGAGATGGTTATCAAATAATTATTTTGGAGGGAAGAGATGGTAGAGAGGTAACTTTCTAGGAAATGAATTAAAAGCAAAAAAGGTCAGAATCTCTAAAATGGAAAATAAGCAAAGCTGCATTAACAGTGAATAAATTCAGTGACAAGAGCAAAACATGTATCTCTAGAAAGATGAAGAACAAAGCTGGAGAAGAAACCTAAAGCTGGGTTCACAGATTTGCATGTGGGTCCACATATTTTTTTTTTTTAAAGATTTTATTTATTTATTTGACAGAGAGAGACAGAACAAGAGAGGGAACACAAGCAGGGGGAGTGGGAGAGGGAGAAGCAGGAGAGGGAGAAGTAGGAGAGGGAGAAGCAAGCTTCCCGCCGAGCAGGGAGCCTGATGTGGGGCTCCATCCCAGGACCCTGGGATCATGACCTGAGCCGAAGGCAGACGCTTAACGACTGAGCCACCCAGGCGCCCCTGGGGCCACATATTTAAATGTTCACTAGTATTTCACCATCCCAGTGATGGTACCTTTCATATTAAGTATATGTAACTGTGATATTTTAAGTGATGGGGAAAAAACTGACGTGGAAAAAAACTGGACAGTCTTGAAGTTATTCTGAAAGTTAAACCAGCATTTATCTTGTTTACAATTGTGAATATATTCTGCCTTGAAATTTAAGTATCAAATTTTTAAGTAAAAATCTATTGATTCTGATTGTCAACAAACTACCAAATTATTCTT
Source organism: Mirounga leonina (assembly GCF_011800145.1). Lineage (NCBI taxonomy): Eukaryota > Metazoa > Chordata > Mammalia > Carnivora > Phocidae > Mirounga > Mirounga leonina. Next base: position 37,179,373 of record NW_023270447.1, read on the forward strand.
ATATTCTCCTCTTATCAATCTAAGTTGACACTAAGAATAAAGTCTCAGTGATCATCATATTATCTTATTAAAACAGCTGGGGAGCTTTGTTCATATAGAACAATATTTGCTATGTATAATCATGTGATTTCTCTCTTTTTGAGGTATTGAGCAAATGAAGTTGTAAGCCAAATCCAATAGAACAAAATTATCAGCAGGGAGTGATAGAAAGTCAAATTTTAAAACAGTGGATTTAATTAAAACCAATCTTTAAACAGATTTATTTGATAGTGGTTTTGTATGTATTAACACAAAGACAATGATGATATTATGAAGTACATTCTAGGGTTTGGTGCCCTATTTTTCTCTTGTATTACTTTACTACTTTAAAGCAGGCAAATTCCAAAACCCTATAAAATTAATATTTTCAGTCAGAGAAACATTAATCTTGGAAAAATGAGCAAGAAAACAGCTTTTAAAGGTTGGAGTGGGAATCACTGGGAATAATGGGAAACATTCTCAGCTGATTTTAGAAAAGCCAATAAACATTTATTTAATGACATAAAAAGACTGCTCTATAACCACCCATTTCAGGTTTTTTTCTCTTCAATGGAAAGAAAATAAACTAAAAAATAAAACTAGTAATAATTAGGGTTCAAAAAATATGTTTTTTAACTAGTTCCTCCACTTTTTCTTCAGAGGAAAAACACTAGCATGTAGAAGCCATTTTATTTTATTTTGTTTTGTTTTATTTTATTTTTAAAAAGATTTATTTATTTATTTTATGGGGGAGAGGGAAAGAGAGGTTTTTTTTTTTAAGATTTTATTTATTTGAGAGAGAGAGCAGGGAGAGCGAGTGAGCTGGGGGGAGGGGCAGAGGAGGAGGGAGAAGCAGGTTCCCCACGGAGCCTGGAGCCTGACACGGGGGCTCCATTCCAGGACCCCGGGACCATGACCTAAGCCCAATGCAGACACTTAACTGACTGAGCCATCCTGGCACCCGGGAGAGAGAGTCTTAATCAGACTCCACATGGAGCCCCACGCAGGGCTTCATCTCACAACCCTGAGATCACGATCTGAGCCAAAACCAAGAGTTTGATGCTCACCTGACCGTGCCACCTAGGCACCCCATAAAAGCCTTTTCAAAAGAGGAAAATGAAAATGATTATTTTCCCAAAACTGGTGGACTGAAATTCTTTTGTATTGAAAGCACAGAAAAATGTAAGACCCAACATTTGAATCAAATATTAAACTACCCAGAGCAAGCTCACTGCTTTATGACTCAAAAGTAAAAACGAGGGGCACCAATGGTTAAGCTTCGAACTCTTGGTTTCAGCTCAGGTCATGATCTCAGGGTCATGAGATCCAGCTCAAGTTGGGTTCCCCACTCAGTGCACAGTCTGCGCGAGATTCTCTCTCCCTCTCCCTGCCCCTCCCCATTGTGCTCTCTCTCTCTCAAATAAATAAATAAATCTCAAAAAAAAAAAAAAGTAAAAGAAGCACAGAGAACATACAAAACATACGCAAATAACTATTCTAAAATAAAACGCATTCTCTCCATCAGAAAAACTTATCACACACAACTCACTAACAACAAAATACAATTCAAAGCCACATATGAAACTATGAATAAAAATGCAAAGTATGTACTGCCTTCAACGAAATAGTATGGAATATTTCCTACTGACTTTTATTTTTTTTTTTAAAGATTTTATTTATTTATTTGACGGAGACACAGCAAGAGAGGGAACACAAGCAGGGGGAGTGGGAGAGGAAGAAGCAGGCTTCCCGCAGAGCAGGGAGCCCAACGCGGGGCTCGATCCCAGGACCCCGGGATCATAACCCGAGCCGAAGGCAGACGCCTAACAACTGAGCCACCCAGGCGCCCTACTGACTACTTTTAAAAGTTGGTAGTTACAGCATGAATGGAAAACATGTGAAAACTGCAAACTGAAATTTTTAAAGGAAACTAAAAGACGTGTAACAAACACTTGAAAAGTTGAATATTTAAAACATGGAGAGCCCCTGTCCCACATAATTTTCTTCTCAATTTTAATCATTTAAAACAATTTATTGATAGAGAGACAAACATAGAGAAAACTTTGAATAGTAAGTATATGAGAATGTAAAAAATTCAACTCAAAAAACAATTAATAAGCAATATATGTTAGGTTCAAAAATGCCAATCAATAATGACAGTGTTAAAAAGTGAAATGTTCTCTCAATAAATAACTTTACCATAAAACAGTAGTTCCCACTGATTTGGCAATATTCTGAAAGATAAACATAATACTAATTCAAAATAGGCTACATCTAAATCTGTTAATTTACAAAAAGAAACTTCCTAGAAATGTCTGTAAAGCAAATTCACTTTGCTCTTAGTTGATAACATTTTTAAAACAAATGTGCTTAAAAATTTTGCACAAATACCATTTTTCTTTACTACAGTTTCTCAGTTTGCCTATATAAATCCATCTTAACTGTACTTTTCAGCTTTGAAAAAAATCTCACATGTAGCAATGTTCATAAGAGTAACACAGACATGTTTGAAAATCTTATTAAACTGTAACGGTAGAGGTAAGCCACTCTATCTTACTTTGATAATAGTTTCCGTTATGAAACAGAACAGCATTTTTTGGCTGACGTAATTCTTAGGGTCATATATTTTTTGTTTTTTTCACTTTCTTTCTTCATTTGGCAAAGAAGATAGACAAGGGAAACCTTTCATTACTTTAACAAAATGAATATAATAAATTGTAGCTAGGCAAATTCTGTTACAAAAGGTATCCATGCAGTAGACTCCAGCCCCTGCACAGGAGACAACCATTTCATGTTATTTAGAAAATCCATTTTTTTTAAAGCAAATACTTTTGCTGAAATGCTCAACTTGAAAAAGGGTTGGGTTTTTTGTCTGCAATGCATTCTTCCTAAAGTAATACAGTTGATATAAAGTGCTAAGTCCCACAAATATAAGTATATATACCTATACTCTCTCATTAAAGAAGCTCAATTCAAGTTGCTTAATCTGCACTTGCTACACAGGTATAATACACAGTGTACTACAGATACATACTAGTAAAATTTTTTATATATGTCAGTTTATATCTATTGAAGTTTACCACAAGTATATGGTCACTTGGATTTTCAGAATTAGTTTGCCATTAAACAGAATTATGCTTCTCTTTTACAAAATGCAGCAATGTTTACTATAATTAAGCGTCAATAACGAAATATTTAACTTCAAGTAGAAGCACAATAAATGAAAATATTATACCTTGCTGTTATTTTAAAAAATATTGAACTAAAAAAGGCATCTTTGATGGGGCAGTGGTAGCTACTGTAAACTTTAATACTTGAGCAATTCATCCTCCAAAGGTAGGCTGTTACATGCTACAAAAGAGGAAAAGTTTTTTTCCCTAATTAAAAAAAAGACAAAACCCTCTTTTTAAAACATAATTGAAGTGTCCCTTAAAATGGTTCTAGGATAAAGTCGTTGAAAATGATGAAATAAAAGCCACTAGGCAAATCATAATGATTAACAAGAACGACTTCGGAGAGAGACTTAGGTTCATATTCTTGGCTATACCACTTACAGAAACTTGTGACCTTCATTCAACAAGTTCCTTAATCCCTTTCAGCCTCAATTTCTTCACCTGCAAAATTGGTTATTGCGCTGAATAAGAGATAGCAAAGCAGGTATTATTAGCACTTGAGCCTGGCACTTACCCCTCAGTAAGGTGGAAATAATCATTACTGTCAAGATAAACTTGGGGTGGGGAGGAGGCTCATTAGTGACCTTGCAAAAACTAGGGTCCTTGCACTAAAACACTCTTCTTGCTTGGTAGTTTAACTACTGGTACTTTTCTGCTATTCACTTTTAGCGTAAAGAACTCTAAAGAACCAAGAAGTAAAAGTGAGAGAGGGTTAAAAACCGAATTTTACAGGTAGCAAGAACCTGCACTCAGGCAAAACTCCGTGCTGCAGAATCTGTCAGTGGGCCGTCATCCTACCTTTCAAACATCCTACAGATCCCCAAGTTAATAGAGGGTTAGGAGGATATTTCCCGGTATATGCCTTTTAAAACAAAATCACTTCGGGCAAAAGAAAAGTCTAGCACCCAGCACAGTACTGAAGATGATGAATTCCTAATTATTTGTCGAATGAATCAATACAGGTGTACATTTCAGACAGAAACTAACTACCCAGGAAAACCGACGTATCGGACAAAATTTTCATTTTCTACCCTGGAGTCCCTTTCCTCACCAAGCACTCAATAGTTAAAGCTCTATCTTCACTTATTTAAACAAACAAACAAACAAACAAACAAACCGAATGAGATAGGAATTATTCCTAATTTCACTAAAAAGAAGTAAGCTTTAAAAACGGGCAAATAAACTGCCTAGTTAGTTACACGGCTGGTAAGATACAGAAGCAGCTGGGATTCGAACTCACATCTCCTGGGCTTCAAAGTCCAAGCTGTCTTCGCTACACTAAAGTTTGCGTCTCCACTTGTCTCTGTACGCTGTCCAGTGGAGAGAACATTTATCGTTAAGCTTTCTTTTTTCTCCTCTGATGCCAGCCCTTCCATTTCACACCACCTCCTATTCTGGACCATAAACTAAACACAACAGCAGGCAAGGTGCTCTAATTCTAGGAGTCCGGGTATACGCGCGAAGAACAGAAATCTGTTCTACTTGTTACGCCGGACGAAGGTCCTGCGCCACCACCACAAACGACAAACACACACTAGGGTCCAGAGAGGCTGCAGACCGCGCCCAGGTCTCAAGTTTTAGTCAAGGCCCACGTTCAGGCCAGGCGAGGAGAGAGGTTATCCTTCCCTGACACCCCCGCCAAGGCGCGAGCACAGGAGAGAAGGCTGGAGTCGCAGGAACAGTACAAACAATAAACCCTTAAAGCCCCTCTTCAGCCCGTTAAACGCACTTACTTGAGCGAAGTAATTGCAAGACACAAGGCCGGCACCGGCAACGGGAAGGGCTCCTCTACCCTCCAGCCCAGGCTCTGGCGGTGACGACATCGGGGCCGCGCCGCGGAGAGCGAAGGCCCGTCGCCAGGCCACGAGCGCCGCGCACGGAGCGCGCGCTCACGGCAGGGGCGGGGTAGCTTGCCGGCGCCACCTTTAAACGTCACGCGCCGAGCTCCGGTTCTGGACTAAAGGGTTTGAACATGTCGCGCCTGAAGGGAGTGGCGGAGCGGGACGCCCGAGTGGGTTTCAGAGCTGAGAGGAGAGACTTCGGTGCTTCAGTACCGCAGGGGCTGTTAAAGGCAGCGAGGAAGAGCGGCCAGTTAAACCTTTCGGGTCGGAATCTCAGTGAAGGTAAGATCCGGAGGTACGACCAGATTGTGCTATTAGGAAGCACTTGCCCCTGGCAGGCTCCCTTTCCTTGGCCTGCTTTTTTTGACCATCTTTGCCACAGTCTCCCAACCAGGACCCCGGGGCTCTAATTCAGGCACCCATCACATTCCCACTGGTTCGGTCTGGCACGTTCGGTTCCTACTTTTCTGAGCACATTTCTTAAATTGAGGATCAAGATAGATGCCACACAAAGTGAATTTGAGACCATCCTCAAAAACCTAATAAGGATCAACAGGCACCTCTCTGGATACCGTGAATGAATAATAGCCAAATGCTCTTGTGATTGTCTCTTGTGTAAGGGAGGGATTGGGGAGAGAGAATATAGCATTCTTCCTGTAATGTTTCTCTCTACTTATATTCAGGTTTTAGGCTATCTGGGATTGAAACCTTCCATTTTCCTTACAATGATTGCTTTTTTATTGTGTCCTATATAGAGTAGACCAAGCAAATACTTTCAGAACAAATGAAAGGGTATATGACATAAAATCTCTGCTCTATCTGGAAAAGCTTTTAATCAGTGGAAACATAAATATTTTAAAACTACAGATGTACATACACATTTGTTTTTCTCAGAGGCTGGAACATTCTCCTTGATACCTGACTAGGGCTTTTTGCTTCCTGTAGGACTCTGCTCAAAGGTCACACCTCATACAGGCCCTTCCTAACTACCCTAATCAATAAATACCATTGCTAACACTATGGTTTTTTTTTTACCTGTTTAATTTTTTTAATAACATTTATCACTATCAGAATTTATATTATGTATTTGTTTACTGTCTTCCCTGCTCTCCCACTAGAATGTTAGTTTCATGAAATCAAGGAGCTTTGTGTTATTCACTGTTGTCTCACAAACAACCCAAACAGTGCTTGGTTCATAATAGATTCTTATTAAATGTTTGTGGAAGGAATAAGCGAATGAATGAATATTTCTGAATACTAAGTGGTGTACTGGAACGTACTTTTTGATTGGACCCAGATGATTTTGTCTATTAAAGTTTAAGGGAGCAAATGAATTTTGACTCTTAACTCCATGATGACATGATCAGGACTGTTTAGGTTATTACTGTGTAAACAGAGCTTACCACAATACCTGGCACATACTAGGTACTCAATAAATTATGTTGAATGAGTTTTTCATAGAGGAGAAAAATATAAATGGGAGAAGCACATGGTATTTGTACCTTATAAATCAAAAAGAAATCCTTGTTATCATAATGTAGAATGTGTTTATCTAGCTATAGCCTTCAACATCTCTTGTCGTTCAAACTTTGACACCCAAACCACTGTAATTCTGAAACATGTATAGCCCCTCGTGGAGCCATGCTCCTTATCTGCACATCTTTGCTCATGTAACTTTGAGATGGTTAATCTCACTGTACCTTATTTTCTCATTTATAATGTGTAGTGATAATAGGGCCTACTAAGATTTAATTGAGATAATACACACAAAGTCCTTGGTAATAAAAAGGACACAGTAAAAATTATCATTTTTGTTGCTATCACTGTTAACATTGTAATAGCTTCCTAAATGCTTTCCTGGATTTCTTAAGTCTCACACTCTAAAACAGTGTCCTTACCAAGAGTTATCTTTCTAAAACCTGGATCTTATTATGTCACTCACATTTAATGACTCCCCATACATCATAAGATTCAGTATAAAGTTCTTAGTGCAACATACAAAAACCTTTTGAAATCTTGCCCTTAAGTATTTACAAGGCCCTCCCATCTTTTCTCAGAATCCTATACTTTAACAACGACAGTAATGAAAAATTCTTCTCCCCAAACAACTAATCTTTTAAAACAGTCTTTTAGATTGTAGAACAAGTCTCTTTAGAATAGTTTTAGGTTTCCAGAAAATTGAACAGATAGTACAGAGTTCCCATATACACCCTTACCCCAGCTGTTGGTTTCCCTTTATTAACATCTTACATTAATGTTAGTGTACTTGTTACAGTTGATGAACTAATATTGATACATTATTATTAATTAAAATCCATAGTTCACTTTACTGTTCACTCTTAGTATTGTATAGTTCTGTGAGTTTTGACAAATGCATAACGTCCTGTATCCACCATTATGGTATCATATAGAACAGTTTTACTGCCCTAAAAATCCTCTGGGCTCTACCTGTTCATTCTGGCAAGCCTGGCAGCCACCATTCTTTCTGCTCCTGTAGTTTTGCCTTTCCCCAAATATCATATAATTGGAATTATACAATAAGTAGCTTTTTCAGACTGGCTTTTTTCACTAAGCAGTATGCATTTAAGGTCCTTCCATGTCTTTTTGTGGCTTGATAATTCATTTCTTTTTATCACTGGATATTACTCTATGGTATGGATGTGCCATTTTATCCATTTACTTTTTGAAGGACATTTTTGTTGCTTCCAGTTATTGGCAGTTATGAATGAAGCTGCTATTTGTGCTCAGGTTTTTGTGTGGACGTAAATTTTCAACTAATTGGGTGTAAACTTAGAGTGCCATTGCTAGATCACATGGTAAGACTACGCTTAGCTTTGTAGGAAATTGCCAGACTGTCTTCCAGAATGGAGGTAGCATTTTGCATTCTCAACAGCAATGAATGAAAGTTCCTCTTCTACTTCCTTGCTGCTATTTGGTATTATCAAGTTTTTGGAGTTTAGCCATTCTATTAAGTATGTAGTCCTGTCTCAATGTTGTTTTAGTTTCCTATTCCCTAATGACATATGATGTGGAACATCTTTTCATAAGCTAGTTTGCCATCTGTATATCTTCTTTGGTGTAGTGCCTTTTCAGATCTTTTGTCCATTTTTTAATTGGGTTGTTTGTTTTCTTACTGTTGAGCATGGTTGTCCTTTGCCTTTTCATGTTGCATGTCTCTGTTCAGTAAGTTAGGGTTCAATGAATAAGTGATACATAAAAGGCTAATGTCCTGTTAGGATTTTTTAAAGTCTGTGTTATATGACATATAGATGAAGGCTACATAAGTGGTTTTGTTTTTTGACATAAGTTAGTTGTAGAAAAATGATTACTATTTTCTGATAAACTTGTACTATCTTGTCCCTTTTACTGTTATACTTTTTAAAATATACTCATTTTTTAAAAAGTCTTCTTGGGGTGCCTGGGTGGTTCAGTTGGTTAAGCATCCAACCCTTAATGTCGGATCAAGTCATGATCTCAGGGTCCTAAGATCGAGCCCTATGTCGGGCTCCACACTGGGCGTGGAGCTTGCTTAAGATTCTCATTCTCCCTCTCCCTCTGCCCTCTCCCCAAGCCCCCACCCCCCTTTTTCTCTCTATCTCCAAATAAATAAATAAAAATAAAAAAGACATTATTTTTATTATTTTTATTATCTCCAAATGTTATTACCTAAAATTATGAATTATGTTCAAAAGCGATTATCAAACATGGCTTTCTGATTGCTATCAATATGTATGAGATATCATGAGATATTTTATATGAAAGATATGAGATAATAAATATGAAAGTGTTTGAATGCTGTGGGGAGTTACAGACACTTATTTAAATTGCATTTGTTATATATCTGCTATCTGTGGTTCTTCCAGATATTGTGAAGAAGCAAATTAACACTTCAAACAATTTATAGTCACATAGGCATTTTAATATGTTTTATTCAAATTTATTTATTAAGAATTGCACTTATTGAACAAATAACAAATTTTTGTGTTGTACTCCAGGTCTTTCTTCCCTCCATATTTATGCAGCAATTTAAAATTGCTCATGTCCATTATTTCTATATTGGAAAAATAGAACCTAGCCTTTCATTTTGATGTATATAACCCAAAGCAGTTAAAATTCTGTTTATTCTTTCTCTTAGATGGTGGCCTTCTTGAATTGATTCTTCTTAGTGGAAGCTCTAAGAGCAGTGAGGCATTTTATTACCCTAATAGGGTGTTAACTGGTACCCAGTACACCTTAATTTCTACCTGTAACTGAAATGAGTACTCTTGATGGCTTTTAGTACCCTTTCTTTTGATAGGCCATAGTTCTTTTATGAAAATACCCATTTATCATTTTCTTCTTTATAAAAGCATTGTGTCTATTATAGAAAAAGTATAATCCATAGAAAGCATAAAAAGGGAAAATAATCATTCAGGGTTAGTCACTGTTGATATTTTGAAGGTTTTTCTTCTAAAGTTTTTTTGTGTGAATACGATGTATAATTTGCCTTGTGTTTTTGATTTTAAGCAAATTTAGAATTGTACTGAGTCCTGCTGTACTTCTGTTTGGACATTTTTTGGTGTCACTTGAATAATCTGATTATTTTTAATGACTATAATATTTCATCTTATGACTACTATAATTTACTTAAACATTTGAATATTGTTGGCAGTTTTAAAGTTACCATTCTTGAGTGTCAGTTCTATAAACTGACAAAGGCGTGCTGAAACAAAATAACTGTTAATAACCAACTTCAAAGAAGAATATTAGAAATATTCTGGAAATTTTTGAATGACAGCTCTTTTTCTGAACAAGTACACAAAAATATATCATTGTTTGATTTAGTATGGATATTGCAGCTTTTTCACTGGATCAGATAAAAGAAAGATGGAGTTGAAAAGGAGGTATTGATTGTTGCCTTGTGGTTACGTGACATTGGTAGAATAGTAGTGTAGAAAATGTTTTTGGGTGATACATCAGAAACTGAATGAAAGTAAAAGGTACCAGAGTTTGGAACAAAAAGAATGCTGTGAATTTTAAAGGAAACCACATTGTTGAACTGACAGGAGAATTGGTAAGTGGATACTTTACTAAACAAACCAATTAAATTTATTTGGAAACCATTATTTGAAAGGGAAATATGGGTATAAGGGTATCCTTATTTTGAAGAGAGCAGTTTGGTTAGTTTCCATTTGTGGAATTAAGTAAATAGGTTTAGGGCTTCTAGGCCTCACGATGTCATGCCTTCTGTTTAAAGGTACTGAGAATTTGCATTTTTCAGTATGTACAGTTTGTTATGACACAGTAAAAAGTGTAACATAAACCATATATTTCCCAAGTTTTAAACAGCCATCCTTAAATCTATATTAACTGTGTTCTGCTTTACTATTTAGCTTAACTCTATTTTGACTACTGGTTGTCTTAATCGAATTTAATAGTCTAAACAGCTAATAAGAATTAACCAAAGTATCACATTTTAATAACAAATAATTCCAGAAAGAAACTATTGAGTGGATCATCCAAATAAGCTATTCTTGAACATTCTTAGAAATGAAAACAAGAGGAAAGTGTTTTAATCTGTATATAATAGCAGAATCTTGAGGTAAACATTTAGTTTTTAGTATACTGAAATCCAGGGAAGTTTGCTTGTTTGGGTTATGAAACAAGGAACTAGATGGTTAATTAAAAGTGCCATTCCTATTTCTTGGTCTGTTAAAATAGTTCTGAACTTCAGTGTTTCAATCTCTTGAAAAGTGTAGCTCGAGTTGCTATCACTGCCAAATGTGTTTAATAAATTAGTGCAGAACTTAAACTTATCCCTATATTAATATGTTCACTCATTTGCATTTTAGTATGTTTTCTTGAGTAGGAGAGGACAGAGGGTGTTAGTTAAGTGAATGCCATCTGTCATAGTTATTGTCACAGGAAAAGTACAGATTGGGAAGGATGGAATTACAGTTTCAGTGAGGCTTATCTTCACTATAAAGCTGAATGTACCGTCAAATTAAAGTATAAATTCAAACTTGTTTTTCTCTTAAAGTGATTGGTAAAAATGTTTTCTTTTTTATATGTTAAACATTGTTTCTTTTTCTTCTTTTTTTTTTTTTTTTACAGTATCCTATGGGACTTCAGGAGAGAACAGTTCTCTTCATGCATTCTAACATAACAATGACTCAGGTGTTCTAAAATGCAAAGATACATTCCTCTGGGTCAATCTCAAGCTGAAACTGAGTTAATGCTTTCTATATAACTATTTAATTTTACTCTGGTGGTGTGTGTGTGTGTATAAGTGTATGAGTGTATTTGTTTCTTATTAAACTTTAAAGATAGTCTGAAAGTGACACTGCAGTATTGTGGATCGTCAGTATGGGATTCTTTCTTTAATGTAAAGGGGCCACTGTGGAGAAATTTGGATGTTTATCAATGAGCTTTCCCTGATCTTTTACATAGTGCTGGATTTACTGCTTTATTCCTGTAAAATCCTCATAATTCGGTAGAGGGTTTAGTGAATGGCATTTGTAGGATAAGCTGATATTAAAATATTGTTCTGCACCTAGCAGAAGACTTTTTGTATTACTACTGCTGCATCCTACCTAGCTTTTATGTTACTCTGGGGCCCTCTTATTTAATCAACAAGGAAATTGGTAACCAGAGATGTTGGATTACTGGCCAGTTTGATTAGTTGCGCAGTTTAAACCAACACTTAGTTCTCTGACTCTTTGGTCAGTGATACATCCATGATGTGATACGGTGTATTATAGTTTCATATATTTACAACCGTTTAGCAGATGGAATCTACATATACAAGGGTATAGACCTTAATAGGAATGATTACGATTTTCTACTTTAAGGAAATATCATATACTATGGGTGATCATTGTATCTATGCAACTGTTCAAAACCATCAAAATAGATTTTTAAATTTCATGGTTTGTTGCTTCTGTAGTTTACTGGCTACACATTCTTTTAGCCTTCCATGTAAACACCATTTTAAACATTTTTTTTTATTTCTTCTCTGTTTCTTCCCTTACCCACTTCTAAGTATCTTCCCCAAATTAGACAGTTCTCTGCCATCAACTCATCTGTAGTCCCCATTTCTATAATTAGCTATTGTCAGTGGAAGATAAAGTAATATGCACCAAAAAAACATGCAAAGGAATCTTTTCTCAGTCTTCGTTAATGGCCATTCTGTTCATTATGGAAGCCTCTAGTTACATATGGCTATTTAAATGTTAATTAACCAAAATTAAATAAAATTAAAAATCATGTTCTTTAGCCACATTTTAAGTGTTGTATGCAGCTAGTGGCTACCATATTGAATAGTGCAGCATATAGGATATTTCCATCATTGCAGAAAGCTGTATCGAGTAGTACTGTTTGAAACAATTATCATCTTGTGAGAAATATATATATGTGTGTGTGTAGGTGTATATATGTATGTGTATTTATGCATATATATGTATCTCAATTTGTTTATTCATTTGATATATATGTGAATATATGCATACATAAGATTACCTTGATATATTACATCATCTTTATTTTTTTGAGTTAACCTTATTGGGGTATAATTTATAAACAATGTATGCATCCATTTTAAGTGTACCATTCAGTGAGTTTTGATATATATATATGTACACACACACACATATATATACACATACATACAGTTGTGTAACCACTACCGCAGTAAAAAATACAGAGTATTTCCAACACTCAAAAAGTTCCCTTATGCCCCTTTTTTGTCAGTCAACCCCCACTGCTAATTCCACACAACTGGTGATCTGCTTTTTGTCAGTATAGATTAGCTGCTTCTAGAATTTCATTTAAACGGAATTATACATTTGCAATTTTTGTTTTGTTTTGGGCTTCTCTTGCTTAGTATGTTTTCTGAGGTTCATCCCTGTTGTTTATATCAGTAGTTTTTTTTATTGTTGAGTAATAGTCCGTTGTATGTATATACCTCAATTTGTTTATCCATTCACCTGTGATCAACATTTGATTTGCTTCTAGTTTTTGGCTGTTATGAATAAAACTGCCATGAGCTTTCAAGTAAAGTCTTTGTGTAGACATATGTTAGCATTCCTGTTGAGTTACATACCTGGGAGTAGAATTGCTTGACATATAGTAATAAGTGTATATTTAACTTTATAAGAATTTACTTTTTGCTCCCAGTAAACATGGGAGATTCATTTGCTCCAGATCACTACCAACACTTTGTATTGTCAGTCTTTTTGACATTAGCATTCTTGTGCTTGTATTGTAGTACCTCCTTATGATTTTATTTATATTTCCTTAATGACTCATGATGTTGAGCATCTTTTTCAATGTTCATTGGCCATTTGTATATCTTCTGCCAAGTGTTCAGATTTTTTGTCTATTTTTAAATTGGGCTATTTGTATTTAAGTTGTAAGAACTTTTATATTTTGGGGACAGAAGTACTTCTCAGATATCTATCTCTATTGATATCTAATATATTTTCCTGGTCTGAGGATTAATAATTTCTTTAGAAAAACATAAGTTTTCAGTTTTGAGGAAGTCCAATTTATCAATTATTTTTCATTTGGGATTTGTACTTTTTCTGTACTAAGAAATTTTATCCACCCAGGGGCTGTGAAGATTTTCTCCTCTGCTTTCTTTTAGAAGTTTTGTAGTTTTGTCTTTCATATTTAAGTCTATGATCTATTTTAAGTTAATTTTAGGGTGTGTCATAAGGTAAAGGTGGAGGTTCATTTTTTTATCCACATGAATTTACAGTTCCAGTGCCATTTGTTGAAAAGACTATTTCTTATTAAATTGGCACTTCTGTTGAAAATAATTGATAATATATTATTGCATGGAATATTCCTGAACTCATTTTTTCTATTGATTTATATATCTTTATACTAATACACTGTCTTGACAAGTTTTATGGTAAGACTTTAAATCAAGTACCATTAAGTTCTACAACTTTTTTCTACTGTTTCAAAAGTTATTTTATCTATTTTAGTTCTTTTGCATTTTGATAATACATTTTAGAATCAGCTTGTTAATTTCTGTGGACACGCCGTCTGAGATTTTGATTAGGATTGTGCTGAATCTGTAAGTCACCTTGGGGAGAAGTGACAACTTAATTAGTTTGTAATGTGGTATATTTATCTGCTTATCTAGACCTCTAAATTTTCACAGCAATATTTTTTATTTTCATACCAAAGGTTTTGCATGTATTTGTTAAGCTTAGCCCTATTTCATGGTTTTAGATGCTGTGTCTTATAAATCTTTAAGCATTTAAAAAGTATTTTCATTTATTGATTGCGAATACATAGAAGCACAGTTGATTTTTGTATATTAACCTTGAATTCTGTGGAATCTCTAAACACATTCCATATAATTTTTTTATAGATTCCTTAGGATTTTCTGCATAGATGATCATGTTTTCTACTAATAGAGATGATTTTACTTTTTCCTTTCCAATCTGAATGCCATTTATTTATTTTCCTTATCTTACTACATTGGTCAGGACCCAGAGTAAAATTCTGAAGTAGTGATAATGGGCGAAAGCACTTAGTCTTTACTATTATGTATAATGTTAGCTATATGTTTTCATAGAAACCCTCTGTTAGGTCAAAGGAATTCCCTTCAGTACTTAGGTTTTTGAGAGCTTCTTCTTGTTTATTTTTGTCAGATGCTTTTTTTTTTTTTTTTTTGCATTTCTTGAGAATCATTGGTGTCTTTTTTTCTGTTAATATGATAGATCTCATTGATCTTCAGATGTTAAAAGTCTTTCATTCTTGATGTCATTCCCACTTGATTCTGATGTATTTTTTTATATGTAGGTAATAAATTTGTTAAGGAATTTTGAGCCTATAATCATTAGGGAGTTTGTAGTTTTTTTCTTTTTCTTTTTTCTTTTAATGTCTTTGTCTGGTTTTGGTATCAGGCAAATGCTGGCTTTATAAAAATGAGTGAGGGATTGCTCTTTCCTCTGTTTCCTGAAAGAGTCTATGTAGAGTTAATATCATTTCTACTCCAGATGTCTGTTAGAATTCACCAGTGAAGCCATCTGGGCCTGGAGTTTTCTTTGTTTTAAATATGTTTTAAATATGTTTTAAATATTTAAATGGGAATATTTAAAATAGCAAATTCAATTTCTTTAATAGATGCAAGGCTACTCAGGTTTTATATTGCTGTTGTGGTTTTTTTTCCCCCTTTCAAGGAATTTGTTCATTTTAATTAAGCTGTTGAATTTATAGATGTAAAGTTGTTTATAATATTCCCTTATCTTTTTAACATCTGTAGGATCTAAGGTGGTATTCCAATTTTCAAAGAACAGGTATTGGTTTCATTGTTTTTTATCTATTCTGTTTCATTGATTTCCCCTCTATTTCTTTGCTTTTGTTTACTTTGGGTACTTTTTCTAGTTTATGATTGTAGCTTAGATTATTATAAAATGAGATTATTTATGAAGCAAGACTGGACATGAGTTGATAATTGTTATAGGTGGATGATGGATACATGGAGTGTTACTTCATTATACTATTCTCTAAATTTATGTATATATTTGACATTTTATATAATACTTTAAATTTTACATAAAGCAAATGAGGGGCACTTGGGTGGCTCAGTTGGCTAAGTGTCAAAATCTTGATCTCAGCTCAGGTCTTGATCTCAGGGTTGTAAGTTCAAGCCCTATGTTGGCCTCCACACTGGGTGTGGAGCCAAATAAATAAATAAATAAACCTGACTACATAGTAATTTTTTTCACATTTATATGCCTATTGACATTTATCTTTACCTGATTGTTTCATGCATTGGTAAGCTATTTTAGGATGGCTCTATAGAATTCCTCAATAATTAGGACTTTTTATAACTTTTAGTGGTTCTTTGTGTTTTGGGGTAGGGAGAGAAAAGTGACATGAATCTTGAAGCTGTAAGCTCTTCAAGAAATTGGGATACCTCACAAACTGTAATGGGGAAAAGAATGAGCAGTATGTCAGTGTTTATGGAAAAGCAAATTGATACATATTCAGTAACAATATAATATCAACAGTTATCCATTCCTTGATAGTTCCCACAAGGACAAATTTTGCTAACAAAAAAATCTGAAATAATGATAAAATTGTAACATTGATTTAGTATAGTTGATGGGTAACAGGTATTTTCATTATGTTGTGTGAATTTCTTGTGCTCCCTGCCTTCGTCCCCACCAAAATTTGTTATTACATTGCTTTTTAATTATAATCATCCTCATGTACCGATACATAGGTATCAGAGAAAAATAGATGCACAAATGCTCTATATATTTTCTTAGGAGTAGAGTTGTGCGTATCACATAGTTTCTTCTGTACCTTTTTGTGTGTTTTGTATTGTTTCATCTTGCCTTGTTTTTTTGTTCTGGAAATTTTTGTTGGTGACTGAACCTGGATGGCATGTTGGTAACTTTTAAAAAAAAATTTCTCAAGAGTAACA
This sequence comes from Mirounga leonina, assembly GCF_011800145.1. Taxonomy (NCBI): domain Eukaryota; kingdom Metazoa; phylum Chordata; class Mammalia; order Carnivora; family Phocidae; genus Mirounga; species Mirounga leonina. The sequence continues at coordinate 37,195,833 of NW_023270447.1, forward strand.
TTGATATTTAGTCAAATACATGAACATCGCCAGTTATATGGATTCTTTTGGTGTCAATAAATTATCATGCTAATCTGTAATTGATCTCTATTTCTTATTCCCACTCAACCATCCATACCTATATACCAAAATAATAATAATAATAATGGTAGCAATGGTAATAGTAATAGTAGTAATAATGGTACATTTTATGGTGCTTTTGCTCTCGAAAAAGTTGGGGAGAGTGAATTCTTTTTATTTTGCTTTACTTTAAAAATAAACCTCTATCCACAAACAGAAACATGAATGGACTTATATTCTATAATATTCATATTATCTGGATTCATTGTAGAAGTATAAAGAAGAGGCTACCTAACCAGAGAGAAGGGGTAGGAAAGGGATCTTTTCATTCATTCTAATATGAATATAGATACCCCATTTTTTTGAAGGAGTGTAAGTCTCATGGATTTCAGGAGCTTTGCTTTGCTACTATAAAACCATTATATCAGATTAGTAATCCTGAATTATACTTCAATGTGCTGAATTTGAAACTTGGACCACAGCTTTCCATTTAGTCTCATTCTGACATCTTAGTCAATGACTGCAGGATATAACCAGTTGTTGCCTTGATTAATAACAGCTGAAAGTTCTAGATCATACTACTATGTAGTCCTTTTATGAAGGAATGAAGGACTTTTTTTTTTTAAGATTTTATTTATTTGAGAGAGGGAGAGCACATGAGGGGTTGGGGGGGCAGGCTGAGGGAGAGGGGGAAGCAGGCTCCACACTGAGCAGGGAGCCTGATGTGGGGTTCGATCCCAGGACTTTGGGATCATGACCTGAGCCGAAGGCAGACGCTTAACCGACTGAGCCACCCAGGTGCCCTGGAATGAAGGACTCTAAAATAGTTTTGCTACAACGCTATAGCAAGTTAATACCCTCTGGAGTTTCAGATTTTATAGTGGTGAAACTGGACTCTTCCCTGTTCAATTTATATGGTCTTATTTGCTGTGTTTAAGAGGTTACTGTATTTGCTGCAGTAGAATTCACACAATATTGTGTGATGGAGTAAGAAATAAAATTGTATGTTAGGTAAAATAGCAGCTACCAGAATTAGTTATGCCTTCCAAATGTCCACTGAGAGTCAAGACAATATAGCTGTGCACATGTTTGAATCCCATTTCTGCTACCTACTAGCTAATAGCCCTAGGTAAATAATACATTCTGTGTCCCATTTTTCTTATCTATAAATGAGAATAGTAATAGCACCTACCTCAGAGTTATTATGAGGTTTAAATGAGTATGTTAGAAAATTGCCTGATATTTGTAAATGTTAGCTATTATTATTAGATATTATTATTACTAGTGCTTTCTCAGACAGCATATACTCCTGTTATAAAACTTAGGACATCACCTTGTAAATGTTGATTTTCATGCTTTTATTGTATTAGCATAATGATAAAGTCCCTTCTTTATTGTCTTATATATCTACTACAATGTGCTGTGCAGAGTATGGGTATAGTAAATATAGTTGAATGAAAATAAAAGTAAGGGGCACCTGGGTGGCTCAGATGGTTAAGCGTCTGCCTTCAGCTCAGGTCATGATCCCAGGGTCCTGGGATCAAGTCCCGCATCAGGCTCCTTGCTCAGTGGGGAGCCTGCTTCTCCCTCTCCCTCTACCTGCCCCTCCCCTGCTTGTGCTCTTTCTCTCTCTCTGTCTGACAAATAAAGTCTTAAAAAAAAAGAAAATAAAAGTAAGATTTAATATATAAAATACATATCACATTCTGTTTTTGAACAAAATCAACTTTAGTTGTAATTTATTGCTCTTTGAATTTTTAAAAAGTTTTTAATGTTTCAGAAAATGCTTTTCAATAGATAAACTGAATGGCTATTATAAAAGTATGTCACTTAGTATTTCACTTCTTGTTTTCTTTCTTTTTGGTGTGGTGGTGATGGAAATAGTACCTCAGTGTGTCTGGAGAATAAATGTGGATATTCCTGAGGAAGCTAATCAGAATCTTTCATTCAGTGCTACTGAGCGATGGTGGGAGCAGACGGATTTGACCAAACTAATCATATCCAACAATAAACTTAAGTCACTTACAGATGACCTACGACTCCTGCCTGCACTCACTGTTCTTGATGTAAGTTGACTGGTATCAATATGGGTTGTTAAGGAGACTCTGAAGGTAAATTTAGGCTTTGATAAGCAGAAAACACATGTTTAATTGGTAGAACATAAGGAAGAATAAATTATTGATAGGCATAGCATGATGGTTAAGAGTGCACTTACAGAACATAAGGCTTCCAATTGTGACTGCGTCACTTGATAGCTGTGTGACCTCAGGAAAGTTACTTCATTGTACCTCAGTTTCCACATCTATAAACCAGGACTGACACTACTACCTATTTTTAAAAATTGTTCTTAGAATTTAATGCATTATTGCATGTAAACAGAATCCATATTTAACAAGTGGTTGCTGTTGCTCATCTTTTTCCTTTTATTGCTGTTATTTTTCTCTTCATCAACCTAGACATTAAAGCAGTACTTGGAATTACTTTTTTTTTTAAACTTCAGTACTGACTTAAATTATTGAACTTCTTGTGTGTTTATTCAAGGACTATTTTTTAGTCTCGTTGCCACGTCATATTGTAAAGCATGAGTAGTTTATTTCGCAATCTGTGGAGTTTTGATGTACTTTACTTAGGAACATCAGAAATCTTCCAATTCATGTCTGAAAGTGTTGAATCTGGTCAAATTTCTAGAGAAGTTTTTATTTTCCTCATTTGCAAAATGAATGGATTGAATCTAAGGTTCCATATATCTTGAAAATAATATGAGAACATAGTAGAGGTCCTCCTCCTCTTTCTTGTTTTCATTTTTTGTATATGTTGACATAAATTATACCATCAAGTGCTATTAGTTTCTAACCCTCTCATCTCTCATTTGAGATTGAAATTTCACTGAATGAGGTAAGGTTATTTTTTTTAATTGTAATATTTAAAATTGATGACTTACCACTTCATGACTTTTGAACAGGAGCTTAGTCAACTTCAAACTCCTTTTCTGCTTCTATACATAGAACAAATTAACAATACTCCAAGTATACTATTAAATTAGAATAGCAGAATTATTGTTGAAGAATTCTGTACAATGGCAAACTCATATGGTTAATTAAAAGACTAAGATATTGACTGTTTTTTAATAACTTTTAGGTACATGATAATCAGCTGACATCCCTTCCTTCTGCCATAAGAGAGTTAGAAAATCTTCAGAAACTTAATGTCAGGTAAAATTTAAGCTTATTTAATTTCAATATTGCTAATATAAGGGTGTAAATCTAATATTCTTTAAAAATTTTTTTTAATACTAGAAAATATTTTTGTATTAACTCAAAGTGGTAAAAGCAGAGTAAGAATTTTTATTTATTTATTTATTTTTATAGATTTTATTTATTTGAGGGAGAGAGTGAGAGAGACAGAGAGCGGGGTGGGTAGAGGGAGAAGTAGACTCCCCACTGAGCAGGGGGCCCAATGCGGCACTCGATCCCAGGACCCTGGGATCATGACCTGAGCCAAAGGCAGGTGCTTAACCGACTGAGCCACCCAGGCACCCCAGAGTAAGAATTTTAAATTTTCTCAGATGATTTTTGTTGAATTTTTTATTATTTTTGCAGAATTGCCTGCATGTTTTTCTGATTTTATAAATGTAAGGCCAGTTGATTTTTTTAAGTACTTTTTGTTTTATTTACTTATATATTTATTTTAATTTTTAAAAAGATTTTATTTATTTGAGAGAGAGAGCACAAGTGGGCAGGGGGGCAGAGAGGGAGGGACAAGCAGACTCCCTGTTGAGCAGGGAGCCCAAGGACCTGGGGCTCAATACCAGGACCCTGGGATAATGACCTGAGCTAAAGGCAGATGCTTAACTAACTGAACCACTCATGTGTCCTCTTTTTGTTTTATTTTTATGTAACAATTTTTACTGGTTATTTTAGTAACCTTTTTGTTGATATCTCAGGTTTTAAGTTACTTTGATATTCTAAAAAATATCTAGGTCAAGCAATAGGAAAAAATTTGAAATAATTCTTTCATTAATGATGAAAAATGTCATGGTTTTAGTATTAGTAGCTTTTAAACTTTTCTGAGGACTCCTGGAGTTCTACAGATATGCTTCTGGTACATGTTGGTAAGTATGTAGGAAGCCAGGTGGCTAAGGCTCTGGCTAACTTTGTTTGCCCTTTAATACACATCTAGACTTCCAAGAAATAATAAGTACCTTATGTGTATTATATATACACAGATTAGGGGAAAGGGATTTGGGAAGATGTCATTTAGGAGATAAAATAAAAAGGTTTACTAAGTGTTCAAAACATAGTTTGAAAAACTGTGGTTCATAAAATTGGTATGGTTACAGATCTATCTAACATAGCATAATCAAGTCTCAGTATTCTGTGGGTAAATTAATTGAGGGAAAACGTTTCCTTAAGTTACAGTCCTCATCTGTTGAAAATATTACCACAAATCAACAAAAATATCTATACATAAAAGGTGCTAGTTGTTGAAAGCTACATCAGAACCTCTTCCCCATACAAGTCCAAGGCAGGATGTGGCCTGCAAAGGCAAGAATGGGGAGGGTTGAGAGAATATGTGAGGGAGTATGGATTGGGTATGGCTTTGGCTTTAGCTTTAGCTTCCAACACTTCAGAGTATAAGCGTTAGGATGGAGGAAATAGATGGGGAGAGGAATGGAGGAAATATGTAGCTAGAATTACATCTCTGCCCAACTACATCCCTGTGAAATCTACAAAGATTTCAATTAAGTGACCAACAATAATAACCAATTTTTGACAATTTTTTAGTGGTTTTTATTTATTTTAGAAGACATCTTTTGGTATTTTTGTTCCAACTAGTTTTATTTTTATATAATTTAAGGTTATTTTTACCCCATTATATTTCTCATTTCACCCTGTTACTTGTTAAGTAATTGTAGATGGCATGAAAATAGAATGGAATTCCTAAGTGAATAGTTGAGGTAAATCTGGGAATAAATTAAATCAGGTCATCTCTTAATTATAAGGGAATGTATCATCTTCAGTGACTTGGGACTTCTAAAAATAAACCAAGTACCTCTACAGAAGGACTGAGCTGAGTAAATCTAAGTACAAAGAAGAGTGGAGTTGCACATTACATTCAGCTGGACATACCAGGCCCTTAAACAGAAATAGCTATTTTTGTCTTGAGTGCTAGCTTAGAAACACATTCCCCATAGAAGCTGTGACTCCATTGTAGTGTATATGTGCCCATATCTCTGTCAGAATTCTAAAATTCAGATACAGGGGCGCCTGGGTAGCTTAGTCGGTTAAGTGTCTGACTTTGGCTCAGGTGATGATCTTGGGGTCCTGGGATCGAGCCCTGCTTCGGGCTCCCTGCTCAGTGGTGAGCCTGCTTCTCCTTCTCCCTCCGCCTCTCCCCCAACTTGTGCTCACATGAGCACTACTCTCTCTTTCTCTCTCTCTCTCTCAAATAAATAAAATCTTTAAAATAAAATAAAAAAATTCAGATACAGTATGAAAAATTAAGAGTCCAGTGTATCCTCTCACATTGCGTATAAAATCAAGAGTAGGTTATAAGGAAGCAATCAAAAGTTCACAAATTATTTGGTTAAAAACCTTTATTTCTTGGGGCACCTGGGTGGCTCAGTCGTTAAGCGTCTGCCTTTGGCTCAGGTCATGATCCCAGGGTCCTGGGATCGAGCCCCGCATCAGGCTTCCTGCTTACCAGGAAGCCTGCTTCTCGCTCTCCCACTCCCCCTGCTTGTGCTCCCTCTCTTGCTGTGTCTCTCTCTGTTAAATAAATAAAAATCTTTAAAAAAAAATAAAAATAAAAACCTTTATTTCTTTGTTTTCTTTGAAACTCTCAATTTGATTACTTTAGATGACTATAATCTTAATGAGTTATATACTTTTCGGATGTGAAGTTTGATAAGTTTTTAGAATTAGTAACCATATTTCATTTTTAAAAATGAGCCCATGTAGTTGGTTAGCAAAAATACCTTTACAAATATTTATTATGTTGTTACTGAATTACTCAGCATTTATTTTATCAATCAATAGCCATAACAAACTGCAAATACTTCCTGAAGAAATTACAAATTTAAGAAACCTGAAAGGTCTATATCTCCAGCATAATGAACTAACTTGCATTCCAGAGGGATTTGAACAACTTTTCAATTTAGAAGATTTGGTAAGTTGTGATTTTCCAATTTTTATATAATTTGGGGCTGATGTGATTTTTCATCAGGCTGAGAAATTGGATGTATGATTGAAATCATGAAAAACATGGACAGATGATTATAGGACTAGATTATCAGAAACTGCATTTCAATTAGATTGCTAAATTAGTAATTGTAAATTTATTTTTCCTATTTTTTCTTATAAAATCACCTTAGGTTTTAATTTAAGAGTAGAGTGTGGAAGGGGGTGATAAGGATGACTCTTATTCAGAGGATTTTATGGCTTTGCAAAATAGGGGAAAGGTGTCTTTAGCATATATGAATTTCCATTTGTATACCCATTCCTTCTTTATTGTCCCTATAACCCTCCTCCTGTCCTTTGAGTGTTCAGACGGTCCCTTTAAGGCCTGCCTTTTCTTCCCTATTTTTCAAAATGTCCACCTTACCTCGCAAAATTTTCATTCCATCTATGTCACATCCTAAATAGAGATAACCATCAAGCAATACAGATATTATTTTAAGAATAATGAAAATAATAGGCACTTTGCTTTGTGCTTTACATATAGCAAGGTACATAGTTTTATCCCCTAATACAGATATGGAACTACGGTTTATTAAAAAAAAAAAAAAGTACCTTATCTGAAGCCATGTAATGAATAAGTAATGAATCAGGATTTTAACATGTCAGTTTGACTCCAAAGTGTATCCCTTTTTTTCTCCCATTATACCCCTGAAGGAGTAAGATTCCACTAAAATATTCAATCTGAAAGACTAGCTAGGTTAGATTACTTGTTCTAATATATAATCTTTACTCCACATAGTTATTTCCTCTTACATTCTTGCTGTTTTCCCTATTACATGTTTTCAAAAACTTATGTCAATTTAGTCTTAAAGTTTATTTCTCATTAAAGGGGAAGTTAATTCTTTTACCTCTACTTTTTTCCTGTAAATACATCTTCCTTGATATTCCCCTCATCTGCTCTAGTGTTTGAAATCAACATTTATAACCGTCTGCAGCCATTCTTCAGTATCTGTCTTTCAATTTGATCAGATTGGAAATAAGATTTGGAAAGTTAAAGGCATAGGTAGATAAAATGAATGGCTAAGGAAGGGGCCATCAGATTTTCTTATAAAGTCTAATGGTAAAAGATAGCAATTGGTAAATAAAAAAAGAAGAGTATTTAGATTAGAAAGGAAACCTAATAAACTGTAGCAGTTCCCAGTTGTTTCCTTTTTATGGGTTCCCGGATAGTCATTTGCATAATGAAAGGATATTTCAGCTGAGAATTGTATTATTAAGGACTCAGTATCTAATCATAAATGTGAGCAACAGTATATCACAACATTAGAAATATAAGCGTGTTTAATAATTTAAGCTAGTAATATTTCTTAAAGTTATATAAAAGCTGCTTAGCAATGGTACTAAATGAATATTTATTGAAGAAATGACAGCATAAATACTGATTAATTTATGTATAATGTACTTATATTTTATATCTAATTATTAACTGCAATAATTAAATGTTTAATTTTAGTAATTTTGTTGATTTGGGTTTTTTAAACTATCTTAAGAATTTGTGAATTAGTATCTTTTCTGTATCAAAAACTTTTTTTAAGTTTTTTATTTTGAAATAAATTTAGATTTACAAAATGTAAAGAGAGTACAGAGAGTTGCCATATACTCTTCACCTAGCTTTCCTTAATTTGATATTTTACATACCCATGGGACATTTGAAAAACTAAGAAATTAACATTGGTACAGTATTACTAACTGCACTACAGATTTTATTAAGATTTTCCCAGTTTTTTCACTAATGTCCTTTTTTTTTTTGTTCTAGGATCCAATCCAGAATACTACATTGCATTTAGTGTCAGTAACTTTTGATATTACAAAGTATTTATTTCATAGTAATCTGTTCATTCTTAGTGTTTAGAGTATTGGAGTTGTAGATTGTTGTTTCCTGTTGTTGATTGTGATACATTATTTTGTGTTATTTATAATTATATCTGTGTTTTATAAAAAAAATAGCTGGTCTAGTGTTTTTACCTTTTACTATCTTCTTAATTGATTTAGAGTTACAGAATGTAATTGTTTAATGTTAGACTAAATCCGTCTTCAGAGAACAAGTTCCCTTAAGTAACTTTTTTTTATTCATTGTTGCAACTGGCCCTACCTAACAGTTTGCTGATAGCTAGTGGAGTACTTATACCTAATTCAGATGTCATAAGAGTTATCTGATTGTCTTTTAAATGGAGTTTCAAAAAACAGTTCTTTCTGAACTCTTTATGTTTTAAAGAAAAAACAGAAACAATGACTTATAAAAACAGATATAGACATTAATTAGGCAAGCTTGAATGAAGGAAAAGCAGAGAGTAGAGTAAACTTCTGGACTTAGTCACAGCAGACTTGCTGAGGTCTGCAGAAGAACCGAGAGGGAATATTTTTTCCTTAAAAATTAAAATGTCCATTTTCTCAGCTTTATTTTTTGTCTCTCAAGATTTTTTTTCTCTTGCAAAGACATTTTTCTTTTCATATTACAGTTTACCTATACAGTTTGCCTAATTATCTTAGGTACTCACTAAATATTAGATGGACAAATGGATTTTTTAATTAAAAACATGATGCATGATATAGCATGACTTAGTAATAACAGAAACCTTCATGTAAAGTATTTCTGAAGTCAGAATTCATTCTGATTCCTTTCTGCTCCATTACTCGGCACATAGTGGTCTAATAGAACACTGAGGTAATGAATGACAAACAACTTGTGAAATTGTCAGTGAATGAGGGTTACAAAACATATCACCTTTGAAATAGTCTTTCTTTATGTTGCATTCTCCTCAAAATCCTGGAAACCCTTTGAGGGATCAATTACTTATTTATTTATTTATCGATTGATTAATTGATTGATTCATTCATTCATTCTCTTTCTAAAGGATATTTCCAACAATCGTCTTACAACTGTTCCTGCTAGTTTTTCTTCTCTCTCCAGTCTGGTACGACTCAATCTTTCCAGTAATCAGCTGAAGAGTTTGCCAGCAGGAATAAGTGGAATGAAAAGTAAATTTTCTCTATTTTAAAACATATATAAATGTGAAGTTGGTGCAACTTATATTTAGAAAAATAAATTTTAATATTGTTAGTTACAGGGAAGTAAAATAATAGATTTTATGCAGGTCAAGCAAATAATAGCAAGTAGTCAGATTTTCTCCAGACCATTATTGTCTAGCTTCACTTCCTAAACAGTTCCCACCAAAAGCATATTTTGGCATATTAAAAAGAGGAAAATAAAATATGATTATGAGTTATGGTAAAATTATATACCTGAGATATTGATTAGGGTTTTGAGCTATGTTATCTCTTCATTTATTCAACATTCATGAAGAGGTTATTCCCCTTTAATAGGTGATTCTACTTGTGGTTATGTTACAGCTGTAGCCTCCTCGTGGTCCGTAAGTAATGATGCCAGGAGATAGTCTAGTTTTGCCCAAATGGTCAATCGTTTTTAAAGATTTTATTTATTTATTTATTTATTTATTTGAGAGAGAGAATGAGATAGAGAGCATGAGAGGAGGGAGGTTCAGAGAGAGAAGCAGACTCCCTGCAGAGCAGGGAGCCCGATGCGCGGGACTCGATCCAGGGACTCCAGGATCATGACCTGAGCCAAAGGCAGTCGCTTAACCAACTGAGCCACCCAGGCACCCTGGTCAATCATTTAAAAAAAAAAAAAAAAAAAAAAAGGTTAAAATAGTGATTCTGTTGGAGTTTACCATATCACCATCATATTTAACATATTCTAGAACTAGTATTAAGGGATAAAGAAATTAAAGGCACATTTCAGTAACTTTTAAATAATTTTACTTAATTATCTTAGAATTCTTGATTTAGAGGGCAAAATCATTATAGTGAATTTTTTTGTTTAAAAGCAAACTATTATTATTTCTTGGTTGATGAACATACTGTGTGTCAGCTGTACACTATTTACCTTATCTAGTCTTTTCTGCTAATCAGATATAAGCCCTCTTCATTTTTTTAAACCTCCATCTTGTGGAGGTTATAGGAGTGATTTTGTAAAGTTGATTACAAATCATTTTGAGATAAATTTGTAAAATTGTGCTGTTTTACTTATATTAGTAGTCATTTGTCATTTGTAATAGGATACATAAGTTAAATCTTCCATAAATCCAGTTAATATTTTAGGGGAACCTTTACCTGGGACACCGGTAATTAAGACTTTGCTTGGGGCTCCTGGGTGGCTCAGTCGTTAAGCGTCTGCCTTCGGCTCAGGTCATGATCCCAGGGTCCTGGGATCAAGCCCCGCATCGGGCTCCCTGCTCGGCGGGAAGCCTGCGTCTCCCTCTCCCACTCCCGCTGCTTGTGTTCCCTCTCTCACTGTGTCTCTCTCTCTCTGTCAAATAAATAAAATCTTTAAAAAAAAAAAAAAAGACTTTGCTTATCTTTGCCATTTTTCAATAAAGGTATTAAAAAGTAGAGCTAAACATAAAATACATTATCTTAATATATAAGAAGCTTGGATTTTTTTTCATCAGTTGGGTGAACATATCTTGAGAGATGGGAAATGAGGGAAATCAGTAGAAAAATACTTTGAATTTATAGCAGTTTTTCCAGTATACTATATAATTAATGATCAGATGCTTTCTTCCTTTAGCCATGACAGTGATACTTTTAAACTATCACCAGTAGGACATTTAGTTGTTATTTCACTATTAATGACTGGACGCCAAGAACAACATCTAACATTTGTATGGTTCTTTATAACTCAAATGCTTTTACATATATTGTTTTGCCATCACAAAGTTGTGATGTTAGGAGGATGTAAGTTAGGGGGATGAATATTTTTTACATTTTAAAGATTCATAAACCTCGCTTAGAAATTATGTTATATATTGTAGAGCCAAGGCATGAATCACAACAGTTCTTTTTTTTTTTTTCTTTCTTTCTTTCTTTCTTTCTTTCTTTGAGAGAGAGAGAATGAGAGACAGAGAGCACAAGAGGGAAGAGGGTCAGAGGGAGAAGCAGATTCCCTGCTGAGCAGGGAGCCCGATGTGGGACTTGATCCCCAGACTCGAGGATCATGACCTGAGCCGAAGGCAGTCGCTTAACCAACTGAGCCACCCAGGCGCCCCTGAATCACAACAGTTCTATAAGGCTTGAATCCTCTTACTCCATCCCCATTGCTCTTTCCACTATGCACTGCTTATATTCTCAGTGCTCTTAAATGCAAACAGTTGTGAAAACTATAGTGTCTAACTTTTAAAACAAACTTTTCTTTATAGAATTTACTGGATTTGAGGTGAATTACATTGTGACATTTTTAATTTTATTATTATTTTTAAAGATTTTATTTATTTATTTATTTGAGAGAGAGCACAAACAGGGGAAAAGGCAGAGGCAGAGGGAGAAACAGACTCCCTGCTGATCCGGGAGCCTGATGCGGGGCTCGATCCCAGGACCCTGGGATCATGACCCAAGCTGAAAGCAGACACTTAACAGACTGAGCCACCCAGGCTCCCAATTGTGACATTTTTAAAAATGCTCTAGTCAAATAATACATAAATTATTATAGTATTTGTTGAAAGTAGTATTATTACATTTGTTTTGAAAGCAGTTAGCATCTTTAAATACTAAAAGAAGCAGTCTAAGGCAATATCAACTCAGTCTTGCATTATGTTAAAATTGATAGGCTCAAAGTACAGCAAAAAAGTTGTAAAGTGTATATCACCTATTCGAACTAGAGGGTTGAGAGTGAATTGTGGAAAATATGTGGTGGCCATCGTAAGTAGAAGAATCTGTGATATGTATTAGGGAGAAAGCTGCTTATTGAATTCTTAAGGGAAAGAAGACCTTTACTTTTTTCCATTTTTGTTTTCTTATATGCCTTTTTAAGAAAGATAGATCCAGGAGGTAAGAGAGATGCTGCAAGTAAGAACATCTTTCTTGAGCTATAGTATGCATTCTTGTCCATAGTGTTAGCTAAGATGTTAGAGAAAGCATGTAATTTAAACAAAATTAAGAAAAGAAAAGAAAGAGGATGGAGGGAGAAAGAGACAGTATGGATAGATGGAAAAATAGGAGGACAAACATAGAAATCCAAGGCTTTTTGACAGAAAGTCAACTTGCCAAATTTAAATACATGTGTCTAAGCTACTACTAGCCAGTTATTTGACATCCATTCATACAGCTAGTGTTGCATGCATGTATGTCTTTAACTACCTTAAACTTTTTCTTTTGAAAGATGTATAATTACTGGGGCACCTGGGTGGCTCAGTTGGTTGAGCGGCTGACTCTTGATTTTGGCTTAGGTCGTGATGTCAGGGTTGTGAGATCAAGCCTTGTGTCAGGCTCCGTGCTCACTGCGGAATCTGCTTGAGATTCTCTTTCTCCCTCTCTCTCTGCCCCTCCCCCTGCTCTCTCTCTCTAAATAAATAAAATCTTAAAAAAAATAAAGATGTATAATTACTGAGGGAAATAATATCTCATAGTCTGTAGTTTGTATATTTTAGAATACCTTAACAGAGTATTGGAGTATTTTGTTTTTTATCATTACAAAGATGACTTGGACCATTATTAAACATCATTTTTAATGTCATATCTCTTTAATTATAATTAAGTATAAAAGCAATCTCAGTTTATGTTTATGTCATTCAGTGGTATTCTAGTATTTATTATTATAGCAGTATACAGTGGCGTGGGTTTGTAATTCATGGTGATGTACACTTTTTTGAATGTGCATACAATTATAGACCAATATTTTTCTCTTTATTAAAGTATTTTTGTTTTTCACTTACTATGTATTATAGGATTAAAGCATTTGGATTGTAATTCAAATCTCTTAGAAGCTGTACCCCCTGAATTGGCTAACATGGAGTCACTAGAATCGCTTTATTTGCGGAGGAATAAATTACGTTTTCTACCAGAATTTCCTTCTTGTAGATTATTAAAGGTAATATTTAGATGATTATTAAACTATATATTTTCCAAAAGTTAATTATGAAAATGAAATTTTTAATCTTGTTTTACGTTGGGAATATGTATTAGTTATAAGTGCTATGTTTTTCCTATATTTTTCAGAATTTTAGTCTGACTATGTTAATGGTATTGTTAGCAGTAGATTTTTTTTTTTTAAGAAGCCTGTAAATTTTTTAAAAGATTTTTATTTACTTATTTGAGAGAGAATGAACAGTGGGGAGGGGCAGAGGAATAGAGAGAGAAACACTCCCTGCTGAGCAGGGAGCCTGATGCCGGGCTCAATCCCAGGACCCTGGGATCATAACCTGAATTGAAGGCAGACGCTTAACTGACTGAGCCACCCAGGCGCCCAGCAGTAGATTTTTTTTTTTTTAAAGAAATAATTAACTTAAATATAGGAATTTGTACATTTCATCTGAGTAGTATATAACTGGAGAGGTAGATAATGAGGCTAACATAGTAAGGTGGAGTCATACTGTAGGACACCTGGAGTACTAGGAAGGAATATATATCTAATTCTGTAAGTTGCCACCTCTCATGTTAACCTAATCATAATTGGGTCTGTTTAAAATTAATTACTTTCTTTTGGTTTTAAGTATATAGCATTAACATTGTCTTTTAAATTTGTCGTGCTTTGTTTTCCTTCATGTATACTTTTATGTGTTAGAGTTAAAAGGGCTTCTCTTAAACAGAATGGTGGCAGTGATAAAAGGAACTGAAAAAGTTATTTAAAGATTAGTTATACATCTGATAATTATAGATTCTGTTAATGGGAAATCACTATATTTAATAATCACTAATGAGGGATGTTCGGGTGGCTCAGTTGGGTAAGTGTCTGACTGTTGGTTCCTGCTCAGGTCATGATCTCAGGGTTGTGAGATGGAGCCCTGTGTAGGGCTCCCCACAGAGCATGGAGTCTCCTGAAGATTCTTTTTCTCTTTCCCCCTGCCTCTGACCTGCTCACTCGCGCGCTCTCTCTCTCTCAAATAAATAAAGAAGTAACAACAAACTGATTATAACTTTTTATGCTCATTCCAACTTATTTTTAAACTTTAAATTTTTTATCATCATCGTTCTTGGATTTGTATTTTTATTAATTCTATAAATGTAACTACTAAATCATTTCTGTGCTTTGGTTTGTAAACTTTGAACTTTCTGCCAGATTATATCTTTAATTATTTTTAAATTATCAGAAAATCCCTGGAAGTGTTCTGTTTTTACCATTTTTAGCTTAATTGTAATTGAAAACTTAAGCACCTTAGTAATTAGAAGCTTATGTTTTTTTCCATGTATTTTTCAGTGATTTGAAATTAAGATTTCAATTTTATTTTTATCATCTAATATAAAATTGAATACAGAAATACATATGATTCATCTTTGGTTTTGTAGGAATTACATGTAGGTGAAAACCAGATTGAAATATTAGGGCCAGAACATCTTAAGCATCTGAATTCTGTCCTTGTGCTAGACCTGCGGGATAATAAGTTAAAATCTGTTCCAGATGAAATTACACTACTACAGTCTTTGGAAAGGCTTGACCTAAGCAACAATGATATTAGTAGGTAAGTTTAAAGATCAAAGAACTAAGAAATCATACCTGCATTTGTTTATAATTCATAAGTTAATAAGTAAATAAGATTTGTAAAAAAATACGTAGAGATCTTTTTTCTCAACTGAATTCACTAAACATTTATTGAACAAGTATCATATGCAGACTTACAAAGAATGGTTAGATTTGGTCCTTGGCAGCAAGCTTAAAATACTAATAGAATCAGATATATTTATAAGTTACTCTCATCCACTTAGAACATAAACTAAGAAGTCAGAGTTTTTATCTGTTTTGTTCACTGCTTTAACTCCTAGATCAGTGTCTGGGTATTTAGAAGGTACCTGATAAATCTTTGTTGAATTTATTAAATGAATGTAAAGCCATGGGAGAGATATAAAATGCTTTGAGGGCTTAAAGGAAATGGAGGTATCAGCAATTTATTGAGAGGAATCAGGGCAGATTTTGTAGAAGAAAAAGCATTTTTATTTATTTTATTTATTTTTTTAAGTTGTTTTTTTTTTTTTTTTTTTGACACAGAGCGAGAGATCACAAGTAGGCAGAGTGGCAGGCAGAAGGAGAGGGAGAGGGAGAGGGAGAAGCAGGCTCCCCGCTGACAACAGAACCTGATATGGGGCTCGATCCCAGGACCCTGGGATCATGACCTGAGCCAAAGGCAGATGCCCAACTGACTGAGCCACCCAGCACCCCAGAAAAAACGTTTTTAGATGATCATTAGGACTGGGACTAGGGCGAGGCAAGTTAAGTGCCTAGAGCACAGAATTTAAGAGCACACTCACCTTCAGGGTCATGCCTCACTTTAGTCCCACCATATGATCTTTAAAGGATGACCTTGAGTTTCAAGTGCACATGTACGGTGGTCAGAATGATTCACTTGGTGGGACAAAACTGCACAAAGAAAACCTTGAAAGTTCAGGAAATTGTAGGGGTATATTGAGAGAACAACAAGGAATCAAGTTGACCTGGTAAATAGGGTACAGTTAGAGAGATTGTAAGAATTTAGGGCTTGAAGGTAAATTGAGGCCATATAGAATAGGTCCTTAAAATGCCTGTGAAGAGTAAGTTTCATTCGTTAAGAGATGGGGAGCTACTGAAAGATTAAGAACAGAAGCAGTTTGATTATAATCTCATTAAATAAATTGGTATTGTAGGTTGATCACAGTAATTTTGGGATAGAGGTGTTTTTGTACTAATAAATAACCTAAATAATATTAGGTTATTAGGAAAGAATTTCATTTGCTTACTTGAAGGAAAAAAATCAAAACATTTACTATCCTTGAGTATGGCTATCTTGAATCTGATTCATTCAAATTTACTTTTTACAATTTTTACTTAGCAAATGTTTTGTAGCTCACATTTTTTTTTAGCAGTCACAATATGACAATTTCAAAACAAATCTGTTTTTTCTTTTACATGTTCAGCATTTCAAAGGGAGATACTTTAGGCCTATGTTACCTGAGCTCTCTTTGACACTATCATATGATATATAGTTTGTCATATGTTGTTATAGTTTTATAGTCAACTATTGGTTGAATTATACTTACTCTTCATGTTTTCCCTGAAATCAGTTTAATCTTTTTTGTAGTCTACCCTGTTCATTGGGAAAACTTCATTTGAAATTTCTGGCACTAGAAGGAAATCCTTTGAGAACTATACGAAGAGAAATTATAAATGTAAGCATATTTAGAACTCAGTTCTGGTTTTTAAATTTGAAATTCAAACATGCATGTTGATCTATGAAACTGCAAGGTATATCTTGGTGAATATGTGTCTTCTCTCCACCTTTTCAGAAAGGAACCCAAGAAGTCTTAAAATATCTGCGAAGCAAGATTAAAGGTGCTTTTCTATTTTTTTCCTATATTTTGAAGGATAGTATGAAAGGCGGTGAAGTGCTAACAGTACATAAATTTACATGTATTTTGGGTGTAAATAATTAGAGGAAATGGTCCCTGGCAGGTGTGGTTCTAATTCTGAATCCATACAGGCCATAAATATGCTGAAGTTATAAAAACATCCTTAAATTCACAATAATAATATTTTTTCCTTAATTTCTTTGATTTGTGTTACAGTGTATCAATTGGAAAATATAACAAAGATTCAGTAAGCATCCTAGTGCTTTAATTTTGAAAAAAAGAGCAAAACTTGACTTTTATGATATCGTATATGAATGCTATTGACTGGGAAGTATATTAATAGTTATTTGAATATCTGCTTCATGCATAGTTTTGCTAAGTTCTGACAAGTATAAAGATAAAACACATTTTTCAGGATATGTTAATTTAGCATGAATATGTACCAAAAGAGAAAATGATACTATACATTTAATTTTGAATGCTTCACTAAAGTGTATTATATCCCAATTTTTATTTTATGTATATCATTGTAGAATACACTAGAGTATTAAAAAAAATTCAGCTATACTAGTGTATTGCTGCATAACAAACACTCTACAACTGAGTGGCTAAATACAGCAACTGTTAATTTAGCTCATGACTCTGTTGGTTATGCACAGCCTAACCTAGCACCATATTGCCAGTCAGTGTATGTTAAATGAATAAGATAATTACATACTTCAGCAGTTTTCATTTTCCACCTTGACCTTCAAATAAATTAACGTAATTTTCTAAGACTCTTAGTTCCTGCCAATCAAGGAGTTTCCTTTCTTTTCCAGGTATGCTTTCTCTTCCAGAAAAATTTAATTATTATGATATGAGTCAGAAGTCATATCAGAATAATAAAAAAAAATTTTAAAGACTTAATTTTTTTAGAGTAGTTTTAGGTTTACAGTGAAATTGAGAGGAAGGTACAGATATTTCCCATATATCCTCTGCCCCCACACATGCATAGCCTCCCCCATTTATCAAAATCATTTACCTGAATGGTACATTTTTTTTACCACGGATGAGCCTGTGTTGACACATCATAATGGTGTAGTATATTCTATGGATCTGGACAACTGATATATATTCCCCATTGTAATATCATACAAAGTATTTTCAGTGCCCTAAAAATCTTCTGTGATCTGCCTATTTATCCTGTTATCCCCTCAATCACTCCATATCTGGCAACCATTAATCTTTTTCTTGTTTCCATAGTTTTGCCTTTTCCAGAATGTCGTGTAATTGGAATCTTTCAGATTGACTTCTTTCACTTTGTAGTACACATTTAAGTGTCCTCCATGCTTTTCATGGTCTGATAGTTCATTTTTTTTAGGACTGAATAACCTATTGTCTAGATGTACTATAGTTTATTTGTTTACCCTACTAAAGCATATGTTGGTTGCTTCCAAGTATTGGCAGTTATGAATAAATCTAATTCTTTTTTGCATGTGGATTTCCTGATGTTTCAGCACCATTTGTGGAAAAGACCATCTTTACTCCATTATATTTATTGCCTTTGTTCCTTTGTCAAAGATGAGTTGACTGTATTTATGGAGGTCTATTTATGGGCTCTCTGTTCTGTTCTATTGATCTGTTTGTTCTTTTGTCAGCTTCACACTGTCTCAGTTACAGTAGCTTTATAGTAAGTCTTCAAGTTGAATAGTGCCAGTCTTCCAACTTTGTTGTTCTCCAATCAATATTGCGTTGGCCATTTTGAGTCTTTTGCTGCTTTATATAAATTTTAGAATCAGTTTGTCACTATCCACAAAATAATTTGCTGGGATTTTGATTGAGATTGCATTGAATCTATAGATCAAGTAGGGAAGAAGGGACATCTTGACTTTATTGAGACCTTTTATCCATGAGTATGGACTGTCTCTCCATTTATTTAGTTATTTGATTTCATTCATCAGAGTTTTATAGTTTTCCTCATAGACTCTTACACATATTTTGTCATATTTATATATAAGTATTTCACTTGGGGGATGCTAATGTAGTTAGTATTGTGTTTTTAATTTCAGATTCTACTTATTATTGATACAAAGGAAAGCAATTTTATATATTAACCTTGTATCCTGCAACCTTACTATAATCTCTTAATAGTTTCAGGTTTTTCTTGTCACATCTTTTAGATTTTCTACCTATGATCATGTCATCTGTGAACAAAGACTATTTTATGTCCTCCTTCCCAATATATATACTTTTAATTTCATTTCCTTACTGTATGGCATTAACAAGTACATTTCAGTATGATGTTCAGAAAGAGTGGTGGTGAGAGGGGGTATCCTTACCTTGTACCTAATCTTAGGGGGAAAGCTTCAAGCTTCTCACTGTTAAGTATGATGTGAGTTTTAGGTTTTTTGTAGAAAAAACTGAGTTTTTATCATAAAGGAGTGTTAGTGTTTATTTATGCATCTATTAATATGACCATATAATTTTTCTTTTTTTAGCCTGTTGATGTGAAACATTACATTGATTGATTTTTGAATGCTGAACTAGACTTAAATACCTGGGTTAAATCCCACTTAGTCACAGTGTATAATTTTTAAAATACTTTTTAATATTCAACTTGCTAGTATTTTGTTGAGGAATTTTGCATGTATGTTCATGAGAGATCCTTTGCCCAATTTTTAATTTTTTTGATCTTTTTATTATTGAGTCATAGTAGTTCGTTATGCATTCTGGATAGAAATATCTTGTTGGATACATGATTTGCAAGTATTTTCTAGTCCTTTGTGGGTTTGTTTTTTCATTTCTTGGTGGTGTCCTTTGAAATACAAAAGGTGTTTTTTTATCTTAATTTTGATGAAGTCAATTTATTTATTTTTTCCTTTTCTTTTTTGCTTACACTTTTGGTTTCATGTCTAAAAATCCTTTGCAAAAACCTGTTTTATGAAAATTGTTTCCTGTATTCTTCTATGAGTTTTATACTTTTGTTCTAACATTTAAGTACTTGATCCATTTTGAGTTGATTTTTATATATGGTATGAGATAAGGATCCAATTTAATTCTTCTGCATGTGGCTATCCAGTTTCCTTGTACCATTTGTTGAAAATACTATTCTTCCCTCATTGAGTGGTGTTGTCATTTTTGTTGAAAATCATTTGACCAGAAATACAGGGTTCATTCTAAACTCTCAATTTTATTCCATTGATCTGTATGTCTATCCTGTGCCAGTACCACAGTCTCTTGATTACCATTGATTTGTAGTAAATTTTGAAGTTGGGAAAGGTAAATCCTTTATTCTTTTTTCTCAGTCTTGTTTTAGCTATTGTGTGTTTCTTGCTATCCCACATGAATTTTAGAATCAGTTTGTTGATTTCTACAAAGAAGTCACCTGGGATTCTGATAGGGAATACATTGAATCTGTAGATCAATTTAGGGAATATTGCCATCTTAAGTTTTTTAACTAAAAAGTCAGTAAATGTACATGGTAAAAAAAATTTCAACCGATATACAAGGATATATAATGAAAAGAAAGTCTATCTCTAGTATAGTCTCCTCCCAAGGGATAATGGGCTCCCTCTTTACATTCTTGATGCTGATTTTTTTTATTATTATTATGTTATGTTACTCACAATACATTACATCATTAGTTTTTGATGTGGTGTTCCATGATTCATTGTTTGCGTATAACACCCAGTGCTCCATGCAGAACGTGCCCTCTTTAATACCCATCACCAGGCTAATCCATTCCCCCACCCCCCTCCCCTCTAGAACCCTCAGTTGTTTCTCAGAGTCCATAGTCTCTCATGGTCATCTCCCCCTCCAATTTTCCCCCGTTCATTCTTCCCCTCCTGCTATCTTCTTCTTCTTCTTCTTCTTTTTTTTTTTTAATATATAATATGATTATTAAAGGTAGCTCTTTGGAAAGTGTTGAGAATACTCATCTCAGTATGTTGTCATGCTAGTATACACGTGTATTTAAAAAATAATGCTGGGTTTTGTTGCTGGTTTAATGTTTCCTATCTGCTGATGTAATTTGGCAATATATATTACATATTCTTTAAAATGACATAACCAAAATGCTAGGGTACTTCTAAATACCAAAGCATTTACTTAATACTAATAAATATTTTGATGTCTTTTATTTCTATTTGATACTGTCTTTTATTCTGTGCTTCTTCTATGAACAAAATATCCATATGATATTTGCATAAGAAATACTAGCTTAATGATATTGATTAGTGAATAATTGATGAGCTCCATGCAAGAGAAATATACTTCATAGTATTCAACAAATGTTCATTAAATGCCTGCTGGGCTGAAGCAAGATCAGAGATACTACTAATTGTTTTATGTTCTTTTGGTATGCCTTATGCTCTTAACGTATGATGAATGCTAGGACTATTCCATTTTTTTCACATTGTTGAAAATTAATAGTCTTATTTTACTTCTGTCTGGATGGCTTGAAGTCTCTTTTGCCAATAAGTCACAAAGCCATTTCTTTTTGATGTGTATGATTTATGTTTGTTTTGTTCTTTATACCATATGATGACAGTGTTAAAACAGTCTTTGGAAACTAGTGAGGGAGTTAATTGTGTATGAGTGTGTAAGTATGCATGTATGTTAGTAATTTCTATTGAAAATAAAGTCTTGCATTTGCTGAAAAAAAACCTCTTAACATGAATAATGTACCAAAAGCTTACTCAATTATGTAAATCCCCCAGTTTCAAATGATCGAGGATAATCAGTTTCCATATGTCCTAACTCCGAAGAAGATAGGTGTATGCCTATTTGATAGACATTTGTGGGAAGTAATATTTTTCCTTTGTTAACAAATTCTAATAAACCATATTATTTTTCTTAAGAGGAAGGATTAGTGTTATTGTTTCTTCTGAGAGATTGTAGTTATTTGAAGGTTCTTTCCTACTCCCAAATTTTCTTGGTAGGATTTATTAAAAGATTTTAAAGCCATATTATAATAGTTTTATCTATTTTCTATTAATTAAATATTAAATTCTAGACCTAGATTTGAGTTATTAGAAATAAAGTATATGAGTAAAAACATTCTTACCAATAATATCTAGAAATCATGTATACCATTTTTATATACATTCAAGAATTTAAAAATGACTTTATCTTATATATATTGGTTTCATATAACTTTTCTCTTGCCAGATGATGGACCTAGTCAAAGTGATTCTGTTGAGACTGCCATGACACTACCAAGTGAATCCAGAGTCAATGTACACGCTATCGTAACATTAAAAATATTAGACTATAGGTATGTAATTTTCTTAAACACTGCAGAACATATAGGAAACTTTGAGAAATAATCCTTCAGATAAAAGGAAAGTTGATGAGGAAGAATTCATCAGAGTATATCAGTACTTGGAGTATTAGCAATTGCAAGAACAGTGATGAGATAAAAGCATATTAAAATTATAGTGAACTAAAATACCATTCCTTCAGTGATTTGTGTTCATTATGCTTAAGAGAGAGATGTTTATTAATATTGACATTTTTATAATAAATAACATTTTATTATAAAATAAGAGTGAGAGTATTGTTTGGTAATAAAATTTTCTGACTCAGTAACCAGCATCAAGAGAGGATTTTATATTGGAGCGTCTCTACTAGTAAATAAGAAATTAGTATCATTTAGTTAATGAAGACCTTAAGCAGGCAAAGCTTGAGAGATTTTATCCCATTAATACATCTAAGCCAAGTAATATGCCATAATAGTATTATGCTCTAGTACATATGTATTAAACCTGGAACAATTGGAATATTGGTATATAAATTGAGATAAAAGCCTAAAAATGTTTATATTATGGGAGTGTATTTGATTGGGGAAAGAAGATACCTATGCAAAGGTTGTTAAGTATTCTTTCAGTACTATCTAGGCAACAATGATAAAATTAACCCATACTGTCAAGGCTCCCACAGTGATTAGCTTATGTCTGGATATCATCTAATGAAAATACAAAAGGATACAGACTGAAGTTCAAGTCAGGTGACCAGAGTTATTCAGTTATCTAACAGTAAGCATCAGCGTCTGGCCTGTTTTCCTTAATGTGGCAGTAGGAACCACCTTCTCAGAGGTCAGGATACAGTTTCTATTTCAGATCTGTTGTTTCATTCACATTGTTTCCACCTCTAGTCTGACACTCGGATGTATGTAGAAATGCCTACTCTAAGCCAACTTCCTTCTTTGACACTGTAACACAAGATAGTACTCTTCCATATTTATATTTGTATCCCTCTTTTCTCAGAATAGATGGCAGCTTAGCATGTCTTCTCTTCCACATAATATACCCATTTATTCAGTAGACATTTTTGGAACCTACGAGGTTTCAAATCCTATGGTAGGTGTCATAATACACTGAATGATTATGAGACAGACTTGATTCCTGCCTTAGAATTTTTTTTTCCTCTGCCTTTATTCCCTCAACCCTGAATGGATACGATTTATTGAGTCCCTATTCTATGCTGGGCACTATACTACGTATTTTACATGTGCTGTTGCTTTTAATCTTCCAAATAATCTATAATTTTATTCGAGATAACCATTCCTACTTTTTAAAGTCACAGATATCACAAAAGTGTTATAAAGATAGCACTGAAGATCATACATCTTAGATTGTTTTGATTCTAAATTTATTGTAATTTATTTTCCTCGGAGATTTTAATTGAAAAGGAATATTCCATTTAAAATATAAATGAATTCCTTGGGGCGCCTGGGTGGCTCAGTTGGTTGAGCTGAGGCTGCCTTTGGCTCAGGTCATGATCCCAGGGTCCTGGGATCGAGCCCCACGTCGGGTTCCCTGCTCAGCGGGGAGGCTGCTTCTCCCTCTCCCTCCGTCTGCCTCTCTGCCTACTTGTGCTCTCTTTCTATCTCTGTCAAATAAATAAATAAAATCTTTAAAAATAAAATATAAATGAATTCCCAATATCAAGGCATAAATGCTGTCAACTAAATTTTTTTTTTTTTAAAGATTTTATTTATTTATTTGACAGAGGGAGACAGAGTGAGAGAGGGAACACAAGCAGGGTGAGGGGAGAGGGAGAAGCAGGCTTCCCGCAGAGCAGGGAGCCCGATGCGGGGCTCTATCCCAGGACACTGGGATCATGACCTGAGCCGAAGGCAGACGCTTAACGACTGAGCCACCCAGGCGCCCCTGTCAACTAAATTTTTTTAAAGAGTGTGAATCTTCAATGTTTGATTACAGTAAATCAGTTCCCCATGATTTGAGCATTTTTCATTGAAAAGATAAAAATGCTACATTTGCACAAGAGAAAATAGAGCCCTACACAGAGGTAGAAGGCATAAAAACTAAATTTAGGCTCTCTTTACCTATCTGTATTACAATGCCTTTCTTACACGTTCCTCTATATTGGACATTATATGTAATAATTGTTTTCTTGTTTATAAAGTCATTAATTTGGCATTCCATCAACAATATTTTTAAGTGGATGATGGATTAAGCATTGAAAATTGTAAAAGAAGAACGTGGGGACAAATGGCTAATTATAACATTAACAAATTGTTAAGTCTGCAAATGTCAGAGTACTACTATACTTTCATTTAAGATTAAATGTATACTTTATTGAAAATCTTATTGAGAAGGAAATTTATTTACATTTATATTTGCAAAAGATCTGGCCCACATAACAATGAATAACTCTTAGATTCTAATTTCACAGAACTGAGGTTAAGAGAAAGTGAATTTTAAAAAGGCCCTTAATGGTAAAACCAGGAATAGTTTAGTCTAAGGCCACTACCCTGTCTACCTTGTCACATGCTAAAGGAGAGAGAAATTGGCTTAGGTTATGAGAAACAGTTTAGTATAATGTTGAACTTTTATTTTTTTAAAGATTTTATTAATTAATTTGACAGAGAGAGCACAAGCAGGGGGAGCGCAGAGGGAGAGGGAGAAGCAGGTTCCCTGCTGAGCAGAGAGCCCAACCTGAGGCTCCATCCCAGAACCCTGAGATCGTGACCTGAGCCGAAGGCAGGCACTTAACCGACAGCCACCCAGGCGCCCCGATGTTGAACTTTTAAAAATGATTGTTCCCTTGCAGTTAACTATATAGCTACATAAAGTTGGCAGATAATCCCTGTTAGAAATGGGATAACAACAGTTTTAAAATTATAGATTTAGTTCTATTCTGAGGTAGAGGAATCTACTTACTAATTATCCATTTAATATGATTTCTAAACATCTTAGACTCTGAAGATATATCTGGTTTTATTCACACTGAGTATGTGAATGCTCAGAAGGTATAGTACAATGTATTGTGATATGTTATGTTGTCTGAATTCTTAATGGTTAATATTTTGTGAGTTCGTAGGTTTTTCTGGCATTGTTTACAGAACTTCAAAGTGTTCTTCATAAGCAACTGCCTTGCTGCCTTGAAAACTCATAAAATCCTTGAGGGCCTTTAAAAGTGAAAAGTAATAATCATATCTTTCTGGACTACTAAGGATGATGCATTTTTAAACCATTTTTCATTTAGTGATAAACAAACAACTTTAATTCCTGATGAAGTATTTGATGCAGTAAAAAGCAACATTATCACTTCTGTTAACTTCAGTAAGAATCAGCTATGTGAAATTCCTAAAAGGTGAGAATTGTTCATGATGTCATTTCTATTAAGTTGTGACTCATTCTCAGTTGTGTTTGCATCTCAGTGACAAGAATAATTATTTTTCATAGTTTTTTAATTTGAAAGCATATGTAGAATTTTTTTCATTATTGATATTTGAGGGAGTTAGCAAAATTCACCTAAGTATTCTCTGAGACATATTAACATCAGTTCTGAGAGGTATATACATTTTTAAAAATTTGATTTCTTTTTCTTTTTCATTTTAAACATGGAAAATTAGAATTATTAAATTATTAGAATTATTAGAATTATTAAAAGTCTAAATTAACTTTTTCCATGTAATGAAATATTAAAGGAAAAGTTTTAGGACACCATCCAAAGCCAGGTCCATGTGGATTAATAGGAATTTTCATTTTGGGCTTTACGTTAATGAATTGCCAAGCCACTGAATTTTTCACTGATAGTGAAATCAATAAAAACCCCAGATAATCCTCTTAATATTTTCCTCCCAGAAAAGGATTCTTTACTATCAAATATTAGAAGTCATGTGCATTGTACGTGTGCTGTTCAGTATGTCTTTGTTGATATTAGTTACAGCAAAATCTTTAGGTTATGAGAGAAAATTAGTATAATATTGACCTTTTTAAAATGATTGTTATCTTGCAGTAAACTGTATACCCAAAGAAAGTTGACAAATAAACTTGCCAATTAAAACAACAGTAGGGGAGACAGAATAGGGTAATGGTAAAGAACTTGGACAATGGAGTCAGTTGCATGTATCTATATCCCAGATCTGTGAGCTGTGTAGCTTTGGACAGGCTAACTAGCTGCTCTTAGTTTCCCTACCTATGAAGTAAAGATAATAAAGTATGTATTTTATAAGAATTAAATTAAATGACATAATCCACACAAAGCATTTAACCAGTGCCTAGCACTTAGTAAGCACTTAAGTACTTAAAAAAAAAAAAAAAGTGATTGGGAAAATAAAATGGCTTTCATCTGACCGTCAAAAACATTTTTTAGATGTTTAAAATTTTTAAACAGTCAGACAAACTTTAACTTGCTTTCTATTTTGCAGGGCATAGTTTGGAGAATATAGATCTTAAAAGTAAATTAACTTCGAGATTCCATAGCAAAAGGAGATCTAGTTCTTCTCCTTCTCTCTTGTTTAAAGGGCTCTGAGGGCTTGACAGAAGAACTGAGCAGTTAGATTTGCTGTCAGGATAAGTTTGCATTGGGGATCCTGGATCAAAACTGGGAATGAAGATGGACACATCACCTTATTACTTATTTCTCATTTTACCTCACAATGTGGTAATTCATATGTAAAACAGTATGGTATTCTTTTATTGCCGTTATTTCATCATATTTTTGGCAATTTAGAGGGCCAGAGTAGAAAGATAGCAAGGACATACCTTGATCTAGAGAGTTTCTGAGTCATTTTCCTCTTTCTTAAATTTTTATTTCACAAGTCATACTTTTCACTATATGATTTCCTGATTGTGAAAATAATACTTATTCATAAAATTTTAGACAAAAGGAAGGGACAGATCATTTGTAGTCCCATCACTATTCTGTTCATGGCACGTTTTATTTCAAACTGTTCCCTATTTAGAATTACATATACAATTTGTATCTTAACTGGTTAATTTGTCGTGTTTTCCTATGTTGTAAACAATACTTTTAAAATCTATTATATACTATAAGGTTGATTACGGCAATAAATAAAACAAAACATACTGTTTCTTTAGACCGGATTTCCAGAAGAATTATCTAAAGGAGTATGGCTCTCAATACATATATCCAAAAACTTTCCAAAGAAATTTTATCAGTTACATATCCAAACTCATCTTTCTTTAGCACAGCAGTTGATATTCTTTCTTTCATATAGTTTCATTTCTTGGTAAATCATATATAACATTTCTTGTTCTTATAGTTAATAGTGTGCTTTAAAATTGCTAAGGTTGATTAGGCTTACTTAGCAGTATTTAAGTCTTTCTCTTTAAGTCTTTGACTTAAGTTGCTTAGTCATGACACTTACCAAACTAGGAATTAACTTAATGTTTTATTGCAGTCATGATTAATACAATGATAATTTGGACAAAAAATACTATACTTTAAAAATGTTGACGTATCATAGTTAAAAAACATTGTGAAGTACTCAGATACAGAGAATATTATATTATGCAGCCTAAAAGAAAACTACTATTATAGAATACAAACTAATTGAAATTTTTGTGAGAGAAGTAAAAGTTACAGAAAATCTTAATTAGCAAAAATAATATAGGATTTTTCCTTCTATGTCTGCTTGTAGTTTTGAAGTTCTGACACTGAATTCAAGAGCTAACATCTTTAAATTATTTTTGTTTCAGGATTGTGGAACTGAAGGAAATGGTTTCTGATGTCAATCTCAGTTTTAATAAGCTTTCCTTTATATCCTTGGAATTATGTACGCTTCAAAAATTGACTTTTTTAGATCTCAGGTATTTATTGATGTTATTGCTTCACTTTTTCATTATAACTTGTCTTTGAGTTTTGCCTAACATTTGCTCTTTCCCTCATATTTCCTAAGTAAGTGTGGAAATTGCTCTTTAGTTTATTAATTACATTTTAGGACAGATCTAAAATTAAGCATTTAGGAAATACTTTAATCAAATATCTGTCATTTGTAGGCAGTTTATTTAAAATATTAGAAAATATTAACACATTCTTTAAATTCATGCTTAATTAAGAAAAACTACAAATAACCCATGGAAAGTGTTTCCCGTTTTTCCTTTTCTGAAAGTAAATAGCATAAAACTCTCAAAATCCTATGCTGGCGCAGCAGCTAGCGTGGCTTCTCTTAAAAAGAACCTATTTGGTTTTAAAATATTATAGTCAACATTCAAGGCCAGAAAGAAAGAAAAAGACCACCATGAATGGCAACAAAAGGAAAGAAACTGTTTAAGGTTCTGCAGGGGTAATAGGAAGTTTCATTTAAATAAGTCCTAAGTTGAAGTGACAGGATCAGAATTGCCACAGTTCTTTGAGGGTAATAATAAATGACTCAGAGGTAGATAGTCAAGTATTTATTTGTTTGGGCTTTAAGTCTTTATTTGTAAGCTATAGCTCTATTATCTGCACTTCCGATGTGCTTTTAGTTTATTTAAGCTGTAGCTCCTCTTGCCCTGCTCAAGCAATAGGTAAATAACAGTAAGCTAAATTGTATCTGTTTAAGGATTTATTCTGCCTATAGAGACTTTTTTTTTTTTTTTTGGCTTATGGGATTAAAGCAGATCTACTAATACTCTGCTCCTATTAAATGTAGACTTGCTTCTGTTTTGGGGTGGCAATTACACTGGCAAAGCAGTATAAAACCACATTGTAGTTCAGTATTAATGGAGTAGAGAGAATGAATTCATGTACTTATTACTGCTCTCTTTATTTTTGTCCCATTCTTGTGTGTGTGTGTGTGTGTGTGTGTGTGTGTGTGACACTGTCTATACCTTTAGGTTTCTAATTAAGTGACTAATGTACACTTTTATTTATTTTATTTTATTTATTGTATTTATTTGACAGAGAGAGAGCGAGAGAGCACAAGTAGGGGGAGCAGCAGAGGGAGAGGGAGAAGCAGACTCCCTGCCGAGCAGGGACCCCGATGTGAGGCTCGATCCCAGGACCCTAAGATCTTGACCTGAGCCAAAGGCAGTCGCTTAACAGACTGAGCCACCCAGGCGCCCCTAATGTACACTTTCATATCTGATATCAGTAGGAAAAAGATAGAAACCAGCAGAAGGTTATTTGATATAACTTATATAAAGACAATAACTGGAGAACAGTACAGATAAAAGAAAACATAGGTGTAGAAAGTATGACTTAACATATTATTAGGCTTGACTTCTGAACACAAAGAAATTTAGAGAAAATTACCCATTTGTAATAGGTAGCCATCTAGTTGAATATAATTTTCTCACAAATATTTTCTATTATAAGTAATTATATAAGCTCTAGAATCCTTCTGCCTTCCTGTTGTTAACCTTTCTTTTAACATTGTTCCAGATCCTTCTGACAATAAGTGAGATTCTGGTTACTGCCATGCTTCATTCTAAGATTCTTAAAAAATTTATGCATTGTATAAATTGAAATTCTAAACTTAGAGTAGAAATGGACTGGCTTAATACCTATGTAGTAGAAAGCCCTAAATTTCTAAATATATAGAATCTCATCACTTTCCTGTTTCATTTTTTTTCATAAAATTTTACAGTTCTGCTTAGAGTAGAATTTCATGTCTGTATGCAAGATACATGTATTAAACACCAATCAAATATTTGTGGAATCAAATAATGTATACAGGCATGATCTCAAGGGCCCTATCTGTGAGAAGGATTGCTGAGATCAGTTTGAAGGAGATAAATGATGAGTTTACAGTGTTTGCCCTGTTAAATGTATTATTAAAGCATTGGTTGCTTTATCAGTTGGTTGCGTATTGGTATTATTTGGATTTGGCACACTGATCAAATACCTGAGGCAGCTGACTGATTCAGAATTCTCAGGACTCAGCCTTAATGAGATCAGATCAAGGACTAACAAACCGAGCTACATAATTTTTTGTCTGATCAACACTTTATTTTTTCTTAAGATTTTATTTATTTATTTTGAGAGAATGCACATCAGAGAGAGAGAGCATGAGCAGAGGGGAAGGACAGAGGGAGAGGGAGAAGCAGGCCCCCCTGAGCAGGGAGCCCAATGCAGGACTCGATACCAGGACCCTGGGATCATGACCTGAGCCAGAGGCAAATGTTTAACCAACTGAGCCACCCAGGCACCCTGATCAACACTTTAATTATAAATTAAAGTTGTACAGATTTTCAACTTTGTAAATCTTTTTCTTTCCAATTTAGGAACAATTTTTTAAATTCTTTGCCTGAAGAAATGGAATCGCTGATAAGACTACAAACAATTAATCTTTCCTTTAACAGGTGAGAGAACAGACTAATCTGTGACTGAAGATTTTTATGTGGAGAATTTGTAGGTCTTAGAGAATACACTTAAAAGAGCCAAATAAAAAGGCCCCATGTGTTTACTTTATTTAAATATTCAAGTTTATTTTCACCTTATTCTACTTATAATTGAAAGTGATATTGCTTTCTTAGAGTTTTCACAGCTGATTATTTAGTAGACTTTTATTCCTTTTAACAATTTTAAGAAACTTATAGCCCAGTAGGAAGACAAATATGTAAATAAATAATTATAATTGCTATGGTGAAAACACAGTGCATAGGTAAAGGTGTTTCCTGAGATTGCCTGAGGGCAGAGGAGATAGCATTGAAACTGAGACTTAAAAATTAGACATCAGCCAGACATGTAGGGATAGGGCATCCCAGGTGGGGCAAATGGCATGTACTAAGGCACAAACATTTGAGAACATGGTGTGTTTGGGACACTTTAAGAAGTTTGATATGGCTCGGGACAAAAAGTGAGGGGGTAGAGGAGTAGAAATAACAAATGAAGTTGGGCATGTGAGCAGTAGCGAGTCCTGTCAGAGCTTTGTATGCCAACTAATAGATTTTATTCTGCAAACACTCTAAAGATACTGCTAATAATTAAGAGTAGCTAATATTTACTGGGGATTTATTTGCTGGCACAGGACTAAGTGCATATATTAACTCATTTAATCCTCACAAAAGGTGGTTTCTGTCATGATGTTCATTTAAAAATCGAAGATTGGAAGTTAAGGAAATCCTCCTGAGCTTCTCTATAAAATGTCTCCATGTAGGTATTCTTCCTTAGGTCGCTTTTACTTCTTATGAAACAGAATTACTGCCAATATATTAAGTAAATATTAGAGATTTATGTTTTGCTAAGGTTCACATAACTAGTACATTATAGCGATTCCAGATCTTGCCTCCAACAGTTGGGCTCTTAACAACTATGTCATTTGTTTCCTATAATGCAAGTTGATTTTGGTAACAATCTAAATATTAATAGCTAACATTTATGCACTGTATTCCAGCTGAAATATAATCATTCAGTCCTTATAACAAGTGTATAAGTTTAGTACTATTATTATTCCTCGTTTGCAATTAAGGAAGCAAAGGCACAGTGATGTGTCTAAAATACTGCCTATTTAAATTTTTGTTCTGTCTGCTTCATTATTGCTCATGGTTTCTCATGTGTAGGTTATATAATTGTTGTCATTTTTAAAAATATATGCACTTCTCAGATCTCTGCTAAGTTTTGTGAACTGAACTACCGGTTCTATATTGTCTATTGAGCTGTCAATCACATTGTCAAGTAATGTCTTAGGGAAGATGGCAAAAGCTAACCCTAACTTCTGTGTCAGCAGGTGAACTACGTGTTTTTAAATTACCTTGTTCATGCATTGGTGGGAAGAAGAGGAAGGACTGCTCTGGAGCAGTTTGGTCCCTCTGTACTCCTAGTCATTAACTCTCCAGTCCCTCTGGAACTTCAGAGCTGTCTTGAGTTTACACTTGCTGTTGCTTTTTTCTCCTTCCTTCCTTCCTTCCTTCCTTCCTTCCTTCCTTCCTTCCTCCCTCCCTCCCTCCCTCCCTCCCTCCCTCCCTCCCTTCCTTCCTTCCTTCCTTCCTTCCTTCCTTCCTTCTTTTTTTTTTAAACATCAAGGCAGCAAGAGAAGGGCAGTATAGGGAAGTTAAAAGGGCACAGCTATAAATCTCTCCTTCAGCCCAACCCTTGTCTTTTCTAGTCCATGCCACAGTTATCTCACACTGTAACCATGCCAAGAGATCCTCAATAATCTTGCATTAATTGCTGAGTATTGCTCTGAGAGCAATCAGCCTTCCCTTCTTTTTTGTGACATCTTCAGTGTTGCTTTGGATGAGCAGGCAGCAGTCTATGTTAGTTTGTCATCTTTTCAAGAACCAAAATTGCACTCATTTTGGAAGCTTCCATCAGAGCAAAATATAAATCTCTAGTGTTTATTTAATATATTGGTAGTAATTCTGTTTTATAAGAAGTAAAAGCAAACTAAGGAAGAATACCTACATGGGGACATTTTATATAGAATCTCAGGAGGATTTTCTTGTCTCCTAAATGTGAAAAGAAAAACATGGGAGAATTTACTCTATACTTTTGTTGGATTTACACAATAAACAGAAAATGTTACAAGTCTGTCCACTTAACATATATTTTAAGGTTTCCAAAATCAGTTCATTTTCTTGAAAATTTGAACACAGGACTTAAACCAAATATAAAATAAATTACAGTAAAGGAAACTACATTATGATATCAAACTTAAGATCATCTATTTGAAGGAATGGTTTTCCCTTGATTCCAATACATTTAGGTGTTCTGTTCATATTTTAATAGGTTCAGAATACTACCTGAAGTTCTGTATCACATCCCCACACTTGAAACAATTTTGATTAGTAACAATCAGGTTGGATCTGTGGATCCTCAGAAAATGAAGGCAATGGAAAATCTGATCACCCTGGACCTTCAAAATAACGACCTCCTACAAATTCCACCAGAGCTTGGTAATTGTGTGAACTTAAGGTAACTACACCATTCTACTAAGTTTTTCCATTTATTTGATCGATTTATAAGTTGTTTTTTTTTTCTCTTGTTGAGGTACTCTTGCAGGAAAGTTGAAGTAAAAAATTTAATGTTGTGTTAAAATAACAGGTAACGAAATCCAGAATCCCAATTCCATTTTTCAAGTTTTACCAAATAATATATTTTTTAGCTTTGTTTATATGCTATAATATATGTCAATATAGTAACTGATTGTTTTCTGATACTTTTGTCATCACTGTGTATGTGTATAACTTGAAACTGCACTGCATAAAAATGTCAGGGAAATATAAACTCCCCAGTTATGCATACAAGGTTGCTCAGAATTACAGATTACAGACTTTCACCATTTATTTCAAGCCCAGCATGGTCTTTCTTATTCTTTGTGTTAGCTGTTACCTTAACCTCAAATGCCTCTCATCTTTGAAAACCTTCCCTCTTCTCCAAGCATAGTTATTCCCTCCCTCTGATTTTCCATCCTGCTTTGTTTGGACTCATTTGTGTCATTTCTTTTTCCTCCTTTAGAAAAGAGTTGTCCCAGTGCCTAGAACACAGTAAGCACTCAATAAGTGCTTGCTAAATGAATATAAAGAGAGTTTTGAGATGTCAACAGAAAGCCAAGTACTTAAGCAGAATGTGTCAGAAGTAATTTAATTTATTTAATTTATTGAACACTGTGTATGATGGTGGGGCATATTTTACTTTGCTAGGGCAGCACTGGCATGTGCTTTGGTGCCTCATATTAGTGACTTGTAAGAGGCAAATACAGTTGGTTCTTGTTGTTTGCAGTAGTTGTATTTTATAAAGTCTCTGAACACCAAATTAGTGAATACTGAACCATGATTGCTAGGGGAAGTATAATTAGCCTCTTTGGAGCCTCTGGTCACATTTTCATGAACCAGTCAATACATAACCTTGTTCTATGTGTGTTTCTGTATTTAATATTATTTATTCATTAACATTTAACTATGGCCAGACAACACTGAAATTCATGCCTGAATGAAGCTTATCTGGTATATATATTTTCTCTGTAAGGCACACGACAGCCTCTTGTGTTTAGGAAAAGTAGAAAACACTTCAGCACCACAGTTGCAGGCCATTTTAAACAGTGAAATCACCAACACAAAGTACAAAAATGCAAAAAATGTTGCACTACTAAGTAGACCACAGAAAGGACGCTTGATTACAGTGTGAGAACTGACACAAGAAGGGAAAGCATCACCTTTCTGACCTCAGCTGAGAATGTGCCTCGTGATTGACTCAAATTTTTTGCTGCTCTGCATATCCAAAAATGACCTCGAAAGTGCCCTGTGTATTGATTTTGGGGTTACTAATAATTTTTAGTGGTAGGCACATTAGCACATATAGAGGCTGTGAATAATGAGGAGTGACTGTAATTAATTCCTTTTTATAAATTAAGAAAATCAGCCTTTGAAAGAATCCCCACAGCCCATAGAAATATTGAGGATATCATTTAGATCTATTGTGTAATATGGTATGAATCCTTTGGCTTTTGTTTACACACTTAAATTTTTGAAAATTAAAAGTCTCTTTATCTTATAATTTATTTCATTAATTATATAAAGAAACAAATCAACCAGTCCTCAAATCTGAAATTGAACCTCATTTTAGAACATGTACATAGACTTTCTGTGTGCATCTGGTCAAGGGAGGTAGAGAGCAGGAATTTGTCGATGTTTCCCAGGGCGGAGGGGGGATATATTGATTACATTATAGTCCTTGGTATACTGACAAGTATGCTCATTCTAATGTATAAATATAATTTAACCATGTAGTATATGGTCATTATAAGATTGAGAAGAAGATGGGTAAAATGGTGGCTCATGTCACAGCTCCTCTGTTTAATAGCTCTATGATCTTGGGACACGTCTGTCTTACTTCTCTGAACTTATGTTTCCTTACCTATTAAATAGGAATATCAATGGTGTCTACATCATAGGATTGTTAAGATAATTAAGAGAGTCAGGGAACATAAATTACTCAGCACAATACCTTTCATATAATAAGTATTCAATTAATGTTGTTTGGGTTATTATTGTAGTTCTAATTCCAACTGTTGAAATGCTTAGATTTGAAAAGGGACAAATAGAAAAAAATACACAAATTTATTTATGAAATTGCAATTGAAATGAGAAGAAAAGCCTTCCTAATGGAAAATGTTAAAATTCTTAATTCTCTCTTTCATTTAGAACACTACTACTAGATGGAAATCCATTCCGCGTTCCTCGAGCAGCCATATTAATGAAAGGAACAGCTGCTATTCTGGAATATTTGAGAGACCGGATTCCTACTTAAATTGGAGTTGTTTTATAATCTTGGTCATGTTAATTCTTAGACTTCTTACATTGATAACTAACGTTTTTCTAAGGTATCGTTCATTCGTAATGGTGATAACCACATACAGTGTTTATGCATTTATTTTGAATGTTTTGCATAAGATTTATTCTACTTTCATTCCTTATAAGATAGTAAACAATTTCTTCAGAAGTGATTTTTTATTTAAGTTAGTTTGATATTTTTATAATGAGAAAGCATTTTTGTAGAAGTGGGATTTTTCCCACCATTTCTGTTCGTGTTACATTTAATGTGACCAGTTGATTTGAATATGACCATCTAATTTCTACCTTTTTGTTAGATATAAAATTGAATTGAATTTTATTCAAAACTGTTCTTTGGCATTTAAAAAAATAAGGCTTTTCCTTACCTGTGATAAGACTTTTGTGATGTGGTTGGTCTTGGTATAAGTTTTAAATTAACATTCACTGTCTCGCTTTTGTTTTAATCCAGTTGAAATGTTTCTTATCTAGCCTTTTCCCTACATTTTATGAAACCATTTTGTCATAATTTCTAATGTAACAGGAATATTACACGAGATGTAGTTATTGGCAGAGAAAACAGTAAAAGCGTTGTTTAAGTTGCTCTCAGAATTTTGAATTTAAAACTTGACAAGTTTTTTTAAAATGATTTCTTACTATTAAGTTTCCCTACAGTAACCTAGTACTTCTAGATTTAAGAAATTTGAAGGGATTGGATCTGCATATTTTTCCCTCAGAGTGTGTTTAAAAATACCTTTTGTTCTTCTTTAAAAAAGTACTGAAGAGGGCGCCTGGGTGGCTCAGTTGGTTAAAAAAGTACTGAAGAGCTTATTTTAATTCTATAGATGTCAGCAACAGAAAATAACTAATAACATATACCACATAGAAGTCTTTGAAATTTCTTAAGTAATTTATTAAGCAGATATTTGTATACATTATCTACTCTGTTGATGTGTTCTAATCCAACCCTGTGCATTTTTTTTTTTTTTTTATTTCCAGGGCCTTACTTTTCAAATTTATTTCTAATCTTCATAAGACTAAACTTGTAGTCATGTGGAAATTTTCTAAAAGGGAGTTTGTTACTGGTTAACTTGATTTAGTAAAAATAAAGTAGAAATATTTTTATTTATACCAAAAATATCAGAGGTAGGCTGATCAGTCATTATAAAACTTACCATGTGATTCTATTAAGTAGCCAATCAACAGAATGTATATTAACTTACATAGATAGGCAGGTAGGTAGCTAGCTAGCTTTTGGGTGATTGAGGCATGCTCATATTATGAAAAAACTCATTGCTAATAAAGATAAATACTACTGTTCATAATAAAAGTTACATTTTCAAATATTGATTATAATAGTTGTTTTTGGCTTAAAAAAACAAGCCCTTTTCATATTACAACTCTGTGGCTAAGAAATCTGCTTCGATATTAGACAAAAGACACTTTACAATAATGTGACATTTTATTATTTATACAATAAAGAGACTTTTATGTTATTCAAAACACGTTTTTAAATACTGAAAAAATTGAGTACACCAAAGCCGAAAAATGGCTCTGCTATACACTGCACAGCATTATTGTAGTCCCTGTATTTTGTATCTGTACAGAAAGCATCTTCAAAATGCATTCTAATCACATTGTACACCTTTACCAATTAGTGTCAATACATAAACTGGAGAGTACAGCTTGCATTTGCAAATTAACTGACAAAGTAATTAATTTCACCGATTGAGTAAATTTAAAATATAGATTCATAGGACTCCTTTGCACATAAAATGAAGCAGCTTTCAAAGTCATTATGGTCTCATACTGCAAAAAAACCATTAAGTACATTCACAATCTATGTTAATAAAGTAGTAAATATGTCTTCATTCAGTTTTTATTTACATCAATATGTAGTTCAACTAAAAAGTACTGTTAATTGTGATACATATTTTTAGCACATACAAAAATGACAACTTTTTATATATAATTGAAGCTCAAAATCACAATTATCTCAAAATATTAATTACAATACAGCCATTTCAATTAAACATGTCATGATTTAATTTTTTTATAAAATGGTAAAATTTTTTACTAAAGTAAGCAATTTATTTTGAATTGACTAGAGTTCACCCATGTAGAAAACCTTAAATGTTAAGAGGTGTTTCTTGCCCCCTCCCACCTGAATTTGTATACAGCCACCTAGGCTAGCAAAGAGACAGAAAAGGCCCCAATTTATAAAGATTAAGCCTCTTTTGCTATACTGCTGTGGCTTGTTGTTTCTTCCATAAAAGCTTTACAAGGGGAGTGTCAATAAACTATGCAATGAAATGCATGCATTAATATACAATATGTCTTTGTAAAACGTTAGTGTTTACCAGTGCACATTAAAATGTTCACAAAGACTGCAAAAGAAGTCATAAAGTAGCATTTATAAAGATCTACCAGTTGCAAACTGAACTTGAAAACTACTTGATAACATGATGAAATTTTGAGAACAGATCCAATTCAAGTTCTTTCTCTGGCTAAAGGAGTTCTAGTTACTTGGCCTTAAGATGTCACTGTCGTGCTGCAGATATGGTAGTGAAGTCAGATGTTGAAAAAGGAGTCTAGAGACTGTCTTCATCTTATTAAAATAGTGGCCCAGTGTTGCATCACTGCATAGGAATCTTCCTTAAAGAAGAGTGAAATATTTCACGAACTGAATTATATGATCTCAAAGGAAAAATGGATAATTTGTATGTGTGCACATGTGTTTAGCACTTGAAAAATATTAATATAAATAGGTGGAATTAGAACTTCTTTACACAATAATAAAAGGATTGTGTTGTGTCCCCACCCCCAATAACTAAGATCCAAAGTAGTCAGTTGTCAAGCACTTTAGGAATGAAAGAATAATTTTCATGGATACTTAAAATTCTAAAAACCTAGGATCTAATATCCTTTTACTTAGAATTCTTTACAGACCAATTAAAAATTTATCACTGTCTATTTAGAATTGCTGCTGTTAATATTTCTTCTCTGAGTAGAAAGAGACCATAGTTCATATTATGGTTTACTTATATACAGCTGGGTCGGGGGGTGCCCTTGGGTGGTTATAAAGTGGGAAAAATGAAACTACAGCACTTAAAACCTTACTTTGCCAAGGTTATTTGAGATAGTCTTTGAATTTTACAAACAATTTAGTAGATTCACCTCTGATTTTTAACCAGGAAAAATTTGCTCCTTTATATGGAGACAATGCCATTGTCCTTAAGCTTCCTTTAGTCCCTTTTATACACTGAGTCCAAAAAGAAACTTGACTGGCTTTGAGACAAAAATATCCAGCTTATCTGCCTATCAATTATCTTTTTCTTCATTCCAAACAGAAAACAGTAAGGCTTGCGTTTTCAAGGAGAAAAATGCAGTTGAGGATGTTAAAGGGAAATACCTAAACATCAGAAAGCAGTATAAAACATTTATTGCATTCCATTGACACTGGGTGTCATCAAAGCTAAAACCAAATTTTCTAGAGTAAAACCTAACATACAACATTACTCACTGCCCTGAACAGCTGCCTTTTCCACATTCAAGACCAGTAAGAGTCCTCTGAGTGGAAAGACTCTACAAGTATTGAATATAAAATTTATTTTGGCATTACATTCTGAAAATAAATCACTATTCTAACAAATATGGGAATTGCTTCATGTTCTATCTGCCTGAGACTTGCAACTTGGTTTTCCTGTGGACTTTCCAAAAAATTACATAAGGTTTCCTGACTAAATAAGAGACGTTCTTTAGTAGAGTGCTGGGGAAGGGGAAGAGAGATGGAAAGGTACAAAGAAATATCATGTGATTTCTTTTGTCCATTCATCAGATGCTTTCCTTAATCTAGCTACCATAAAAGTCAGTTGACCTGCATACCTGGACATTATTTAATCTCATTTTCTTACCTGTGCAAAACAAGTGCGCAAAGAAAAACACTTATGTATGTGTGTCTATACAGAGACACAAAACCTGAGTCACAATAAAAAGTTCTGAATATAAGAAAACTTTTCTTAATGTAGGAAAATAATTTTTAAAGGGCCAAAAATACCTTTGTACAATGTAATCAGCCAACTTTAAAACTTCAGTGTGCTTAAGTGTCACATATTTTTATAAGACCCAACGAAAAAAGGAATCATTTACATTTGATAATTTTCTTAACTAGAGATACCCACATTTTTGTTTCTAACATCTATTTTCATTCCCCTGAATTCATTAACTTTTCAAAAAAACTAAATAAAAAGCACATTCAGCATGGGGACTGTTTAATTTCTGATGAACAGTTCCTGATTTTTTTCTAAGTACTGAGGACATAGGAGATTTGGGGTTGCTAGGCATATAACTTACTGCCAAGCCACAGTGGAATTCTAGAATTCAAAATAAAACATACAATCTGTTATTAAGGGAAAGATTACTTGGAAAAATATTTTGTAGACGGAGTTGGGCCAAAGTCTGCAGAAAGCTATTCTCTCCTTTGCAGGCTCCCATTCTGCAGACAGTTAACTCAAAAACTCCTTTTTTCTCTATGCTCCATTTCCTTAGCTTTTGGTAGGTTTCTTACCTTTTCCTTACTTGAACCCTGAATTGTCCCAACTGTAGCTCCCTTGCTCACATTTGGCCACCAGTTACAAGGTTTTTTTGCTTCTCTACATCTTTGTTATCTCTTCCTCTTCCTCAGGAGCTCATTCAGTACCTACTTATTCCCTGGGCTGTATACATCTCAGATGCATATTGAGGATATTTTATAGAAAAATGAGTGCAAGTTGCTTCTCCCATGTTGCCTCCAAATGTCCATTGCCATTAGTTAACACATTTCTGTCTGGTAAGTCCTGACAGAAGAGGAAGCCGTCTGAACAAAAAAGGTTCAGTCCTGGCATCTGTAGTTGAATAGGAGGGCACTTCGAATACTTGGATCAAAAGGTGAAGGGATTCTGGGCAGTGGGCCTGGTTGGGGAATAGGGTGGGAAAGAACATGTGGTGGTGGGGTAGGGGATTAGAGGCATTAGCCTAGGGAACTGTAGTCTCTCCCTGCCTTTTTATATGACACTTGCCTGAGAATCACTAGAAGGATTTTGTATTGTGCAGAGGGCTAAAAGCAGAGTCACACTTTCTCTGCCAATAGATTTGTTACCATGGGAACCAATGCATAAAAATGAAAATATGACAAGAAGCTGAGGATTAAATGTGGAGAAAATTGACAGGGAGTTGGTTTCTACAATAGCAATTTGAGCATTGGGGATTTAAAGAAACAGGATGTTCCTTGTGTGGTCAGACCAATGAAAATGGACAAAATGACTCGTTGGTAGCTGGTCCTGGAGGCTGAGATGTGGGGAATGTGGGGAGAAAGCAGTAAGCATGTTGTAGTTTGGATAAGGAGAGCTCGGTAAAATCCAGTCCCATCCCTGGTGAGGTTGAATTCCTCAGCCCAAATGTCAAGTTAACCATATGATCAAAGCTGCCCTTTGAAAGGCAGACTGCTGTAACAATCCTCTTCTCACCCTTCCAAAGCCAGGACATTCTACCTGACAAAAGTATTGCACACTTAATATATTATTGCTTGACACGTTTTCCCGAACATTAAAAAAAAAAAATCACCACAACTTTAAATTTGTGGTTCCCCTCCCCCAACAAGCAGCTACTGTAAGTAACCTAGAATTTAAATTCGCTTTTCATTAAGGAAATAATTATCTCACTTCACCTGAGACAAGTCCTCTCTGTGTATACTCCTCTGTCATTCTGGAGTTGATAATAAACTGATTAAACCAGGCTCTAGGAATCCAAGGCAATCTGTAACAAAGACTTGGAAGTTTCAGCAAGGACTTGAAGATTCAGCCTAATCTGAGAAAGGCAGACCTACACATTGTACTTTCAGAGGCTCTAGGGCAACTGCACCATCCTGTCCCAAGCTTCCCAAAGACTATTTTCTGAAATCCTGTGATTAAGCCTTATTCCTGTGACTTAAGCCTTTGGCCCATATTTAAATGCAGTTGTCCTGAGATGAGGGAAAGTCACACTGTAGATGATTTGATCCTTCCTGGAGAGCTAGTTTTCAAGTAGCAGTCACACCCTTTCCCTGACCCACCCTCCCAACACACACAAAACCTAGAAACACCACCAGCCAGGAAGTAGGAGACAAACCATTACTGGGTATCTGTCTGTAGGGTACATCTAACTGCAAATGGTCTGGATAAAATAAACTCTTCGCTCAGTGCTAAGTATACTGGACATAGATTTCACTAGCAATGTTTATTGCTTTCTCACTAATGATTTGCTGTTCTATTTGTTTTGAGTTTCTTACTGAAGCCTTTGATAATCCCAACAATGGGTTCTTGAAATGCCAAAAGCCCGTTAATTTCTGTTTTCCCAAGAATGCTTGGAGAATTCTGAAATCCAATAAAAGTTTCCTCCACTTGCAGAGTTTGGAGGCAAACTTGATAAACAGAGATTTGAGTACAGTGGTCTTGCTTATGCTAAAATAATTTCTTTGATAAATATTCCAGTGAATTTCAGGATTTGAGACTTGTATGGTTGACTTTTGCAGGGAGGAAGCATTATAATAACCTGACCCAGGACTAATCTTTAAAGCCACATGAAAGACTGCTTTATACTAGGGACGGTAAGCACATCTCTTTCTGAGGTGAATAAAGCATAGTAGGGTCTTCACAAG
Organism: Mirounga leonina; assembly: GCF_011800145.1. Taxonomy (NCBI): domain Eukaryota; kingdom Metazoa; phylum Chordata; class Mammalia; order Carnivora; family Phocidae; genus Mirounga; species Mirounga leonina. The sequence goes on from NW_023270447.1 coordinate 37,237,580, forward strand.
CAGCTATGCCTTTGAATTTGACATATGATAAATAAGACACTGCTTCTTTTCATTTCTGATATGGTCTCTAAAATCAGGTAGCAGATGCCTGGAGGAAGACTAATTGGTGTGGATTAAACTAAAGAATGATTAGCTTTTTCATGACTTTGTACTGGTCTCATGGGTAGATCTTGGACAAACTTGAGTTCCTCCAGACTGGGAGGCCCCTGACACAATTTTATTTAATAGTTTTACCACATCCATTTATTCTTCAGACAAGAATTTAAAACTGTTCTAACACATGTCATGATGCATTGAGAATTATTTAAATTTGATTCCTTCAATTTTTTTAGCCAGTTTGGTTTCTCCTCTCAGTTTTCTTGGAGGTTGTGTGATTCCCTGCTATATCATGTACACTAAGGAGTTAGAGACATAACTTTCACAGAGTTTTCTCTAGTTTAGCAGACAGTTCAGCATATAGTTCACAAAAGAACCAATCTTGGCGCTCTTAGGACATTTATTGCTTTCAACTCTCACAAGCATTTGGAAATACAAAAGCTGACTTATGAGTGGAATGATGATATCTGCATAGTAGGAATGTGATAAATAAGTCTAGAGTTCAGCATGCTGATTGTAGTTAATACAATTGTATTAAATACTGGAGATTCACTAAAAGGGTAGATTTCAGGTAGATTTCACCACACACACACACACACACACACTCACACAAAAGGTAACGATGTGAGGGGATGAGTTAATTAACTTGACTGTAGTAATAATTTCACTAATGTATTTGTATATTGAATCCTCATGTTGTACACCTTAAGTATATACAATTTTTATTAAAAACAAAAAACTAAAAGACAAGGGCATCACACTCCAAAGCTGTTAAATAAACTGTTCTGTTTAATAGTGCCAAAAAAAAAAAAAGATGGCTTTTTCATGTTGGCCACTGAATATATGTAGATACCGGGCTTTTTCCAAGAGTTTTCAAACTTCATGTGTAGCAATATGCCCAAAGTGGTACTTGAGGGTCAGGAGCCCACTGGTTAAGTATTGAAGAAGCACAATCTCATTTTCAACTGTAAGCATGCTTCACAATCCATTGCAAATTGTTCTAATAAACTTACATTTTCTAATTTGATGCACACAGACACTAAGTAACTCCAGGGGAAAAGCCACCACTTCCTCTCCAGATGGCAGCTAATTTTCCAGACCATGGTTGAACTCATATACTTTTGGAACCCACCTTTATTATATAGTGGCTGTTTCACCTCTAGGCTAATTCTAACCTGAGTTAAAAACAAACAAACAAAAAAAACAGACTTAATTTTAACCTCAAAGAACAAACAAAAAGCTGGGCTTTTGTTCAATGTAAAACCGTATCTGCTATTTCTCTTACAAGTGTCATCCCTGACGAGATTTTTCCCTCAGAATAATTTACGGGAATTTAGATGGCTACTGCTTCCTCGTGCTTCGAGGTGTTGCCCTGTGGAATTGCAGACACTGAAGGACCTTAGAGAAGGATCTGGGGATAGGCCCCCTGGGCACCGCAGCTCTCTCTCTGGACAGCATGCATGAGACTTGGTCTGTATCTGCATACTTCCAGGCACTCTCTGGTGTTTCACTTCCTAGAAGATTTTATTATAGGTGCTGTTCAAGTTGCTTTTCTTACCGAACTCTAATGGGTCCTGTTCTGTTCATAAACACAAAGCATCCCTCTAATAGTGGGGTGTTTGCTAACAGTAAAGAGTGTGATCTTTTCCTTATCTGTAAGTGCATACGTATTTAGAATATGCAAGTCCACCAGAATTATGTGCATTTTTCTTGTGTTTAAAATACAAATGAATTTTTTTAAAGCAAAGTTTCAAGAGACACCAAAGGTTCACTGTTGTATTCTCTCCTTTCCTCAGATTGATCTCTTCAAGCACAGTAGGCCTTTGTCACTAAGCTCCAGTGCTCTCCTTCCAGGAAGGAGGAACTGCCCTTCAGCCCCTCTGACTTTGGCCCGTAAGGGAAAGTCCCTTGGAAGGACAAAGCCAAGTGAAAGTGGAAAGTCAGAACTCAGCTAGCCTAGTGACTATTCCTCCCTGCTATGGCACAGTCTAGATGAGGACTACAATTATTTCTATTCCCATTGTCACCTGAGACATTGTCCTTTTTGGAAAAGAACATATATGAGGGACAGGAGCCTCCCTTCCTAAGGGAATAGAAAACTTTTCCTCACCCACATTATAAAAACAATAAAGCTTGAGGGGCGCTTGGTTGGCTCAGTCGGTTAAGCATCCAACTCTTGATTTCGGCTCAGGTCATGATCTCAGGGTCCTGGGATCTGGCCCCACATCAGGCTCTGAGCTCAGTGGGGAGTCTGCTTGAGATTCTCTCTCTCCCTCCCCCTCTGCCTCTGCCTCTCCCCCCTCCCCAGCCCACTTTCTTTCTCTTTCTCTCTCTAAAATAAATAAATCTTTAAAAAAATAAAAAATAAAAACAATAAAGCTGAAAGGAAACAGCATTTATTAGACTTTCTGTATCTGTCTCCCCACTATACTGTGTTTCTTGAGAGGGGGGACCATGGCTTATTTATAGCTCCCACTGTTCTCAAACTCGTTTGCTCATTAATACTTTTTTATTAAATTGAACGGTACAGCAAGACAAATTTAATTACTGATAACTTTTTAAAAAGGGTAAGCACACAGATTGGCTAGAGAGCAGATCTCAGGATGGTCCAGAGGAAGACCTAGGAGAGAATGCTTAAACAGCTCTCTAAGCTAGATCTATTCTAGCCCCCACACAGGCCTGGATGAATCCTCTAAATATGGGTATAATATTGTGGGGGTGTAGGTGAACATGCTGGAGGCTTTTATGGAAAGTTTAAAAAAGAAAAGAAGAAGAGAGTATAGTATTTTAACTTTGAGTAGTTTATGATAATCTAGGTCCCTAGGTCACAGGGATAGTAACTATCATTTTTCAGAAATACGTGAAAACCTTAAAAAAAAGTGACTGACATGCTTGTGTGTGGTGTGTGTGTGTGTTTGAGAGACAGAGTCCCAAGTTTGAATTTCTCTGGGAAGTGGTCACAAACCTATATTTGTAATGTTTGCCAGCAACTTTCATGTTTTTATAAAGAACATATATATCATAGTGATGACCTGCTAGAGAAATCTGTCTTGATCATAACAAGACTGTGTGATTCTATCAAGTGCAAAATACTTATTGCTAGTTGAATGACACCACAAGTATGGCTGAAGAATTATGTTCAAAGGCCAATCTCCAAAGAAGGTTAAATGAATTTCCTAAGAAAGAGCACACTATATTCGTGGTTCCTGATCATGGGGCCAGAAGGAAATGGTTTCCTTTGCAGGAAAACACCAGAGGATTTAAGTAGTTTCACATAGACTTCAGGAAAGAACATGTTTTCCTTCTATTTTTGCTTACGGTTGGAAGAAGGAAAGATTAAATGGTTGGAAGAGAAACACCATGAACCCACAAATAAATAGGGCTTTGATGGAATTAACAAAGGAGAGTCCCAAACAAGGGTGCTGGCTAAGCTGTGAGGGTGAGGCTATAATTAGCTTAGAAGAGGTAAACAAAAACATTCGGCTTTTAAAACTATGATCCAACCATCAGAGGCTCTGCAGTCCCAAATATCTAAGAACCAAAATAGCTTGAGGACACATGTCACCCAAACTGCCAGAGGCTTAGACTCTACCTTCAGTACCCAGACATTCTGCCTGGAAGAAGAGGGGAGGGGAAGATTTTATACTACTCTTTGAATCTGATTATCACTTTATGAGGTATCTTTTGAAATACATTCCTTATGTACTTTATAATTAGGTAAAATATATTATGCTAATTACACAGTTAAAATGAAAAATTAGGAGTTGATATTAGATGCCTATCATTGTCAGATGTCAGCTGGAAATAAAGCCACACACAGATACACACATATTCAGACTGGACTAGTAGAATTACGTAAGGAAGCCTGTGCACATTTAAATCCCAATGTTTAAGTTTTAGAGAGGTCATACATAAAAATATGTATTGTAAATAATGTGTAGCAAGTATCTTTCTACATATTTGGAATGAGCATATCCGAAGGAAGCTTAGTTAAAATAATGGCAGATAGGCACAAAATATTTGGAAATCCCAAGCAAACTAGAGAACTATTAAAAGGGCAGATATAATAATTAGCCTGAACAATTGGGAATATCAAAACTAAATCACACATTTACCAAGGCTTAGAGAGAGAGCAGTCTCTCTCTCTTTCTCTCTCTTTCTCTCCCCCTATGATTGGGATTCAACCAGAGAGGTTTAGTCCAAAATTATAGAAACTACTTAAAATAAACTCAAAGCTCTTAATTTGTTTTCTTATATTGTTTAAATCTAAAGCATTGTTTCAAATTAATTATCTTAAAAGAGTATATAAATGGTTGTTAACAGTTTTATCAGCAGTTTATGAACAGTACTTATCCACGGTTACATCAGCACAACAGGTATGAGAATGGACTGTCCAGAGTGTGCGGTCATCCAAGCTAGAGAATTGCCAAGACAAGGATATAAAATATAGATATAAGGGCTCCATCTAGTGGCAGCTCTTCCTAACTGCAGATATGCTCCTAAAAAGTACGTGGCTCTAACTGTAGATGAGGATAATATATATCTGATTTAAGCCCAGCAATTTAAATGGAGGATCTTACTGGGATGAAACACATGTTTTGTTGCTTTATCAGGGTGGGTTACTGAGTTAAGTGGCAGCCTCTTCTCTGGAGGAAATTAAAAATAGCATTAATTCTTTCTGGGAGGTAGACAGATGAACCAGATCTTCTCAAGGTCCTTTTCTATCTTATGATAGAGCAATAATTTTCCTCATTTCCCCCCAGAATTTGCCTATGGCTATCTTGTTTGATATTAGCCTTTGTTTCAGAAAACTGCCCTGTTATTATTATTTTTTTTTTTTAGTGAGATAACTTTTGGTGATTTTCCTTATACTGTGAAGTTGCGTGTCTAAAAAATTATCCACTACATTATGAAAGTAGTTTCTGGAAATAAATAGCAATGGAATGAAATATAATGCTACTATATGTCTTATTTTTCATTTTGAATTCTTTCTAATTCTAGAAGAGTGGGAGTGAGGCCAGGAGCCAAGGAGAGCTGAAAGATCACTCTTCCAGCCAGGAGAGAGGAAGGGAGTTCTGGGGCTGTCTGAAGGAGGGGTGTGGTCACCAACACATTGGAGGGTGTGTCTAAATCTGAGTCTGATTTCTGTCATCCAATTTCTCTCTGTTCTTCTCTGTCAGTCTTTTATCTCCCTTCTTTTCCCTTTTTCGTTCTTCTCTAATAACTTACTGATTTCTCTCCTTCATCCAGCCCTCAAGTCTGCTCTCACTCTTATTATTCTAAAATACTCTTACTTAAAATAAAGCACTCTTACTATTCTGAAATATTCTTACTACTCTAAAATGTTACTCTCTCAACTAATAATTTACTTTTCGTTTTTCACTTCAATTTGTTCAAGCAGACATTGGTGTCCTCTTCCTCTGTAAATATATAAACACTGGGCTATAAGACCCAAGTGTAGACCTCTGGAGAGTTTGAGGCACCATACTCTTAAAGAAAATGATGAAAGTTTCCTTCAATGTATACTTTTGGCTCGTAGAATTTAAAAAATGCTGAAAAGAAGCCATCATCAGCCAACTAGCAAGTTCTCTTCATGTAAGGAGATAGCAAATCCCCCTCATACAAAGAAATAAAAAGACAGAGGCAGATGGAGTAATAAATTTGTAGAAGCAAAAAAGTAGATGAGAAATGGATTTAACTTTGGCAATATTTCACTAAATTCTGTAGTCAATGTGCTTTGCAACTCAAATGGAAAAATATGGGAAATATTTCTGAGAGAAAGCTAAGAAAGAAATGCTTTACTTTGTATAAGTACCGCGCTCTAACCGATTGCGCCACTGGAGCTCCAGAAATGCTTTACTTTTTAAGGAAATCAAGATCCTATGAGATAATAAAGGAACTGTGGTTAGGAGTGTACCAACCCAAGGCTTTCCCCTTTTAGACACTGTTTTTCTTTTCAGGGGCTAGATTCCACTCTTTATCCCCCCTATAATGGAAGTATCTAATGAAGTTATTGCTAATGGCAGCATAAATAGCTTTCTCTCTACTTTGATATCAACAGACCAGATTCTGACCTCTATAAAAGTTTGGCAGGGGGCATGTGGTTTTATCAAGTAACCCAGATTTTCTGTGATCTATCTAGTCATCATGTTAATACTATAGCTTCTGCAGCTTTTCTTGATAAATTTGGCTGGAGTATATGACATTTTCACTTTAGGGATACTGGTGGTAGAATCTGTCCATGAAAAGATGCCAAAATGCAATGTGTAAACATTGTCAGACTGAGCTATTACTAAAGGCCTGTGGACAGACTCTTTTTTATTCTAGAACAGGCAGCATGAAGCAGAAGTTTCATTAAATTTTAGAGCTAAAATAGGGTGGGGACTCCCTCTTCCCAACTACCTTTCCCTAACCCCATTCCCAACCCAACTCTCTTAACCATTCCTCATGCCTCCCAATTTTAAAAATAGCTTGCATAAAGTAATCTACCAAGTCACAATATACATGTAGAAGAGCCTTAAAAGGGGTCTAAAACTAGATCCAACTATGCATTTTTGTCTTCTCAGTTCACAGACTCACATCACCTCTCTAGGCCTTGGGCCTCCGATAAAATGAGGGAACTGGGTTTGATCATCTCTATGATGCCTTTAAGGCCAAAACCATGGCTCTGTACGTTCAAACTCATGCATTCATTTCTCTGAAATATTTCTGGAATCTATATGCATGACTTCTTCCAAGATGAGAAATAAAACCCAAACAAATCAAAAGGATAGATGTTATGTATTCCAATTCAGTGAACAAAAGCCACTTCTTAAACTTTTTGGATAGTGTTAAGGTCCTTAGAACATAAAAGAGAAATTAAAGAACTGCTGACGCACAGCAGAGGAACCTCAAAGGTCTTAGAAGAAATACTGAGGAGGGAAGGAGAATTAGATTAAAAGGGAGAATTAAAAAAAAGAAAAGAAAAGAAAAAAACAGGCATGGTAAATGAACTGAGCAAGTGAGAAGTCTGTGGTTTAAGATTGTGCAAACTGGACACCAACTTCCCGTTTGATTCAATATTTATTGTGTTTATGTGCCAGGCCTGTCATCCATTAAATCATTGTACAAATATTTATTGAGCACCTACTACGACAGGCACTAATGATACATGGTGAGCAGAACCAGATGTGCCCTCTGGAAGCTCTTCTGTCTAGAATGCCTCGTGTACAGTTTAGAGGAGAGAAAGCACAAATTACCAACCAAATAGCTATGACCTTAGGTGGAATGTGGTAAGTACTATAAAAAATACCAAACATTAATATGACTCTATTACCATAAGAGAAATTTCTTCCAGTTAAGATTAAGGAAAAGTTTTATGGTGGTGGTGATGCTTGAGCTGGACCCTGAAGGCTGCATCTAATTTTGATAATTTAGAAAGGGAAAAGGGAGAGGAAGACATTACAGTGGAGGGACCAGTGTGGGTAAAAGCTGAGGTTGAAAAACTCAGGGAAAGTTAAGGATTTCTAGGTGTCAAAAACACTGATTATGTACAAATAGGATGAAGAAAAAATAAGCAATTCCCAGATTCAGAGGAATCAAGCTTTCCTTGGAAAAATAAAGAGATGTCTATGATATGTAAATATGTATGATCCAACCTCATGCAAACAGTATATACATGGGATGGGATGAACAGCATGCAGTGAAAATGTCCTTCACCCAACTGAAGGAAGTGAAGTAAATAAACAGGAAATGCAGCAGGCTGAATGAATATTCAGCTCATTGCATTTCTGAGTGCCTCATTCTAATACTGGATCTTGAGGACTCCCATGCTCCCTGATAGTCTATAAGAGACCGTATAGTCTATAGAGACTGATAGTCTATGAGAGACCATAGTGGTCGTAGGAGCAACCCTTTGGGGACGCAACACAGAAGAACCTCTTCAGTTCAACAGCCCATGCCTTTTAAAGTACTGACTTCCGTCTCTTTCCCCCAACATGTCAGGGGCATATAGACACAGTACCGGGCCAGGTAGAAGCACCATTTTTCATTATATTCTCTCTCTTCTTTAGAACAAACCAACTGGCAAAAATCTCCTCCACAGATTCAAGGGACTGTGGTTGCTACTTATCTTGTCCAGGAAGTCTCTACTCTTGCCACTTCTAGTCTATCAAATATTGCCCTATATCTTGGTAAACATCGATAATGACTTTCCAAAGGCCGTAAGACCCAGTAGGGAGAACTTCTATAGCTCCCAATAGAAAGCCACGCTCAGACCCAGAAGAGATTTGTCTAGATAAATATGCTACTTCCTTTTGCAATACGTGGGCTGAGGGCAGGGATGAAGGGACTCACCACATTGCCTTGTACTGTCTTTTTTTCTGGAAGCTCTCTCATCTTCCCACTTGCTTGTGAGACTCTGTACAGAGGAGACCATGTTATATCCCTTGCAGAGCCTGGTTTATAGTTGATGCTCAACAAATATTTATATTTATAGACATTGCACTTACTGTTTTCATTATGTTCTTCAATAAAATGCCCCCAAATGTTTTGAATTTTGAACGACGTACCTTAATCATCTGAGATTCAGCTATAGGAATTGTTTTCCTGTGGAGTGAATATGGAGTTTTCTGATGAAAATTAAAGTCTCTGTACTAGGGTATTTTACTCCAGGTACAGAGAGACCTGACTGTAGGCTGCTTACTCATGTTATTTTAAAGACGGAAAAACAAAGAAACAAAGAAACAAACACCTGGCACAAATAATACAATTGTGTAACAGTGATAGTTTTAAGAAAAATATATATATACTTTTCAAACTAGAGAAAGATTGGATGATTTATTTAACTTTTTCTCAACACTCATTCCCACACACATTGAAAATTATGCTAGGTTTGAAAATAATATTTGTGAAAGTTTGACTCATGGCTTTTTCTTCGGGTCAGTCCTACACTGGTTCCAACACCAGACTAAGAAGAGTCACAGGATTTCAGTGCTTTCTACATAAACACTGCTTGGATTTCATAATCTTCCACTCTTTGAGGTGCTGCTATTAACAAAATTAGGCCAAAAAAAAAGGTGTTTTGGAGCATAATCTGGGGAGATATCAGGACAGCTGCAGAGATATCCTGCTCTTTGGTGCCTGTCTTACATCCAGACCCATTTCTTATCTTGCTTCTTGCTCAGTGGGATGTTACAAAGCATGAGCTGACTGCCCTACAGCAAAATCCAACTAGGGAAACACTAGCAGATGGAGTAATGCTTCTAAACCTTCTAAGGCTGGAACCAGTGAATTATTTCCCTCCCCTCAGTTTTCCTCTCTTTACTTCCCCCAAAACTGCTCTCAGGGAAGATTATGATAATCACATAGTTAAGAGTCCAGGGGAATTCAATATTCCTAGATTTTCATCTATTCTTTTTAATCAAAAGTTGAGTGTACTTTTCATCAGAAATCTCTGAATTCTCCAAAGTAGAAGTCGTGCAATTTATACCCTCACAGGAGAGTGTTTCCAAACCATTCTCTTGTAGTTAGTGTCAAAGGTGAGGAAGATTGGAACCTGTCCCGGTAACAATCAGCTAACAGGCTTAGAGAGAGTCGTCAATATGGCAAAATTCAACATCTTAAAAACAGAAGTGGAACCATGGTTCTATTAAGGCATTGCCACCCTCACCCTTGCACACGAGTTTGGTTTGTTGTTGTCAGAGACATAAGTGCCCCATTTTTGCACGTGGGTTAATGCTACTACTCCAAGTTCCTTGGTCACCTAAGGAAGTTCTTCCCATACCAGAAGTTGGAACCATCCGTAAATATTCAAGGGTCTCCAATGAGAACTCTAAGGGGGGCCCCCAAAAGTTCAGAATATAGCTACACAACTTGACTTCATCTGCTTTGAGTTTTGTACAGTGGGGTGTTCAGAAAATACATTCTCTGAAGAGTTTAGATCAAATGAAGCTGAAGGGATGCACAGGAGAGCTGACACCCAGGATCTCCTATAATAGTAACCCATGTGCTTTCTAGAGTGCATGTCTGTTTTTCCCCAGCCCACATACTATTCTCTTGCTATCATGTATACCTGGGCAACGGTCTTACTGAGCAATGGGGCAATATTCTGGGCCAAGGCAGGATGCTTTTCTTAATGGAAAGTAGTTGTATTGCTAAGGACACAAGTTCATGCAGGTGATCTCAAATTTGGAGATTTCTCCCCCGACCCCTATTCCCAGATGATCAGGTCACTACAACCATAAGACAGGGCACATCACCAACCCAGTGTTTGAACATTTTATTGAGCCTCAGAAAGATTTAGCATTTCTGTGAGAGGAACTTTCCTGGGAACTCGACCCTGCTTTTCTCCATACTAGATAAAGGACCCATCTTCTTAACTTACTGGAGTCCATTATTTGCATAACTTTTTACTGACCCAGTGTTTTAATAAACCCGCTGTTTGGTCAGTATATCAAGAATCAGTCAAACATATTGTCTGATTGAATTTACCAAAGGCTTAGAGCAGTAGTCCTGTACCAGCATGCCTATTTATCTGGGTACACTGTATTGTTGCCTCTTGATAACAGCAGATCCATCAGAATAGACATTCTTGATCTGGGTGCCAATGAGGGGGCAGAAAATGACCGAGGGCAGTACTACAAGCCAATGAAAAGACAAGTTGACAAACATACTATGTTTTCCAAATATTTAAATTTTCATGGAAATATTTGATTTGATGATTTACAGTAAAATGTTTTCCTACTCCCTTCATCTAATCATTCTGGCAAATTCAAATACTTTCCACTTAATATTTGAATGTGTAAATCTAATTTCTTCATTTTCCTCTGTCTGGGTATACTATCTCTTTAGTTCACCTGCTGAAAGATATCTCAGTCCTACTTTTTAAATAAGCAATTATATTAGTAATATGTGTGCTGTCATCTTCAAGATTAAAAACAAATTAATGCTGATTTGTCATCCTCTCTTTAAAACTGCTTTTCATCTTGAAAGTGATAATCCAATGTAAGACCTAGAAACAACTGGGATTGTTTGATGTTTATGCAACTAACAGTTTTAATTAACTGGGACACATGTATTTTATAGGTTTCAATGAGCAATAAATTAGCATGATGTACATATAAGTATGTTACACTGACTTTGAGTATTCCTTGTCAAAAATATACCTATATTTTGAAATTACTATGTTTGTTAAGGTGACTTCTATTGTCTGGAAACCAGGAATTATCATAAGAGAGCTTTTGTGGGCAATGTATTTTAAGCCATGTCAGTAGTTTTAAAAATTGTCCATTAACGTCTATTTGGCTTTGCAAAATCTGCAGGAATTCTACCAATACTTTTCAGTGCTTATTCTTTCCACCCTAATCTTTCCCATTCCCCTTCATTGTGTCTTACTAATCCACCAGATCGAGGCAATTTCCTCAGTAGGAAGATCTCGATAAAAATCAAAGACCAAGAGGCGAGTCTATTGGAATCATGAATTCCACTCCTTTGTTGTCATCGATTTTCTTTTTTAAAAAGGCACACCTTTAACTTTTTTTTTTTTTTTTTTTTTTGTGGGGAGGGGTGGTTAACATAAACCAGATTCTAATTTCAGGGAGCAAAACCAGTTACTCCAAAAGTCAATACTGGGAAATTAATGTATTTTTGGTTTAGATCACCTATGGAATAAATTAATTTTTTTTAACCTGTCAAGTAATTAGTGATTTTTTTCAATCAATCTAAAAAAAAAAATGCCTCTTTTCATTATTACCTGCCTTTTCTCAGTAGGCAGCACGGCAGTACAATTAACAACGAGGTGCTTTGAAACATCAGATTTCTTTTCCAGTGGGTCAGGAACGCTTTTTCTTTTCCTCCTTTCCTGTAGTACAAGAAGGATGAGAGCCCGGGGCCAGGACACTGTTGTCACATCAGGAGTGGAAGAGGTGTTTACTATGATCCTTTTAGCTTTGTGCCTCAGAAGCATCTCCTGAAGCCCTGGGTCTGATGTGGAAACCTGACATAAGAAAAGAGACTTGGGTGGTCCTCTATCTGGCTCTTCTTCCACCTCTCCCATAAGAGATTAAACAAAACTGATGGGATGAGTTGAGATGCTTCATTGCCAACCAAACTACACCTGGGAGTTTGTTTTTCCTTTAAGTGATCTTGTGAGGCCGGTGGGGGCCTCCATCTTGATTAATGATGATCATCCTATAATAGCAGCCGGAAATGGTGGTACCATGGTTTGGTGTGAGTTTTTGACAAAGAAAATTAGGCTCTTGAAAGACATTGTCATCAGAAACTGTCGATATATTAAAATGCATTTAAAAGTTACTTCTGGGAAACATATTAAATAGGCCAATCATTTAATCATTTGCTAAATGTCAAACCCTATAAAATCATGGTATAATGTCACCCTGACATAAAGCAACATCAAAATTAGTGCATCATCTATAAAGTGAAGTATCATTTGCCTTCAAGTGACAAATTCTATTGCCAAAAAATACCACTGTACTTCTAATAAGTGACACTCATTTTAATAGACCCTACAAAAATACAGTATTTTCAATGTCCCCCATAAAACAGTTAACTTACAAATATTACTCTCAGAGCTTTGGTGACATCCATATATGATACTATTGTGAAAATCCTAATAGAATACTTGAAACACTAGCATGTAAACTAAATCCACTATATATATATATATATATATATATATATAT
>NW_023270447.1:37250365-37268956 GCF_011800145.1 Mirounga leonina
TATATATATATATATATATATATATATATATGAAGAGCTATGTGGAAATATGAGAGAGCATGCATACAACCAACTCTGGGAAATTATTCTGGAATTTCAAATTAATATTCTAATCAAATTAATGACTAATATATAAAAGAACTATTTTAAAGGATTATAAAATGAATTTTGATCATTTATAGAGGAAAACAATTCTAATGTAAAAATAATGAATTCTCTATTAACTATGCTTGTCTTTCAGTAAGACAGAACCCATAATTTTATACTTTGAAACATTTTTGGAAAAAAAGTATTTTCTCTATTTTTGCCCCCCAAAACAGGCACTGAAATTAACAATACAGGTAGACCACAGCTCTGAGAAATTATATTTGAAGTTTCATATTTGAATACCAAAGTTTTTTAATCATCCACCATAACTTTCTAACAACGGTCTTTCTTAATGATAAATTTTATCAATCTCCAAAACTCATTTTAAATTACTTAAAAGTAGCAAATTAGATAAAGCAACACACAAATAAATTCCACATTTACAAGTAAAGAAATCACAGGGGCTACAGTTTATAATCAACATAAACTTGAAAGAAATAAAGCAATACCTTTCCTGCCACCCATCATTCACTGCTTAAATTTGTGGTGAAAAAGATTTATCTATAATGACCTTTTGTCTGTTTCTTAACTCTGTGTGTATTGTAATTAGCTAAAGGCATTGAACAAATTAGTTTGTCCTATTTTTAGTCCGGTCCCAGAGATAAATGGCTAATTTATGAAATATTTCACTCTGTGTTATGAGAATTTAGCAAATGAATATGGAACCAAATATAAACACTTTATACCATATGTACAGTTACTTTCATAAGGCATTATCATGTAATTTTTTATTGAAAAAGATTCAATATAGTAAAGTCTTATTTTAAGATATAGTTTCTTTCTCAATCCGAGATGTTTAGTTTATGAAAATATTGTTTTTCTCTATATTCTTTTTGTATATATGCCAACATATACCTGTGCTAGAAATATTTTATGGGAGTTACAATTCTTTATATTTGTATTTTCTATATAAAGGCATATACAACTTTGAGGCAGTGTTTTTGATGGAGAGCAGAATTTGTAAAGAGCTTGTATGTGCTTCCGTGCTCCGAAATTATATGAAATCCACTTCGAGAAGAAACTTATTTGATTAAAAAAAACAAAACGAAAACAAAAACAAAACTGCACCAATGCACAGCCAGAGGCTGACAATTAAAACTAATACATAACCACATGAACATCATATTTATATAGTTAACATTTTTAAGGATGATCAGTGCTAACATATAGTATTATACATTTGGCACTAATGTTTGCCATTGGTCCAGCAATTGGCAAAATTTGTTTCTATGTATAAATTTATTTTTGAACATTAGGTCTGGCTAAGATGTATCTTCACTATTTATAAAAAATATTTAGACAGTAAGCTCACGTTGAATAACTAGGTCTACTGTGTTCTGGAAACTCTTCAGTAGTAATACAGCTTTTTCATGTTCCATATGTACAAAACTATGTCCATTTGCCTGTAAACACACAAATAAAACAGGGCGATCAATGCAAGATATTGTTTGTCACCTCACCATTGTTTCTAATTGTAAGATTCAAGGGAATATTGAGCAACCAAAAGCTATCAGTTTTTAAAATTCACAATAAAATTCTAACTATGGAAACAACTGATTAATTTCACCCAGCTTTGATTCAATTTATTAATTCAACAAATATTTAACAAGCACCTAGTATTTCCTATTTAAGACTGTCCTAGCCACTGTGCTGATCATAGAGATAACCTGGTGAATAACAGATAGATACATTTGAAATATGGTAGTTGTTCTGTGGTTGTTCTTTTGATTTGTTTTGTTTTTGCAGGTACTTAGTTGAGATGTTTTGGAAGTGTCCACAGGACCACTGCCTTCTTGCTATATAATTACTGATAGCTTAATCCCATCATCAAGGTCAAATATTTCACTCATGACACACATGATTGCACACTTATAGTCTTATTAGATCTTATTTTGACTCACTGAAAAGTTCTTAGTTTATACATTTTTTGTTTTTTTACGTTTTTTTTTTTTTAAAAGATTTTATTTATTTATTTGGGAGACAGAGGGAGAGAGGGGGAGAGAGAAAAAGCATGAACAAGGGGAGGGGCAGAGGGAGAAGCAAGCTCCCCACTGAGCAGGGACCCTGATGCAGGACTTGATCCCAGGACCCTGGCATCATGACCTGAGCCAAAGGCAGATGCTTAACCGACTGAGCCACCCAGGCGCCCCTACATTTTTATATTAAAGAGATCATTTTGGGCGCCTGGGTGGCTCAGTCGTTAAGCGTCTGCCTTCGGCTCAGGTCATGATCCCAGAGTCCTGGGATCGAGTCCCACATCGGGCTCCCTGCTCGGCAGGAAGCCTGCTTCTCGCTCTCCCACTCCCCCTGCTTGTGTTCCTGCTCTCGCTATCTCTCTGTCAAAGAAATAAATAAAATCTTAAAAAAAAAAAAAAGAGATCATTTTTACTTCCCCCATTGCTAAATGCAAGTATATTCATTATTTATACCAGTGATTCTCAATGGCATCCAATATACCTAAGAGATCCACCCCTCAGAGGTAAAGCACACTGACATTAGTAACAGTGAAAATGTCTGCCATCTTCTACTTAAGAATCATCAGTCTATGTATTCAAAATCCATTTTAAACATAATTAGCCTAAGGTTACAATTTTGGGATTCAACTGGTTATTGTTTGACATTTCACACGCTTCTCTGTTGTGAGTGCTCTTTTTTTGTACATTAAGTTACAGATTCTCTTGATTGGAATGATTTTTACTATTAATATATAAAGAAGTGGATCCCATAAAACTTCACTGTCATTAAGGCCCAAATAAAATGCAACCTTACTGAGACTTGGTAGGAATAATTCTTGGAAATTTAACGACTAACAATTATGTAACTATTTTCCTCACATCTGGGACTCAGTTGATTTGGAAGAGTCAGTCAAATTGACTACTTGGCAAAGCACAGATAATAGAGCTGGTTAATTGATTGACATTTTCAGTTTTCAATTGACTGATACTAATTTTGGGAACCCATTGCCTTTGTTGTTTTACTTTTTTAATGCTTTCTTAAAATATGGTTAATATTTCAACTAACCACTCAATATCTCACTGTCTTTGGCTTTTTAAAATTTAAAACAGCAGATCGCAGTACTGTATAGTCTTTATAACTTAGATGAAAGTCATCTGACACATATTTTATCACTATATTTTATCATTAATTGGTTGGTTAATGATATGATAAAAAAAAGAAGGTCCTAAAATATTGCATTTCTTAAACCACAGTACATCTAACAAGGAAAATACTAGGACACAGAAATGTGAATCCATGAAAACCCATATAACTAGAAGTATAAATTTGTTTTGAATTGAAGAATATCCTTCTCTCTCCCACCCTCCCTCCTCTCTCTCCTCTCTCTCTCTCTATATATATACATATACATATATATACATATCTCCTTTAATATATATAATAACATTTAATTAATGGAGATGCCTATTAAAGTTGGCATTGGCTGTTTCAGTGGCAGGAAACAGTAGTTGGGTAGAACTTTGGGTTTGTTTCACAGCCCAAATTTCTTGCTTAAGTTGTAGTTAAAACCAGACAATTGGGTTCCATGTGATGTTATTTCTGGTCAGATGTGGGATAGAGAACACAGCATATGGTACATTCTTCTTTTTATTCTCAATCTGTATCTGACATCAGGAAAATAGCAAACTTCGGTGAAATGTATCCTTATTCCACTGTATTTTTGAGAAATATACTAACTACCTAATGTCTTCAATTTGACCAAAAAACATACCTGAACTGTGAATTAAATTTAACTTTATTTATTTATTTCCTTATTTTAAGTAAGCTCGATGCCAGCATGGGGCTGGAACTCACAACCCTGAGATCCAAGAGTTGCATGCTCTACTGACTGAGCCAGCTAGGTGCTCCTAAATTTAACTTTAAAAATGGAGTTCTTGAATGTCCTTAATAATAACTTTGTGAGTGCTCAGATTTCTCTATCAGAAGACTCGAAACCTAGAATTGCAATGAACTCACAACCCACCAAGATTTTTCAGGGAATTGTTTGAAATTTCAGTATCTTAGTGTTTCAGGGAAAAGGAATGCTCTAGGATTTGGAGATCATGAATGGTATATTGTCCACCATTAGACCTCACCATTCCTGGTTTTAGGAATGGCCAGTCTCAAAATAATACCAATTTTAAGAGCATAAGTGGCACAGAACCCAGATAGCAAATTAATCATAGCTGCTAATTTTGAATGATACTTTTATCGAAAGGTCTTCAAAAAAGGGTGTTCATTTCCACCATTTTTTTCTTTCATTTTTTTCAATCAAAAATGTGTGTTATGTATTAACTGTGCCCAAGGCATTGTGCCTGGCACTGGGGATGGGAGCAAGAAAGAGATGAGACAGGGAAGGCTCCCCTCAAAGAGGTGACCATCCAGAAGGGGAAATTAGCCATGGACATAATTAAAAATAATGTAGAAAATGCCTTCCCTATAGTAGGCACTCAACAATTGCTGAATTGAATTAACATCAGAAGAGATAAATAAAGTACTAGGGTAGCTCAGTGGGAGGAAAAGGGAAGAGGGAAAATTTTCAGGGAAGCTGTTTTCTCTGAGGTCAATAACAAGAGTTTCCCCTGTACCCACACCTGGTGAGATTTCCCCCGTACTCACACCTGGCAAGAGTGTGATTAGAGAAGGGCCACAATCCTTGTCTCGCTCAAGCCTGGAGTCTCCTCCAGCCCTAGACATGTGAACAGTTGGCTATTTCAAGTAAACTCTTCAACAATCCATGTAGGGAAAAGAGTTTTAAGATGATCTAGGTATGTAATCATTTTTATGAGAATTTAAAAATAAAAATAACAGTGAACTTAGACCCTAGGCTTTAGCACAGGAACCAACCATAAAAATACGCTAATGTGGGGGGGCTTGATAGGAGGTGGGGTTAGTTTATAGATTCTTTTTTTTAAAACCAAGAGGGATAGCCCAATATGTGAAATATTTAAACAGAAATTTTCTGGAGAGATCAAAGAGGCAGTAAGAGAGTGAGAGAATGAGAGAGTGAGAGCAAGCATATCTAGGCTAATCCTGTTATTTTGTAAGTGAAAGAGATACACCTCAGAGAGGACAAGATACCTGACCGAGGCCACACATCCAGGGCTGAATTATCCCATACCATAATATTCGCTCTTATTATTTCTCTCAATACTTCACTGAAATAATAAGACCCCAATTGCTTCCATTGATCTGAACTGACATTTCAGTGATTATGATAAAATAATGAATATTTTCCCCTTAAAACTATTGCTATATCACCTCCTGACATAATTTGTTCTTTACAGTGCTTGCAAAACCTTAATTCTCATTCAGATTCCTATCAGGATTAACTTAAGTCATTCCAAAAATACTGGTAGAAATAACATTTAGTCCTAAAGTAGAATCTCCAGAAATGCTGAACCTCTCATTCTTATTATAGTGTTAACTCTGGCTTAATTGGGTTCTTGTAGGCATATGTGAGCTTTCTCTCTCAAAAACGGAAAGACTAAGTCAGGCTATCTGCTAGGACAGTGCCAGGAAACTTGAGAGGAAATGGATTAAAAAAGGAGAAAACTTTTAGGGTAGAATCTATAAATTTGTCATTTAACTGAACAAGGGTAGAAGAAACAGACAAGAATCAGATTGTGATACCATTAACGGAAAGGAAGGAATAGCTTAGTTGGGAAGACAATGGGGTTTGAGGCCATGGCAATGCATGCAAGGGAAATGTTGATCATATATTTAGAAACAAGACACTGGGGTTCAGGAAGGAGGTCAGGGTGGCAGCATTAGCGACGGAAGTTAGGTTTTACTGCTGTTTGGTATTCACCACAAGGAATGCTGAGAGATTTATCAGAAAATAAATTTAAAAGGGAGCATTGTGAAAGAAGGGAAATCTAACCAGGGGAGCAAGATGGGGTTGCAGCTTGGGACATGTAGAGCAAAGCTGAAAGATAGTGTTTGCTGTTGCCCTGGGCATCGAGGAAAATCTGTCTGAAGTAAGGGAGGGGAGGTGAAGCAGAGCCTAATCCTTCCTGCAGGAGGATGGCAGAAAACTGGCTCGAGCTCAGTGGCCAAACTGAAGAACAGGGATTCTCACGGGACTGATGTGCGGAGGGGAGAGAACAGGACAGCAGGGCTCCTGGGAGATCCGGGCAGAAGGATAACTGGGAAGAGTCATCAGGAAGGGGATCAAGGTACTGTGCTCACAAAAGTAGCAGGAAATCCAAGAGAATCAAATATTTTCCAGTGGCCCCAGTGAACCCTAGCTTTCTGCAAGAGAGAGGAAAAAAAGCAGGGAAAAGGCATAGCTCCTGAAGTCTGGCCTTGTATCTGGGTCTGTTTCCAACAAAACAGGCTTCAAGATGTTCCGAACCACGGTCCAGGCTCTGATTCAAGGCTAGAAAGATTCCTCATATAAACCAGCTTTTAATATTGCTTTAAGCCATCAGCTTTTAGTTTTCATGCTTTGTAAGCGACAAATGAGAGTTATACAGTTGGAAACTGTATAGCTGATTTCCCAGAAGGAAATAAAGCAGGTTGATAACTTAGATCACTGAGTCAAATAAACACTAGGACTCTACCTGTAATTTTTAGTCCCCAGAAATATTTTGGATCTAAAAACTAGAGCTTTGGGAAACCTCAAGAGGCCTATTTAAAATGCCACAACTAGGGACTGCCTGGTAATGACTTCAAAATACCAGGAGAACTCTGAAAGATCAGAAAGCACATTATCTTAGAAAGTTTATTAAAGATTAAATGGGTTAATGTATGTCAAGTGCTTAGGCCTGGCACACTATAAACCAATCAAATGTTACCTCCTACTATTAATATTACTTCAATATTACTTTCTTGAATTTTCCTTAAGTCACAAGAATAGAAGGACAAAATGTCAGAGGAAGGGACTTTCTTTTTCTTGTTTAGTTAACTCTATTTTTTCTTTTTTTTTTAAAGATGAAAATGTGAAGATTGGAGACAGTGCATGAGATATCCAAACTCATAGAACTAGTGACTAGGTGGGAATTTATGTTACAGTAGTCAACTCAGTAACTTGGCACAATTTGTTTCATTGGATGTTGTGAGGTTGTTAATGAATGTTTTAGGTTCATTAAATGAACTCAATTTTTAATATGAATTGAGCCATTTCTTGACATGGAACATTGATTTAGGCCTGATGCCGGGGGAAACAATGACAGAGGGGTTGGGAGAGGTGTTTGAAGGAGATAGAATCTCAGTTCGAGAGAACCTTCTCCTTCCACTGTTAGGACTCAAGAGCAAAGGGAACTTTATTGTTAAAATGAATTTGGCTATCTGGCTAACATCTTGGACACTTCAGACAGGAAATCAGAAAATTATGTTACTACGTTTGTGTAGGGCTTTTCCAGTTAAAATGCATATGAGAAGAATAGTAATATTTCAGCTAGTAATGTTTTGTGGTTGTCTTATGTGTGTGAATAGAAGAAGAGCTGAGGAAGTAAAGGCCACTACTGGGCAATATTGATTGATTGCAGGGTATAAATCCAATGATGCTTTGAAAAGTAAATGCAGGGACGCCTGGGTGGCTCAGTCAGTTAAGTGTTTGCCTTTGGCTAAGGTCATGATCTCAGGGTCCTGAGATCGAGCCCCACGTCAGGCTTCCTGCTAAGTGGGGAGTCTGCTTCTCCCTCTCCCTTTGCCCCTGCTCGTGTGCTCTCTCTCGCTCACTTTCTCTCTCAAATAAATAAATAAAATCTTTAAAAAATTACAAAAAAAGTAAATGCATATAATCTACCTTTGTGCATTTGATATTTTGAATATACGTGTATTATAAGTACAAAATATGATTTGAAGAATGAAATTTTAAATACATAAAATACATTGTCACAGTTGGTCACATATATGTTTTATATAAACACAGTCTATTATAATAAATGTGTGCACTTTAGAGGAAATAGCAATTTAATGAAAAATGAGATATAAATGAAATGGCTTATTAAATTAAAATGAAGTTAATAAGAAAAAAATTCAGGAAAGAAAAGATATTCTGAAAATTTTATGCTTCAAGAATATATAATTAATGGGTTTCTGGCTTTAGCTGATTTGAAAGTATAAAGGAACATTTTACTGTATAATCTTGATACTGTTTCTAGAAGATATCCTGCCTTTTTAAAATTCCACTTGACATTGGTGCCATAAAATGTTTTTTAATTGTCCCTTTGCATGATTTAGACATGAAAAGATGGAGGGCTAATGAAATTGTATTTACAATTACAACAAAAAGTAGAGCTTTGCAATTATGGTTCATCAATTTACTGTAAAGCCTACTTGGTTTCTGGATTTCATCCTCTTGTTCCTTCCAAGATTTATCTTTGATTTCCTTCTGGTAAATGTTTTGTTAAATGGGTAAATTATGGATGTTTATACTACAGAAATTCTACAGAGGATGCTGTAATTCTCCCAGGAATTTTCTTGTATCCTTATTATTCAAAGTTCTAAATTTAAAAACTAATTGCTAAGAAGGCTTGGCCACAAGGTTGGTGGTATTATCCAATAAGAAGGACAGCATAACTCTTTTAGAATCCAAAAAAGAAATGGGATTAGGGACTTAGGTGTGTGATTTTTGGTTGATTGAAACCAACGCTCAGGGACAAACATTTAAAGGGGCAGTACACATGTATTTTGTACATTAGATATACATTAACATCTTTGAAAGCCTATAGCTCTTGAAATGAGGGAAAACTAAAAAATACAGCAACCATATTAGAGCTACAAGGGCAAGCCTTCATGGTGTTTGATCCCGACAGTCAGACATTATGAGGAACAGTGGGAATCTTCAATAATCATAATTATGTTTCACACTGGCTACCTGGAATTCATTCTCATTTCAGAGTTTTAATCTGATAGAGTACTCTCATTAAATATTGGCATATATTTGGAGCTGAATATACTGCATGGTCAATACTACATTGACTTTATGCCAAGTCATTTGAAAAATTTTCCTTTCTATCAAAAATCTGAACTACAGATTTTAAATTCTTAGAGAGTTCCCATGAAAAATTTACATTGCACTTTTTAAATGTGAGAAAGTTTGAAGTCTTAATGGCTTTTACTGCAGTATTAAAAAAATCTTCATAGAATTAAACACAGAGAAGAATTTCTCTTCTATCTTAAGTGCACACACGTATTGCAGCTTGAATGTTTCATGAATTCTGGCTCAAAAAAGACATGGCAAGCTAGAATAGACTCAACTACAGACTTTGTCAATTATTTGTTTAAAAATTTGGGCATGGAACTGGTAATAAGTAGTAATCCTGAAGACATTTACTTATTTATCTGCTCTGATTTTAGGATGCCTGTTTTCTTCTTATCAAGTATGTTGAATGAACATCTCTAACAAATGAATTCCCTACCTTGGTTTGCAAAGCAATTCCCTGACAAGCTATATTTTATTTCTTTTAAGAGAAATAGAAACTGCAAAATGAACAGAACTGCAAAATCAATCTCTCATTTTCAGGAGAGATTGGTCTCTGCTGACTAGAAAACTTGCTCTTAAAAGAAGACAGACTGGAAGTTGATTTTATCAAATGCTGAAAGTCACCTTCTTTCCTCTCTTCCTCTTTCATTTTCTGCTCAGGTAATTTTGGGCATGTCTACTTCCTGGGCTAGGTTATGTAAGGCCATTCTTTATTACATTGTTCACATTGCTTGGCACAATACTTCCTACACAGTGGGTATTTAATACATGTTTTTCAAACATATAAATAGAAAATGTGATGAATATGATGCTATCAGTAAAATTTGTTCCAGTAAAATCAGTATTGTATAATGGAAGAAACTCAAATAAGTCATTTAGCCTCTGTCAACAGTAGATAACTTGTGTGGTATAAATGAGACTCTGCTTAATTGTTACTTTTATTTCAGCCAAATTATGGAAGTTAGAGCCAGTCTAATGAACTTAACTTGTTTTTATTGGTTTTCCTGTTTTCTTTATTCTGTATAGTATTAAAGTTTTGATTTGCAATATGTATTTACTCAATCTTTTATTAGTTCACTGTACTGAATTTCATAAATTGAATAAGATATGTGGTGACACTCTGGTGTACAAAACCATACACATTTTAAAAAATTATTTTTTGTTGTCTTCTAATCAAATTGTATTAAAAATCTTATTCTTCAGTAATTTCTCTGAACATTAAGAATTATGTGATTACTGACCCCTTCCCCCCACCTTTCCCCCAACCTCTCTGATGTTTTTGATTGATTTTCTTTTTTTTATCTTTTTTTTTTTTTTAGGATTTTATTTGTTTATTCATGAGAGACAGAGAGAGAGAGAGAGAGAGGCAGAGGGAGAAGCAGGCTCCCAAGGAGCAGAGAGCCTGATGCAGGACTCGATCCCAGGGCCCTGGGATCAAGACCTGAGCCGAAGGCAGACACTTAACCATCTGAGCCACCCAGGCGCCCTGTTTTTGATTTTCAACCACCAAATAAGATCAACTAAAAAAAAAAGCATTAACTCATTTGACCTTGTTGGGAAATGCTTTAGTGAAATTTCCAAATAGCTTAAGTTTATTTTTTTAAGAGTCCCATACTTCATTGTAACCATAACAAAAATTTCTCACTCTACTTTTTGTATCCTTTTTGGGAGAAATTTTTAAAAATTCAGAGACATGAATATACTCTAACCCATTCCAAATGACTCATGATGATAATTATGAACATGAACACTGTGGGATAAAGCTGTGGGCCCATTTAGATGCTTCTATAAGAAACATTTCCCAAAGTGTGTTCTGTGGAGGTAGTTAATTGATGTTGTTAGTAAAGAGGGCTGGCTGTATGGTTAAAAATGTTGGGACATATAAGTTTGTAAGATTTCTCAGGTTCTGAAATGCTTAATACATTGTGAAATCCTGAAACAAAGGACAGACTCTGAGGTGGCTCCGAAACTTCTTCGACTAAGGAATTCCTTTCCAAAAAGATATCGTAAGGGATGCCATTGGGAAACACTCTATCTTCTATACTGAATAACTACTGTACTCTTTGAATTTTGTTTCTATCTTTTAAAGGAAGTTTCTCTCTCTTCTTGGACAATGAAACTGTCAGTTCTGACCTCTTGCTTCTGGCAATGTGCCTGGATCTGAGGCTTTCCTCTTGGTGGTCTGGAAAGCTAGGTAAAAGATTCCAAGTATGAAATAAAATCTTTCTTAAGAGTAAAGGCATGAAATTTAGTGCATGGACTTTGTGACATTAATTATGGCTTCTCAGAAGCACTTTGCTTTGTGGTTGTTGAACAAATAAGCTTTAGCTAGGTAAGATAATACTGTTAGCAGCTAACCACACCTACTGGTCATTCAAAGAAGCATAAAACTTCCATTCAGACAAGGAAGGCTTGATCCAGTGGTCAAATACAGATATAGCACTATCTGTATACAGTAGATTCAGGCAGCTGTGGGTATTTCATATAGACTTTGGGGGAAATCTAAACTTTCTTCTCACATTCTGAGCCTTGAAAGCTGTATCTTAGTACCTCCTCCGCACCTTCATCCCCATGCCAAGCCCCCTGCAGGTTTCAGTTCTCCAACTCAGGGCAAAACCTTAAAATCCTAGGGTTTTCTTTTTTTATGCCTGTGATCTCCCTCTCCAGTATTCTCTCCTTGAACTCCACACTCACTCATTCTGACAGGAGTTTCTCCCCTCTGCTCCTGACCACTGCTGTCAGGCTAGCCCATAGCTAGTCCTCCTACTACTCATCTTCCTTTCTCCTCTCTGGTAAGCCTGGAGTAACTCCTCTTCCATCAAGAGTAAGCTCTCTTGTCCTGATAAGGGACTCTGAGCCAAACAACCTACCAAAAGCTGACTAAAATTTCATAGACTTATTCATTCAGAGTGGGTTCTTGATTTGTCTATATGAGTTGTAGAACCAAGATTTTTTAAGACTAGAAAAAAAGGGGAAATATCTGATTTGTTTGAATTATCATATCTTTTGATTATTCAATTTGGTATCTTAGAGATAGGGTCATCGACCAGGAATATATTCTGGAAAACACTTAAAATTATGGTACACTAGAAGAGACTATGAAATAATCTTCAAATAGGTTTCATATTAGTATGCCTTTATGAGAAAACTCTGTTTTGATAACTGGTAAAACCTGCATGTCATTAACAAGTATCTATATATCATTTATTTTCTCTTCTCCTGCCAAAGTTAGGCTCCTGTCTGGGGAATGCGGTGGACAGGTACATGAAGAGGATAGGGTTTGACTACAGTGATAGAATAGAATATTATACTTATAAATATAATATGTAATATAATGTGTAATATACAAATGAGCGTTAGGCTATAACTGTGAACCATGTTATCAAGTACGATATATTCTTTTTTTTCCAGTCTATTCATCTTTTCAACAGAGTAACTATAATTAATAGATTTTCTATATTTTAATATATTTTGAATTTAAAATGTATAATAAATTAGATTGAATATTTTAATGGGAAAGAACATTAGAAAAAAGAAACTATGATGTTAAACCAACGAAATTACCACTTCAAAAATGGTCAAATATTGGCAAATTCACATGGTTCACTCTAATAACATTTTTTTATGATGCATGTGCTTACACTTGTTCTCTCTGCCCTGTTAGATTTGACTTTGTGGAGGAGGGTGAAGCTGGGTGGGATCAGTTCTCCCAGCCTGGCGGCTAGCTCCTTTTCCACAGGGTCTTAAAGCAACATGATTCACTAAATACAGTAGGTCATTTGAATATGTTCATTAATTATAGTGTATTTATTCTGGGAAAATGAACAGTAAAATGACAGAAACATCATGTGAATATGTTTTAATTAAGATTATCTCTTAATGCACACCTTTTTATGGAATTCCAATAACATATTCATGATCCCATGACAGAGTAAGAAGAGAGTAGTGGGTAAAAAGAGTTACAGACAAAGAAAGAGAAAGCTCTTCTACAATAAATTTGGGGCTTGGGGGAGATTTGGGAAACGTGTATCTTTTTTGCTATTTAGTGTCTCTTTTGCTATTTGCTGTTAACTGCCATCACTTAGGGGGCTCATACGTTGTTTTTGTTGTTGTTGTTTATTTCTTTGTTCCTTTTACCTTGATTTTCTAAGCTGTTACATTGTCATCAAAGCTTGTAAACAAATTTGCTCCTGTGAGGACATATTTTAAGGATCTTCTAAATGAGAGATAACTCATTTTTTCCAGTGTTCTTTAAATGAAGAGCTGATAGTGTTATAGACAAAAATATAATTTGCCCTCTTAGCATCTGATGCTGGCAATGATTTCAGTTTAGAATTAGCCGTTCTTATCTCTTTCAGAAAGTGTAATTGGCCACTTGTGCTTTTTAACTCATAGGAGTGAAACTGTAAATATAGTAATTTATTTGATTCCAGTCTATGTGCATTTTTCTTTTGCTGAAAATGGACTTTGATTTTATTGTACTAGATACAAATGAGTTCTAGAGCAAAAATAGAACGTTACATCTTTCATAGTCATTTGTGGAGCGAAGAGCCTACCCAGGTTGCAGCTCTTCTGCAGACTCTCGGCTTTTAACAGATTGTGTTTATAATTCCTTCCTACTTCTTGCATTAGGAATTGATTCCTTGGTGCACTTTGCTGTTGTTGTATACCTCTGAGGGACTAGAAATACTCAACCCTCATGTCCTCACATATAATCCTTGTAGAACCACACAGTCAGAAAAGAGTATTCTAACCCTGCAACTAGACACTAACTGAATTCTCATTTCCCTTCTGCAGGATATCTATATTCATCTATACTGATTATCTATCTATCTGTCTATCATCTATCTATCTATCTATCTATCATCATCTATCTACCATCTACCACCTGTCTATAGATATATGAATACATAACATTTTAACATATAACAAACATATATATATAAATACACACACACATATCTTCTGAATCCAGAGAGAAAAGTCTTTCTTTTGCTACCTCTGTCATGGATGAAGGCCACACCCAACCTTGTCTCAAGATATGGAAGGCTTCTCTAACCGGCATAGCATTCAAATAGATCAGAGATCTGAGATTAACTGGCTGCATTGTTTTTCAGACTCAGAGATTCAAAATAATTTCTTTGAAATTGAGTAGAGGAAAAAGCTAGCCATTTCCTTTGCTAAACAGCAGCATTTACCAAGTGTTAAGGAATTACATTGTGAGTTTATTCTTGACCGTTTTTCATGGAAATTTATAAAATTATTGAACAGTTGAATTTTTAAGCTGAGGGGACCTCAGATATAATATAAACCACAGTTCATTTTACACATAATAATTGTGAGTCCCATAGACATGATATAAAATGCTTAAGATCAAAGGGCCAGTTAGGAGATAAAAAACACATAGAACTTCCATAGCAAAATGGTAAAAATAAATTTAGATTATTTTATGGGTCTTTTTTGTCTCAAGATTTTAACTCTAAAGATCAACTGCTGGCTTGGTCTCCTGCTTGCACAGAATGGACTCAAATCTGTTGGATGCTATTTCTACTGTGACATTGCTATGGGTTCGAGCAACCCATAGTCTTCAGAGAATTAACATTTTTGAAAACTTGAGTTTTCATGAGCTTGCTAGTTTAAAATATTTCTGAGAATAAAATATTAAGGCTATATATACATATAATACATATAAATATATGTATATATGGTTATAGAGGGTTTCTACTTCTCTAGAACTTTTTGAAAGTGTTCAGTAAATAAAAGATAGACAATTTCCTCAGAGATGAGTTGTGTGGGGTCCTTGCATTGTTGTAACTGTTTGCAGAGCTAGTCTAACTAGAAGGTTCCTTTCCCACATGTCCTCTCTTTTCAGTGTCCTTATATCTTCAATATATTATGTGGAACCATTTCATAATTGCTCCAAATGGTTAAATATCTGTAATTTCAGATAGTTCCAGCTAGCTATATAGTGGGGAATTTCAGGGTCATAAGTCAAAATACTGAATCTTAAACAAATCGATGATGCTTAAGGGCCTTTATCTGGGATGTAGGAAATGATTAAGCAGAAGTGGATTCAGAGAGAAGAACAAAGAATGCAAAATGGTTATACCAAGCATTTACTTAACTGTGTACTGGAGTGACCCTTTTCTGTTACACAGAGCTTTAAGTTAGGGAAAAAGCCTTTCCATCAGACAGTACATTTTAATAAGTCACCTTATATATAGTTAAACTTCTGTTCAAGTATCTGAGATGGGGGAGTAGGGAGATATAACCATGCATTTCACAGTAGTCAAACAGTATAGCTTACTATTGAGAAATTAAATATGGACCAGTCCCTTCTTCCTCATTTAAAGTCACACAGATACCCTATTTCAGTACTCCATTACTCTTACTTATACCTGATAGCTATGCATAGATTCTTATATGTTTCAATTTTTCTTATATTACCAATTCATACTGGTAATATATTCATATAAACAAAAATATGCAGAACATCTACCATGTGCCAAATACTGGAATAAATAGGATTATATCAGATTGAATTTGTTTCTGACTTGCCTCTTAACCCCCACCCCAATAAAGACAAATAAGAAATGTGAAAAGGGCTTATTGCCAATCATTTAATTCAAGTCACTCAATAGCATGGTTACATATCTGTTTTAGTGTGGCATTTGAAAGCAGTGCTTTTTATCTCTCTTACCTGAAGGATCTTATCACCAGGCTGCAGCAGGTTGGATGCTGGTCCATCAGGCTGAACCCTAGTAACAAAGATACCCTATAAGTCAGAAGTAACAGAGGTTAGGATTGTATTATCAAGAACTAGGCCTAGTTAAAAAATTTTCATTCACATAGAAAACAATGAAAACAGATTAAAAACAGTTTACACATGTAAGCGTCAAAGATTATTATAGTATTTTTTAAGCAAAGCACCACTCTTCAAGTCAAGTTTAAGAAAAGCAACATCTTTACTTGCATAACAAAAGCTGATCTTGTTTTTAAAGTGCACTTATGATTTATAAATTAATTTCATGGCATAGTCTTAATTTCTTTCTTAAATAATTTGAAATATGGTACTAAACCATCTTTTATATAATTCAGAAATCATCCTAAGTTATTCTTCATTGAAAATGTCTTCTATTTGACAGGTTGTAAATTCAGTGTACACTTTTAAAACCGTATCAGAATTACATATAGATACTGGTTTATTTCAATCAGTATTACTTTGTATATTACTGGAAATTTTAATATAAAACATACATGAACAAATTAAACATAAGAAAATTCCAATATGCATTTTAAACATAAAGTTTCTGCCAACATAGTTACAAGTCCTGAAACTGATTAATTTATTTTATAAAAAAGTCAAATTAATTTTGTTGATCATGTATATAAAGCAAGCATTTATTGAATGTCTACCATATGCTGGGACTCGATTACTAGTGTTATAGAGATATAGAGAATATAATTTTTGGCTTCAGTGAGCTCATAATATAGTAGAAGAAAAGTCAAGAAACCAACAATTATAAAAAATTAAAAATATAAATAATTTACATAACAATATGTATTAAATAATAAAGATGATATCTCAATACAGTTGACATTATTTTTTTTAGTTCCTAAGAAGTATTAATCGAACAGAAGATAATATTGGAATGTCATTGCCTGTTATTTAGGAAATCATCTTATTTGTTGATTTGTAAACTTAACGCCTCTCACTTAAACCCATTAACTTTATGTATGTGTGTGTGAATGGTTTAACAAGAAGGCCCTAGTTGAAATACTTCTATGTGTGTTTTCATTTAGCATTTCAGATCTTTATGAAAGTTATTAATTTAAAGCTGTCGGATGATTTTTATCTTTCTGATTTTAATCTGTTTTTCTTCCCATTTAAAAACGAAACTGTGGACAGCCATCAAAATCCTTAGAAAACTGCATAACTTTTAACCAGTAATGCAACTTCTAGAACTTACCTTAAGGACGTAACTAGACAAGTCGCAACATTCATATGATGAACTAATATGTTCATCATAGTATTATTTGTAATAATAAAAGTTACAAACCATACCTAAAAGTCTAATAACAGAGAATTGATTAACTAAATTACAGTAAATTCACACAATAGTACAATATGTGATCATTAAAGTCCTAGGTGGGAGTTACAGAAATATCCTAGTCCTTAGTGAAACAAGCAGGTTATAAAACATTATACTCTATGATACTATTATTATGCTATGATACTATTTTTGCTGAAATATATTTATATGCATATTTGTGTGGGGAAAATATCTAGAAGGATATATTCCTAAACATTAATCGTGGTTATACTGGGGAATGAGACTTCATATGTATATATATATATACACATATATGTATACATATATATATATTTCCTTTTTGCTTTATGTCTTTTCTAATTTTTCTACAATAATTATGTACTACTTATAACATCAAGAAAATAATAATAAAAACTTTAAAAAAATTTTAGTTTAACAGTGTCACTATTCAGAGTGATGCTCAGCTAGTTACTTTTGTCTATTCAGTTGTACAAATGGCCAATTCAAAAGGAATAAGAAAACAGGTTGTTTGAAAAGGACAGTAACAGAAGGCACGATGGTGAATCCACCAGACCAGGGAATGGCACTGGTTGTGAAAACAAATATAATCCCCACGGCCCTTTACACACCGGGCACATAACATTCATGCCATCAGTCCAGGAAACTGTATATGCTTGGTCCTTCTGTTAGTCCCCCTCTTTGCTATCCAGGTCTCTGTACAACAGGCAGAATGCCCTTGCCCAAAATAAGCCACTACATCTCTGGGTGCTGGAGGTGAAGTTGTTCTCTTTATCCCAGCAGTCAACGTTGGGCTACCTAGTTAATTTTGATTGCCTTTCTTCAGCTTATTCTATGGGAACCATTTTAATAATGTTTGCATGAATCCAGACCATAGGAGCTAAATTACCACCATTGTATCTGCAATGCTGGAAGGAACTTGTAATGCTCCACAACCTGACTGCTGACAGAATACAAGTGTAATGTACGTGGCAGGTTTAATTTCATCCATCACAAAGCTCTGTGGGATTCAACCGCTGTTTTGAAGACTTGCTGTGTTGTTGTTGTTGGTTTTTTTAGAGATTTATTTATTCTAGAGAGAGTGGGAGCAAGCCTGGGGAGGGGGGAGGGAGAGAGAGAGAGAATCTGAAGCAGACTCCCTGCTGAGCGTAGAGCCTGACGTGGGGCTGGATCCCACGACCCTGAGATCATGACCTGAGCCGAAATCAAGACTTGGATGCTTAACCGACTGAGCCACCCAGGCACCCACTGAAGATCTGCTTTGAAGTTTACTCTTATAGTGGCCTGAGTCTTCCAAAGCATTTATTGCTGCTTTCTAAAGCTTTAATATTTCTTTTCAATCAATACATTTCCTCAACTAAGAAACTGCTACTGCCCACTGGTATAGTTGGGTTTTTATATATATATATATATATATATATATATATATATATATATATATAT
>NW_023270447.1:37268966-37284411 GCF_011800145.1 Mirounga leonina
ATATATATATATATATATATATATATATATATATATATATATATATACAGATATATCTTATCAGGCAGCATACTGACACATTAGTTGAAGCAGATAGCAATGAGTATTATGTTTGATAAGGGTCTGTGGCATTCAGAATTTATGGAGGTGGAATGTTTCCCAAAACACTGCCTGCAAAGGCCAGTGCCCTGATTTTTCACTGTATTTATGTATATACATACAGCCATATGAGAAAAATACCTCTGAACCCATTTTGTGGTATCTGTTATGATGAATATTGATAACTTTGGTACAGTTCTGGAAAAGCTCAGGTAGTAATGTGTTAGTCTCCCTCTCAACAAATTCATTTTATTCTGAAATTTCAAAGAATGCTTTGGCCCTGATGACAGAATTTGGTGAGGAATCAGACTATTTGTATTCTGAACATTAGAACAGGAACTTCCCACTGGTTGGTAAAAAGCCATCATGTATGTATCAAAGATCCATATCATGGCATTTGGTCAATTTTATAACTCTGTGGAACTCTGTTCAGTTTCTTGTAACATTTGGTTGAGTGTTAAATGTGGGACAAACTACCATGTAATACATTCAGAACAAACAAAACAACTTATACCCCTAAGGTTATAGCAAAACCATTTTGCCCAAGGAAGGAAAATGCCTCAGTAACTCTTTTTCAACAAGGCAGTATATATTAGTATTTTGCGGCTGCTGTCAAGTTATCACAAATTTAGTGGCTTAAAACATCACAAATTTATTCTTATGGTTCCGTATGTTAGAAGTGCAAAACTGGTCTTACTGGGCTAAAACAAAGATGTTGGCAGGGCTGCATTATTTTCTGGAATCTCTAGTGGAGAATCCGTTTCCTTGTTTTTTCCAACTTCTAGTAAATGTCCACATTCCTTGACACATAGTCCCCCTTTTCCATCTTCACAGCGAGCAGTTGTATTTATCTCTCACCATTTTTCTATATTCACATCTCCTTCTGATCATAGTCAAGAAAGATTCTTTCTTTTTTTTTTTAAGATTTTATTTATTTATTTGAGACAGAGAGAATGAGAGAGAGAGAGCACATGAGAGGGGGGAGGGTCAGAGGGCGAAGCAGACTCCCTGCTCAGCAGGGAGCCGGATGTGGGACTCGATCCAGGGACTCCAGGATCATGACCCGAGCCGAAGGCAGTCGCTTAACCAACTGAGCCACTCAGGCGCCCAAGATTCTGTATTTCTAAGGACCTATGTGATTAGATTGGAAGCCCACCTGGATCCAGGATAATCTCCTCATCTCAAGGTCCATAATTTTAACTCACCTGCAAAGTCCTTTTTGCCATGTAATGTAACATATTCACAGATTCTAGGCATTAGGATATGGCTATCTTTGGGCTGGGGGCGGGGGGGGGTTGCATTTTTTCTGCCTTCCCTATAGTGTAAGAAGTAAGAGCATAGCTCTGGAGTTAGCCTGTGTTCACCATTAAAAAATTGGGCAAGTTAATTAACTTTTGTGTACTTAACTTTCCCTCATCAGTAAGATGGGTATAGTAATGGCAATACCTCATAGTTATTAGATTGAGTATATATATACAAAAACACTTAGAACAGTGGATGGCATTCAGTGTAGTGTCAATCAATGTTACCATAATTGTTGAAAATCTGAAAGTTGAGCTAAGATCCAAGGTCTTTATATCCAGTAAGACCCATACTGAGAGTTTCTGAGTCTCTAATTGTTCTAAATTTATTGTCCAGAAATTCTTCTTTACCCTCAATCTGGAGTATATTGAAAGGCCAACATTTGTTATCTTTCCCTTGAATGCCCAGCAGTTAAGAGGATTTGCATCTCCTATTCAGGGAAGAGTATAGGAAGAAGGCTGGGAAGTCTCTACTACCTCATCTGTGGTTTTCCAGTGGTTGCTCTTAGTGGTAATGGTTCCAATTATTGTTCTCTCTCAGTAGTGGACATGGGTCCCAACTAGAGGGCTTCCTGATGGTTCTTAGTAACTTTCAGGGGCTACTTCCTTTGGTATCTCCAAGTCAGGATCATTAGCTCTTTACAGTAATAGCTGCTAAAATCTAGTTACTGACTTAGGTGTTACTAACACACTGTCTGAGTGTGTTTTTCTAATGTCTGACATTTCATGACCAGCACAATGGTTTTCCCCTAGCACCACCTCTAGAGAGCATCTCACAACAGAGCAATAAAATACGTACTGCAGCCTTTTCCAAAGAATATATGTTTGCTTTCCTCAGACACCGATATCTGGGTGTGCTTGAGTCAGACACAAACCTCCTGGACTCATGCATCACAGAGGGACCCCACACACGTTTGCACCAAAGCAATCTAGAGAGGGCTGGCCAGGTGTTGCTAATAGGCATGACCTGTTGCCATTTCATTTTTCTTCCCCATTTAAAAAAAACCCGCCTTTATGCAAGTCATAAATGGTTTTGTTTTCCAAAAGTATCCTGAATAGGTTTTTAAAAAAGTTTTAACTTTTCACAAGTAATTTTGAACAGTAGTGAGTATGGGAGGTTTTTCATAGTGTTAAGATCTGACCTTGTCTTACTGGTTACCTAGTCTATACACCTCTGGACATAAACCTTAATGGACTTAGAAAGTTAGTCTACAAGGCCAACATTTAATATTCTAACTTTAGAAGAGAAAGGTACTTTATATGGCTTTTTAATGATGAAGGTGAATGACTCTGACAGTCTCAGCTGTTGTAAATGTAGAACCCAAAATAGAACTTGTCTTAAGGGAACTGCAACTTCAATTTATGAAATATGCTTTTCTTTAAAATTCTGAAAAATCCTGGCTCTAGCTGATGGTAAGAAATTGGTTTCTAGGAAGGCCGTATCTCAAATAAAAATCACATACTCTTATTATTACAATTCAGAACACATTGGTTAAATATTATAAAATATAGTATTTTATGCTTTCATATAATTATGAAAGTTCAAAAAGTGTTTCTGGAGGAAAAACTGACTCATAAAGAACAAACACAGCTATAGATTCAATAGATATTAAAGGTTTGTTTGTTTTGTTTTTTGTTTTTTGTTGTTTTTTTTTGCCCAAAATGTGCAAATAATTTTTTTTTCATGGGTTGGGAAAGGTTAATATGAAGCTATGTTGTAGCTCATGGAAACAGAAGTACACACACACAATAGACTGCATTTACTTAACCCCTGTGATTCGTAGAGGACTTGACCTATCAAGGATATAAAGGTTTTTTTTTTTTAAGATTTTATTTATTTATTTGACAGGGAGAGACACAGCGAGAGAGGAAACACAAGCAAGGGGAGCAGGAGAGAGAGAAGCAGGCTTCCTGCGGAGCAGGGAGCCTGATGCGGGGCTCGATCCCAGGACGCTGGGATCATGACCTGAGCCGAAGGCAGACGCTTAACGACTGAGCCACCCAGGTGCCCCTTTTTTTTCTTTTTTTTTTTTTAAGATTTTATTTATTTATTAAGGATATAAAGGTTTTAATCAGTAGCTCTCTTTATGAATCAGAGTGTGATCACAAAAATTTTCAAATTAATTGCTGAGTGTCAAATCTTAGGCTTTGAATAATTTGCTACCTTAACAACTGAGGAATCTACATGTATCAAAAGAAGAGATTTATCCATGGCCATTAGAAACTAAAGGAGAGTGGGGAGGAAGAGAGGAAGAAGAAGGGGCATTGGCAGTGAATATGATGCTTCCGCGTATTAATGAACTTTAGTCGACAAAACAATGAAATGTAAAATCCATAAGAGATGAACAGAAATAATTGTTTAGAAGCCTAGGAAATTTGACCCTCAAGAGACAGAGATATAAATATGCTACAACTGACCAAAGTCCTCTAAAATTTCTCAAAAATCTTACGCATAGATATTTAAAGGAATAAACATATAGATGGTGTATACATTTCTTTATTAAACTCTTTCACACATTTTTAAATAATGTAAACATTATTGGCTACATTTGTAAAAGATTTATTAATAATTCATTGGAGCAAAAAGGAGACTGATAAAACCCATAGAAACTGACTACATGATTGCAAATACCCTAATGGCAATATAATGGAGATGATCCTAATGGATGAACTATACATTGTTTACCCTTTAGGCTTGCATCCTTCTTTTAGGTCATTTTAAAGGTTTGTTTAGTAGCCAAATTCATATATATATATATATATACACACACTAACTACCAATATAGATAATAAATATATACACTATATATATATATATGTTTAGTAGCCAAATAACATAAACCTATATATAGTTTTCAAGATACTGCTCTTCTGACTTGCTAAAAGCATCCAAAAAGTAAGCTATTTATTCATCTTTATTTGAGATTCCCATAAGAAATGACAAATTGACTACTAGAATATTTTTTATAGTTTCATGCTGCTCATAACGTACTATTCTTTTTGGGGGGAAATTTGAATGTAAGTGTTAAAATTATGTTTGGTTTTGGTTACTTTATAATTACAATTTTCCTTTTATTAATTGCTCCAGTATTCCAGTTATTTATTTATTTTAAGATTTTATTTATTTATTTGACAGGGAGAGAGATAGCGAGAGCAGGAACACAAGCAGGGGGAGTGGGAGAGGGAGAAGCAGGCTTCCCGCGGAGCAGGGAGCCCGATGTGGGGCTCGATCCCAGGACCCTGGGACCATGACCCGAGCTGAAGGCAGACACTCAACGACTGAGCCACCCAGGCGCCCCTCCAGTATTCCAATTATTAACAAACAATGAAACATCTCTGGGATGTCTGTCCATTGTGACTGAAAGTACCTTTGCTTCCTGTTCGTATCTTAATGAAATTCTTGAGCTGAAAAAAATTTTCTTTCATTTGATTTTCATATTTTCTCTTAAAGGTAAATGATCAAACTCCTTCACATATTGTCTTTTCAGATTTTTCCTCTTTGAAAGAAATAAAAAATATTTTTCTTTCTTTTATTTCATGAATTCTTTAAAGCCTATATTTAATATGCCACCTCGAGGGGTAGTGAATATTTGGATTGCTGAGTTTGAACAGTTTACTGATTCTGTCAAAGCCCCTTGTGGCTTTTCCTTCCAGCTTCATATGCAGCATAAAATAGTAGAAACTATTAGAAACAAGAGTAGGGGACTGTAGATGGCTGTGGATTCTTCTTTGTAGCAATTCCTAAAATAGTATCGGTAATCAGCTTTTTGATTATCATCACTGCAGGCTTCCTCAAAGCCTCTTCAATGGCATAATTTTTGACACTATTTCAAAATAATGAACTGCAAAGTGAAGAATTCAGTGAAAACTTTGTCACTTGTGCTAAAATAAGATTTTTGAAGTGAAAAATTATTTTGTTGGAAGCTAGATTCAGTCAAACTGTGATTCTTTTAGACTTAAGTTTTGCTTTGATTTAATGGTTAACACGTCATTGTATAGTTAGACCAGGCTAGAAGTATTGCTCAGAGGTGGCAGTGAACTCAGGAGGTCAAAGTGATAAACACCCAGAAGGCACACAGTTGTGAATTCCTGATACTCTGACTGATGAAGTGGCTCTTAGGCCAAGGCTGTGCATTGGCAGTATAGTGGGGAATGACAAAGAAGAATTTTTTTTTTCACTTTTGAGTCTCTATCTTCCTCTAGTCTTCTATCTTCACTTTTGAGTCTCTATCTTCCTCTAAATTAGTTAAAATTTTACAGTGGCAATGTTTTCATTTATTATCTGTGCAACTTTTTAACAGGTGTAAGTTAAGGAAACAGGACTCTGCAGTTGTAGACATTTGGGACTAAGAATGTGTTACAGTTTTACAGGATGATGACTCGTGTCACCCAGAGGAAAAGCATTGAGACCTCCATGTGGCTGATGAATGGAAGGGAAGCCATTCACACTCAGGCAAAAGGTACCTAAGGAAAAGTGGTTCTTGATTCTCTATCTCTTTGCCCATTATCATTTTATAGTTCAGAAATGGAGTCCTTCAGGGGACTGAAGTCACCCCAGCTGGTGTGTCAGACAAACCGAACATACTGTGGAGTCTTTCTTACGGTAAAGGAAGTCCAGGTATCCCACTAAATTCGTCATTCAGAGTCAAGGTAGAAACATTTTTTTTTCCCAAGGAGGAAATAGAGTGAACATACGATGTTTCTCATTCAAAGAGACTTTGGTATACTTCAGTAAACAAAGAGACAAACAAAAGTAAGATATGATTCTTCTTTAATCACTTTAATGTGTTTAGTCCAACACGAAAAGAGGTTGCTTCCTATTTCCTATTAATGAATGTCCTTGGGGGTTAAATGATAGTACCTTGTTATGGGAATGTTATTTGTATTATGGTGATGGGGTTTGATCAACTAGGTTTCAAATATAGGAAGTAGTTTTCTACTCCATTATACTTAAGACAGTAGAATTAGTTGCTGACCATGTATAGCTATACTAAATATATTGTAAAGGTGACAGGCAATTAAACAAATGCATATTTGCAATTTTGGGCCTCATGTAATAATCCTTAACTGTTATTATCTACTCATTGCTTAATCTAACTCTGGATTTATTAAAATAGATATGTATTTTTAAATATATATTTTAAGTATATATATATTTTTTGGTTAATTTTTTATTTTTAAAAAATAACACACTCTAAATTCTGATCTACTAGCTTAATTTTCTGGCATAGTTCTAAGACTTTCAGGTTAACTTGTCTTAGTCTCTCCTGGAACTCTATTCTCATCTGTTTGTGGCTTTCTCCCAATTTATTAGAAGGATCTTAGGGAGAATTTAAGTCAGAATTTGCAGAACTTAAGAACCAGCTCTTTGATGGGACGCCTGGGTGGCTCAGTCGGTTAAGCGTCTGCCTTCTACTTCTCATAGATGCAAGCATGTTGGAATCTCTAGCCCTGAAGGGCTTTCAGTCTGAAAGATGAAAATCTGATTTTGAATCCTTGTCATTTTTTTGATTAATTTTTTTCTTTAAAAAAAGACACAGCTATATTCTACAAATACAGTCCTAGTTTCCCTAAGAGATAGTAATCACTAATTGAACCAAATCTGTGTTCTTTGGTAACTAAAGAAAGGGTTTGCAAAACTAGATCAGAAGGAGCAGGGAAGTTTAGAGTCAACACCCTTAGATGGGAAAAGAAAAAAAGCCAGGTAATAAGAGATAAGATCATAGGACTATGATAGGAATCTAAGACAAGTAAAAAAGAAAACCAAATAACTACAAAACACTTTTATCATGTCATTTTTCTCTTTTGGGTGTGTGAAGAAATCATGTAAACTCAAAGAGCTGATTCTTTTTTTTTTTTTTTAAAGATTTTATTTATTGGACAGAGAGAGCACAAGCAGAGGGAGAGGGAGAAGCAGGCTCCCCACTGAGCAGGGAGCCCGATGTGTGTCTCAATCCCAGGACCCGGGGATCATGACCTGAGCCGAAGGCAGATGCTTAACCAACTGAGCCACCCAGGCACCCGCTTGGTATTTAATTTTAAAATTTTAATTTTATATCTAGGGGCACCTGGGTGGCTTAATTGGTTAAGTGTCCAAGTCTTGATTTCAGCTCAGGTCATGATCTCAGGGTTGTGAGATCCAGCCCCGCGTCAGGCTCCATGTTGGATGTGGAGCCTGCTTAAGATTCTCTCTCTTCCTCTCCCTCTGCCCCTTCCCCTTGCCCCTCCCCCCCAAAAGAAAATAAAAAAGATAAATAAATAAAAATTTAGTTTTATATCTAAAAAAGATGTTTTAATCCCTTCTTAACGTTAGTCCAAAATGCAGTATGTAAACAGTATTATCTCTATCCCTTGTTCCTGAATGTTACTTTCACATAATCCATATATTCTCCAAATTACTTTGCATTACATAATCACTTGAAGTAGAATTAAGGATAGGACAGATACATGTTATAGTATAAAATTAATATAGAAATATATAAAATAAATCATATATGTCTAGTAGTACAAAATAAAGGACGTGTTATATGCAGTTTAGTATTTATGCAGTAAATATAAATAATATGCTCTATGGAGTTGTAGACAAAGGTGTTTTCTATTCTTGATTTTTATATCCATGAAGAACACATGACAAGAGATAGACATGTAGACTGTACCCTCTTCATAAGTAAGAGCATATCTCTGCAACTTTGTGTTTATGAATCACCCAATGCCATGAGGCTGAGCCACCTGGAAGATTATTCTTGTGCTTTCCTAACTTGCCACTGCCAAGTGTGCCTCTGGCAGTTATTATTCCTGGGTAAAGGTATCAAGTAAATGCTTTGATTCCGCACATCTAGTCCCTCTTCTCTTAATATTAACCATATACAAATTTTTATTTGATGCAATACCCATCTCCACACAAAGAAAAAGTCCCATTGTTTTTCTAGGTGAGGAAGGGGTTTGTAAAGGTGTTTAAGTCCTGTTTGCAGGCTGTTCTGGCATCTGGAGTCAATCTTTTAGAAGTCATATAGGATAAAATAGAGTAAGGTATTCTAAATTCCAGGACATTTATGTAGAGCTTATTGGCAATTATATTTTACATTTGCCATGACTCCAGTATTTTTCCTGGGCTTGGGATTTTACCTGTACCACAGGCAAAGTAAGACATTTAAAAATTTTGAGAACATGGATTTACTTCTCCTATCATCTTTGTGCCTACATGCAGATTGCCCAAATCAGTAGAAATATGGGTAGGATCTATGACATCTGCTGAATGTGGTTATTATGTTCAAACTGTGGAGAATCAGTGATTGTTTGGTCCCAGTGTCCCAGTATGTATATTTTCTGATGTTCAGTGTTTTGAGGATATCTGTAACATGGCTTTCATTTTGATACTATGACTAGATAATTGTTCATGGGACTGTTCAGTACTATGTTTAGAGCATATAGAGAAAGGGGCTATGAGTTTTCTTTAATATCTTTATTTTTTTTAAAAAAATTTTACCCATTTATTTGACAGAGAGAGAGCGTGCACAAGAAGAGGGAGGGGCAGGCAGAAGGAGATGGAGAAACAGGCTCCTCAGCGAGCAGAGAGCCCGATGTGGGGTTTGATCCCAGGACCCCAGGATCATGACCTGAGCCAAAGGCAGAAGCTTAACCAACTAGCCACCCAGGCGCCCCTCTTTAATATCTTTAAACTTTAAGAGCTTAGTCCTTTCTCCTTAAATGAGGCAAGGAGGGATATCAGTCCCTGAATAATGAGCTATGTGAATGCATCATTAAAAATCCATTTATCTTCAGAGTCTTGGGCTGACCTATGAAGTCACTACAATAACATGGTATCAGTCATCCATTTAATCCAGTCTCTTCTTTCTAACAACATCAGGTGGAAATTGTATTGGTCAATTATTTGAATTTTGCAAACATGAATTATTATCCCATGAACATTTAAAAATAGGCAAAGATTACTGTGGTTTGTTCCATTGGCAGAATCACCACTATAATGATACCTTAGTCCAAAAGTTATGTAATTGCTTAGTAATCCACCATGTACAGTCCATTTCTAATTATCTAGGTTCATTAGAGAATACATGCTGACTTCCAAGGATTTGTTGAAACAAATATCTAGACTATGACTAATTAGAGGACTTTGTAATACTTTCAATATTAGAATATCACATTAGTCTCAACTCTACAGGGTATAAATTTGTCCTGTGGCTCTTCTGCTAAGTGGCATTTGCAGAGAGAGGCATACATCATAGTGTTTGTTAAGAGAAGAGGATTTAGAATCAGATCAATTTGTGTTCAAATCTTGTCTGCCACAGATCACCTGAATGACCTTGGACAAGTTAATTAACCTCTCTGGGCCTCAGCAAAATGAGGGATAATAATACTCAACTAACACAAGTTGTTATGAAGATCAGGTAAGTATATAAAGAGCCTAATAGAGTGACCAGGACATTATAGATACTCAATAAAAGGCTGTTATTTTTATTACTTTTATTATTATCATCAGATTTTTTAGATCAAAATCTTTCATCTCTCTGTAGCATATGGCTATCCTGACAGCAATATTTCCTATGATAATAGACCAGATCATGGTTTCCATCCACTTTACTGGGAGGGCAAAAGCAAGCATTATGTAGGACCGTATTCATCTGGTTTTCTACAGTTTTCCCTTTCTAAGTATGTAAAAGCAGTTTTCACCTGGCAGTGAACCCAAAATAATGAACTCCATGATAAGTGAATAGGTCTATTTAATTATTAAACCTTGTTCTGACAATGACATGAGCTGCAGGACTAACTGTGCTCCATCCATTTAGTCCCAGAAGACCATATTCAATTAGGACAACCTTGGGGTCTTTGAGAGGAGTTAAGCTTGTAAGACCAGGTGCTGTTAGAAGCTTTCAAAGTCTAGTACAAAACAGTCCCCATGTCTGGCTTAATCTTGAAT
Organism: Mirounga leonina; assembly: GCF_011800145.1. NCBI lineage: Eukaryota > Metazoa > Chordata > Mammalia > Carnivora > Phocidae > Mirounga > Mirounga leonina. The sequence continues at coordinate 37,279,302 of NW_023270447.1, forward strand.
TCCCTCTAAAGCCTCAGTTAACTTTTGGACTGTCTTAAGTGTTTTCTGCATAATCTCATGCTACCCCAGAATTTATTTTTATTTATTTATTTATTTTTTAAAAATATTTTATTTATTCATTCATGAGAGACAGAGAGAGAGAGAGAGAGAGAGAGAGAGAGAGAGAGGCAGAGGGAGAAGCAGGCTCCCAAGGAGCAGGGAGCCCGATGCAGGACTCCATCCCAGGACCCTGGGATCATGACCTGAGCTGAAGGCAGATGCTTAACCATCTGAGCCACCCAGGCGCCTGCTACCTCAGAATTTAAAAGGGAACTTCTGCCAGACAAACAACACAGCTCACTTTTGTCCCAGCCTTTTGGGGTGACTACTTCATACTTCATGCTCTCCCTGTCTGACTATATAGCAGGTAATCAGTTTGGATCCTATCTCACAATGGTCCTTGGCATTTGGCTGAAATGGTGGCTCCCATCAATCATAATGAAGAGGATGGAATAAATCTACTGGCTACTTCATATATAAGGTCCTCAATGCCTTGAAGACATTCAGTTATCTTGGATACTTAGAATTTTACAAAGCATTCAAACATTCATGAGCAGTAAGTAAAATAATATAGTGTGCTTCTGAGAATATTTCTAATCCATGATCTGTTTATTGGAAGAGAATATGTATCATATTAAAGTTTAAGCTTCTGCCTGACTAGGACTCCTTATAAAGCATCCACCTCTGACTCAGGCAGTAGCTGTTAAATTTAAATATCTGTTTAATTTGGTTCTCCTCACCCTTAGCTATAAATTAGCCAACTCATAAAAAAAAAACAGTCTCTTTTTCAGCATTGGAGAGAAGAGTATTTTTTAAGTTCATTTTCATTTTCTTACTGTTTCGCCTTTTTGGTTAGTTTAGACACTGGGTTCTACTCTAAATTTTATGGAACCACTACAAGAATGGGACATGGGGCTAAAGAAATGCAACTGAATTTCCAAGAGATTAATCCCTTTCCTTGTGAGTGAATTAAGTTCTTGTAATTGTCAGACCCAATGTCTTTAGATCCTCTGTACACTTTTAACTAAATATCCACTATATGTTTGGCGTGACATCAAAAGTGGTCAATAAATTAAGAGCAGTCTTGAGAGACTTCTGCAGATTTGGAACTTCTAATTACTCTCATCAATTTTGCAATAATAGAAATTCACTTTTCAGATTGTGAAGTGTTTTAGAGAGTAATCAGGCGAAGAAAAGTGCTTTCGAGGGGAAATCTTTCAGTGGACCCATTATCAATTCAAGCTTTATATCTGTTGCATTTAACCAAAAGAGCAAATTATAATATCATAGAAATAGTTCAGTCTCACTAGAGTCATCAAAATGTTACAAATGAGAAATTAAATTAATAGATATAAAATGTTCTTATTTGTCGTAGTGGAAGAATTACAGGCAATAATTTTAAAGTCTCACATTTATTCTCTCCTTTAGTTGAAAATAACAGCAGAAAAGCAATAGCATTCAGACCTCTTGACTATTTAGCAATCTGTTCATCCTTAGTTTAAAACATTTATTACCCTGTGCCTTCCAAAAATATAATGAAAAGGTGTATAAGCTGGTGAGAAAGGAGAGAAAAACATGTCTTTTGGATTTTAACTATCTGAAGAATGATACGGTGATTAACTTCTCATTGAAAGAACTTGTGGAGAAGATGTGAAACCAGAGACAAAGAGTCAAGATGAATAAGGCATAATGATTGAGGGTGTTTTTGTTGTTGTTGTTGTTGTTTTTAAAAGATTTTATTTATTTGAGAGACAGAGGACACAGTGAGAGAGGGAACACAAGCAGGGGGAGTGGGAGAGGAAGAAGCAGGCTTCCCACCCAGCAGGGAGCCAGATGCGGCGCTGGATCCCAGGACCCCGGGATCATGACCTGAGCTGAAGGCAGACGCTTAACGACTGAGCCACCCAGGCACCCCAGTGATTGAGGTTTTTAAAAATACTATCATATGTTTCTGATAATTTTGAACTTTCATACTTTTTGTCTTAAAATATATTTATAATTTGTTAAAATTAAGTAAACACTTGATCCTACTAAACCATGAGTATTTTAATTCTACTAGATCAGTAGTTATCCCCAACATCATTTCAAAATAGAAAGTCAGTAGTTACTTATGAAAAGACGTTGCTAACTGGCATTCTCCGAATTCTATAGGGCTGCCTCATGCACATTCCAACCAGTTGACCAGAGGTACTCCCATCTATAGCCGCTGGGGATTTCTTTCTTGTCCCTACCATCTTAATGTGTATGGTGTGAATAATTCTACCTTATAGTCCAACCTCTTCCTCTCTTCTTTTCAAGAAAGGAAAGGAAGAAGGGCATAAAGAATGTTAGAAAACAAGAAGATTGGGAAGAAGTAGAGGAAAATAAGGGATTAAAGGCTCTGTTTCAGGCTATAGAAATCTCCAGAGCAGGGACACCCAAGTTTTTTCAGAAGCAGTTTTATGATCAGAAATTGATGTGTGGGTTATTTTTTATAATAGTGATGAGTTGAAAGAATCTGTCTCAGGTTGTGACTCAAAGGTAAATCGAGAACCTGTGGAGGTTTTATTCATATCTAATTTCTGTCTTTTTTCATCATCCCAAAGTTTTGTGATGTCACTTAATGCAATTAAATGTGATGAGTTCAAAAGCAGATAGTTTCAATTATCAGCAAATTATAATTAATAATTGATTCAAAGCTGAGGGCATTAAACACTGATGGTAGCAGGGTAGGTTATGTAACTCAGGGTAACATTTTTATTTATTTTATTTTATTTTATTTTTTTAAAGATTTTATTTATTTATTTGAGAGAGAGAGAATGAGAGAGAGAGCACATGAGAGGGGGGGAGGGTCAGAGGGAGATGCAGACTCCCCGCCGAGCAGGGAGCCTGATGCGGGACTCGATCCAGGGACTCCAGGATCATGACCTGAGCCGAAGGCAGTCGCTTTAACCAGCTGAGCCACCCAGGTGCCCTCAGGGTAACATTTTTAAAATAAAAAAGTCAGGTGGTCCAGGTCCACAATGGGATCATACAGGCCCAATGGGAGTATGGACAGCACGTTGGGTGTTCAGCATGGAGATGGGGGTGAACTTTTACCCATGGTTTGACAAAGAGGTAAGCATGAGAGGAGCCCTGATTTTTCTGCCATGGCTAGCTTTGATTTTCCCATAGAATGTTTGTTTTCTGTGGTCTTTCAGTTCTATACTTCTATTAGCGAAATACTTTATCAACATGATTACTGAACAACATTTCAGTCAGTTGGCCCTGGCATTGAAGCATTATTTAATCATTCTGTTACTACGAGGAAACATTTTCCCAGATAACTGATCTACAAGTAAACTTTTAGAAACAACTTGTTATAAATTGTGCGTATAGTTTTCTTTAAAAATATATACAATTGTTAACAAAGCAAAAAGCAAAACCCAAACAATTTTCCTTAATTTTTTTTCCCTATTCTTAGGATTTGTCAAGCACTGCAGTGAATTTTTTTTCCCCTGTGCTGAAAATGTGCTTAATTGGCTTCATAATTAGCTAGTTCATTAAAGCCCAGTACATTTTTTTTCTGACCTTTTTTTTTTCCTGCAGTAAAAGACAGTGTTTTTCTAATTAAAACCGCCAATAAATAAGAAATTCACTTCTTACCTTGTCAGAAGGTTTAAATGGATTTCCTTGTCCGCTAATTCCACCACTGATACTGAATCCAAGGCCAGGATTCTTTTCTATTCTCACACAAAACTGTGTAAAAAAAGACATAAAAAAGTGATCAGTTATATATCAAAGCTAAATATCTTCAATTTAACTGCCTCACCGTAGAAAAGATTCACATTTCACTTAAGTTCTCAGGGTTAGACTATATTAGTACACAAAGGACAAATACTCAGTGCTTCTACAGGCCTAAGTTATGATTGAAACTAGCTTGAAATTACCTGGGCAAGAAGACACTAGCAAGTATTTATCCATTATCATGTGTAGAAATGCACTCTGATTAGCAGTTTTAAAAAATCAAAAGCTATACTTATAACAATAACAAAATTGTGCATTGTTTCAGTTACCTACTTTACATGCACATATATTATGGCCAATTAGAAGAGACTGTATGAATAAGTGAAAGAAAGTTTGCAAATGTACAGCGAAGGAAAATACGGCATTTAAATAAGTTGCCACTGCTTTCTAGGAGAGTAGTACAATCCATCTCCCTGGTAGATGATTATATTGTTTAGAAATAGCAGGGTTTTTATTTTGAGAAAGGGGAAAACTTTTGGCCAGAGCTCTAGTGAGGGTGGAACAGAGGAAGAATGAAATACTCAGTCATAGAAGTTTGGGTTTGGCACCAGCTCCCGGAGAGGCAGTTAGAAGCCTTGGAAGACAGAGGAGACCACTGAAAACAGGAATATGGAGAAACTGTGATAAGGAATAGTTGATAAATATTTAGGACCGTGAGGGCTAATATTCTAGTATTCTGTGCTGTGTTATCTCCCCAAACCCTAAACCATCAATGAAAGTCTGTTAAACACAAGAGCCTTGTGCTTTGAGACCTAGGGGGGGAATGATGGCACCAGGAGTAGGTCCATGTCACGCTCAGGCTGTAGTAAAGATGAAGCTATTATAAGAGTGAATGCACAATGTAGATCAAGAATTCAGCAGAAGGGGAATCATTGCCAGGAATGACCTAGAGAGGCGATAACAAACCCAGGAATTCTTTTTTTTTTTTTTTTAAGATTTTATTTATTTGTCAGAGAGAGAGAGAGCACAAGCAGGGAGAGCAGCAGGCAGAGGGAGAAGCAGACTCCTTGCTGAGCAGGGAGCCCAATACAGGACTCGATCCCAGGACCCTGGGATCATGACCTGAGCTGAAGGCAGATGCTTAACTGACTGAGCTACCCAGGCATCCCCAAACCTAGGAATTCTTGATGATCCTGAGCTGGGATATGTATGAGGACCATGGTGAAAATGCTAGTTTTCCATGTAAAGTGGGATGGGGTGACCCGAGATGATTGAAAGACTTGGGACCCCACAGGGAGCATACACTTGGTTACAGAAAAGAAGGAAGGAAGGAAGGAAGGAAGGAAGGAAGGAAGGAAGGAAGGAA
>NW_023270447.1:37284421-37397736 GCF_011800145.1 Mirounga leonina
AAGAAAGAAAGAAAGAAAGAAAGAAAGAAAGAAAGAAAGAAAGAAAGAAAGAAAGAAAAGCTTTTATAACTTTTAAGAACAGAACAAATGCTGGAACTAGGTGAACCAAGTGTTACCAGAGATTAGCAGGCCAAAGATTAATAAGGAGTTAAGAAAAAAAAATCTAAAGAAATGCATTAACATATATTTTGTATTTATATAAATATATACTGGGAAAGTTCTTAAAGATGATTGGAAATGTTTGCTTTCTTAAGCAGTGTAATGCTTTCCCCAGCAATCTTGCTTAGTTAGCCTATTAATTTACTTGTGGACAAATGTAAATGCCCAAATGCTTTCTATATTTTTATTTTCAAGATACCTTTAATCCCTACCTCTTAGATAGTTCAAGGCAAATTTGAGTACTGTTCCTGGCTTAATTAGCATATATTAAGAGTCGCTGGGAACTGGATTAATTAGGTTTGGCCGTTTAATGAGACTATCCTTAATTTACTATCATATTTCATAATAATAAATATAATGTTTAACTATTACATAGTTCACTTGCAACACAAGGGCAAAACAGTATCCACTAATGTGATTTTTATGGTAGAGTCTCTAATGAATAGTTTCTAAATTATAGGTAACTGCAATTACCATAAGTACTTTCCCATATTTTTCTTTTAAAGATATATTTATTTATAGCTTTTCTTCTAACTGAGCTAGGTTTGTTAAAACTAGCTATCATAGGGTAATAGCAACTACAGTTTATAATAGTTTTGTATTTATATGGCTCACCATCTGTGGATATGAACGTAAAATAGATTGATGTAGCTATATTTTAGCTTTATTCAATATACCAGTTTACCTTGTAATCCTTTTTTGTTATCAGTGGTTAATTAGAAAATAGTAAGAAAGGAACTAATATGATTTAAACACTTTACCTTTGTGCTTCCCCATATATCTGCATGTTTCCAACTAAATTATTTGAAACTTGGGTTATATCTTTCTAATTTGAAAATTTTATATTGTACAATGAAATATGTGGAAGGTATATACACTGGTTTTCCCCAGGCCACTATAAAACCTGAACGGAAATATATGCAACAGATTTTATTTACAAAGTAAATTGCTGAGAGCACTTTCTAGTGGTTCTCTTTCAAGGCACTGACTATATCTATTTTATATTATAGTCAATCTGGAAAGCACTAAAAATCTAAGGGAAACAAATTTCATATGTGCCAAGTATGTGAAGAACTGCCTCAATATATTTTTTAATAATAGAAATAATAAAGAGGACACTGTGGTTTTATAAATGTGACAAACAACCATAAATTCGGATCTGAAGCTAGACTGCCCTTGGGCATGCTATGGTATGGCTAATAGGTTGTGTTGTGACTGTTGGGTCCCATAAAGCATGTCAGAGAGTATTCATCTCACATACAAGGAGTTCCACCTGCCTGGTAACGGGGCCATAAAAATGTAAGAGGAGAGAATAGCTCACAGCCAAGAAGCAGTCAGAAACTAAAGAGGATTAGCGAAGAGGAAATGCAGTGTTCTAGCCAAAGGTCAGAACTAAGAGGCTAATAAATAGCTTATTTAATGAAAATCAGCATTTCAATTTTCTATTAAGATACTGATTTCAATGAATGAAATTTCTGGCTGAAAATATAAATAACAGGCTGGAAGTCAAGGGTGTATTTGCTTCTTTGAGAATCTGCTCCCATCATTTGACTTGACTTCATGCTCTGGTCTGTGTCAATCTTGCTCTAATTAAAATACTGTGTCTTATTTTAGAGAGGCTATGATAAAATGGATTGTTATATAATAGTGAGGCCCTGTGAAGGTCATAATCTATAATCTCTTGAAGGTAGTTATCTGACTTGGTCTTGCAATGCTCTACAACCTAGTGGCAAGAACAAAGGAAATGGTAGCACTTGTGTGTACATGTGCACATACATATAATACGTGTGTGTGTGTGTGTGTGTGTGTGTGTTGGGAGGTATAATTCAGGATTAGGGAACTGCATTCCAGAAAAATATTTGGTGATGCTGTAATGAACTGGTTTACTATAATATGTTCTAATTACCATTGTCTTTCTTAGCAGTATGTATAAAAGCTTTTAATGGATACCTTTGCTTTTGCTGTCTAAGATCCATTCATCCTAATTCTGGAGCTATAACCTTAATTTCTCTTTGAATAACCACCCACTTCTTTATTCTCAGCCTGTATGCTTTGGATGAATCATGTTATCTAGGCCTAAAACAAAGCACTGTATCCTCTAGAAATATGATTGTTTACAGGATGGGAAGGTAATCCAATCAAAAAGGAGTAATGAGATGCCTACTAGGATTTCCAGGAAAGAGAATCTTGCTCTCTCCTGCTAGTTTTAAATCTGAGAGGGTCTGGAGCTTTTGACCTATTTTTCTACCATGATGGGAAAGCCTTTTTGAGATAGGAACCAACCTACAGACAGGTCATGAGCCTACTTTAAGCCTCATCTGAAGCTTGCCAATCCCTGGAGTCTCAGCTAACTGTATATGAGTTAAAATCCTTTTTTTGCTTATGTCTTATTAGGTTGAGTCTCTTATAATCAAGAGGCCTACTTGGTAAAAAATCAAGGGGAAGCTTGCTTATTTGTTATAAAAGAATTGACTTTTCTTATCTTTTACTTTAAAAAACCCCAAAATATATAGTTGTTTGAAAATTTTTTTGGGAAGTGAAATAACCAGAACCTCAAAACTTCTGTACTGATGAAAATTTAAGATGAAGTTTTGATCTATTGGAGGGTTGTTAATTATTGAAACACCAAGAAGGAACCTTGTAATCAAGAACATTAAACTACGAGGCCATTTCTAGGCCTGACTCCTAAGAGTATTATCAGAGAGTATTAGTGAAGAGGCATCTACATCCACATGGATTTTTATGCAAGTAGGATACTTGAATCACCTCTATTAATCATATCTATTATGTTATCTCTTCACTGACTTTCTAGGACAATGGCTGGCATATAGTTAGCACTCAATTAACTTTTGTTTGAATAAATATGTGCATATATGACAAAAGATACTTTCAAATATGCATTGTCAAAAGTATATAATGTGATGAGCTATTAGAAGGTATGCCAGTTGTTCAATGGCATGCTCCAATTATGTAATTAACTGCTTGGAAAAACCATTAGAGCTTTGAAAATGAAAATTGTTGTAGGAATCATGATTCATGCCTTTATTCCACAAATATTTACTGATTTCCTACGAAGTGCCAGGCACCTTCTCAGACAGATAAAATATCCTTGCCCTCATGGAACTTGCATTCTAGTGGGGAAGACATATTAAACATGTAAACAATAAGTAATTTCAGATTGTGAGATAAGCTGTGAAAAAAATAGAGCAGGAAAGGTAGTAGAGAGTGATAGAACAGGAGTGTGGAGCTATTTTAGGGAGAACAGCCAAGAAGTGATATTTCAAATGCTCAAATGACATTTTAGCAGAAATATGAATAAGATAAAAGATCATGCAAGACAAAAAGAAAAATGGGAAAACTGTGCCAGCCCCTAAAGTCAGGGATTTTAAATGCCTTTAAGATAGATGGGTCTTTATAAAATCAAGAAACAACAAGATGGTATAAGGATAGACACAGATCCATGAAACAGAATTGAGAGTCCAGAAATAAACCCTAACATTTATGGTCAGTTGATTTTCAACAAAAGGTCCAAGGTAATTCAATGAGGAAAGAACAGTCTTTTCAACAAATAGTACAGGGACAGTTGGATATCCACATGCAAAATAATGATTTTCACCCCTACTTCACACCACACACAAAAATGAACTCAAACTAAATCAGAGACTGAAATATAAGAGCTAAAGCTACAAAACTCTAAGAAGAAATACAAGAGTAAGTCTCTATGATCATCAATTAGGTGATGATTTCTTAGATATGAAACCAAATGTGATAAAAGAGATGACTGACTTTATAAAAATTAAAAACTTTGATGCTTCAAAGGAGACTACTAAGAAAGTGAAAAGACAACCCAAGGAATGGGAAAAAATATTTGCAAATCATATATATGAGTAGGGTCTTGTATCCAGAATATATGAGCAATCCTTAAATTTCAGTAATTGAAAACCCAAATAACCTAATTAAAAAATGGGCAAAGGCACTTGGGTGGCTCAGTCAGTTGAGCATCCGACTCTTGGTTTTGGCTCAGGTCACGATCTCAGGGTTGTGAGATCAAGCCCTGCATCAGGCTCTGTGCTCAGTGCGGAGTCTGCTACAGATTATCTCTCCCTTTCCCTCTTCCTCCTGCTCTCTCTCTCTCTCTCAAGTAAATAAATAAATATTTTTAAAAAATATAAAAAATGGGTAAAGAATTTTAATAGACATTTATCCAAAGAAGATGTATGAATGGCTAATAAATGTATGAAAAAGCACTCAACATCATTAGTCATTAAAGATATGTATATTAAAATCATTATGACATACTACTTCATAGGATGGCTATAATAAAAAAGGCAGACAAAAAATAATGGTGAGAATGTGAAGAAATTAGAATACTTCTTCATTGCTGGTGGAAATGTAGTATGTGGCATCCACCTTAGGCAAAAGTTTAGAAGCTTCTCAAAATTAAAACATAAATACCATTTAACCAAGCAATTTCATTCCTAAGTTACTAAGGAAAAATGAAAACATATATCCAAACACAGACTTGTACATGAATGTTCATAGCAATATTATTCATAATGGCCCTAAAGAGAAAAGAATCCAAAGGTACATAAACTGATGGATAAACAGTTTGTAGTATATCCATATAACAGAATGTTATTTGGCAAGACAAAGGAATGAATTAGTAATACATTCTACACTTAGCACATTATGCTAATTGAAATTAGTCAGTCACAAAAAACCTCATATATTGTCTGATCTCATTTATATTAAATACCCAGGATAGGCAAATTTATAGAGACACAAAGTAGATGAGTGATTATCTAGGGCTGGGGGGAAATGAATGGAAGGGAGTATGGAAAGTGACTGTTAATGGGTACAAAGTTTCTTTTGGAATAATGAAAATGTTTAAAAATTACATTCTGGTGATGGTTGCACAATTGTATAAATATATAAAACCCACTGAATTGTACACTTTAAACAGGTGAACTTGAAGGAATGTAAATTATATCACTACTGTTACCAACAACAATAACAATAACAACAGCAACAGTAAGTTCAGCATGACTAGAGAAAAAATAGGTAAAGGAAAGAATAGAAAGAGAGGAGGCAGAGGCCAGATCTGTAGGGACTTTATGCCATAATAAGAATGTATATGATTTCAGAAATTTCAAAGCCACTAGGGCTTTTTAAGCAGAAGAGTGACATGATCTGATTTATATAATGACATGATACAATAATATAAAATACATTGTATATAATATATAAGCTATATTATATACAATGATCATTATATATAATATATAACATATATATTAACACATATATATTATATAATAATTATGTTATAATAGATTATTATAAAATAATTATATAACAATATATAATTATATAATATCTAATAATATAATCAAATATATAAATGTTGATATTCAAGAATAATTAATTTTTAATTCTTCTTCTATTTCCATACCTTTTTTGTTGTGATTTAGAAATGCAAGTCCAGCTCAAAGTACTAATTAAATCTTTTCAAAAGACATAATAAATAAAGACTGATGAATAAAATCCTCCGATTTACCGTTTTCTAGATCTTTCAGAAAAAATTAGCCAACCCTGTATGTATCTAGGAAATAGAAACTCAAATGCTTTTTGTCCATAAATAAATTATAAAGGTAATTCATTTCCTTCATTTTCTACTTAAGGAAACCAAGAAGATCATACATATATTTACTGGAGCACTGAGACAGTCCTTCGGTTCCTACCGCAGTGTTTACTAAATTCTACTATCTGACCGCACAGAACTTAGAAAGTCAATTTGTAGAATTTGTGGTGTTGAGTTATACATTATTTGTTTCCAACTGTGGTTTATAATGTCAGAGTTGCAGTATTATTTACTGAAGAGTAAAATTCTAGAGGAAAATATTTATAAATAGTAGTAATATTTTAAGTGGAGTAGAATGAGGTATGGAATGTCCCTGAAATCAATTGAGTAAATAACATATATTAAAACCATTTTAATGCCTATTTTCTAACCACCTTTATCAAATTGTTGCCTATTAAATTAAAAATCCATAATTTAAATAAAACAAAATTTTCCAAGTTTTTATCGCCAAAGACTCAGAATAATGTTTTCTTCAGTTGGTCTCAACAGATGAAAGCCTCACCCTTGCGAGCCCTTCAGTTAGCTGACCAGTGCATCTAATCTAAAGAAATGTCTGAAATTTTGTCAACTGTTTCATGTACCCCATATATTATTAAATATGAAAATGATTTCTTCCAAGGTAGATTGGGAAGGTTTTGGAGTTTTGGTTTGGTTTGGTTTTTTTTCCCTTGAATATGATGGATGCAGTTCACTTTGTATAACTCACAGAGTCTAATTCTAATGTAATTCAAATGTAATAAATTCTCTGTCAGGAACAAACTTTAGTTCGGATGTGTACTCAGGAACTGGCAGGAGACAACTATGGAGCTCCTGCCATCCTGATCCGTTAGGTTAAGTAGTGGGTGTGTCCTCTTGTCTGGGGCAGGCATGGACTCAAAGGTTTATTTTTCCATTGCTTACTCTCTCCGTGTGGGCTTACTCTGGACCTCTGTGTTTGGTTCTAGGGCAGCAGGCTGCAGCATATAATGTGGTAGACTCAAGAAACAGGATTCAAATTCCGGCTCAGCTTCTAAATGGTTGTGTTACCACAGGCAAGACAGTTAACTTCTCTGAATCTCACTTTTCTAGTCAATAAGACAGAAACTGCTCTATCTGTACCACATCATTATTAATTGGATCAAATCAGTTAATACATGAAAGGGCTTTGAGATGTTTGAAGCACCATGTTGATGGTTTTCCTTCCTAGTTCTGCTTTGGTATCTGTATGTTCCACATATATAAATATAGTTTGTCATGGACTATACATTTGCAAAAGAGAAAAACCAAGTTAATGTTAGTTTCTTTTGAAAATATTCAGCAAGTTATGAACAAGTTATGAATCAAATTAGTGATAATAACAATATATTATTCACCTGGTAAATTTTATCTCAGCATTCCAAACCATTGCAGTCTGAAAACAAGGCAGGGAAAAAAACTGGGAAGCTGAGAGGAATTTACTTAAGTTCCTTCCTTAACACAGCCATTGAATGTTTCAGTTTTTACCTCTCAGATTGAAAAGCACCTGATGTTGGAACTGTGGATCAAAACACCTGTCAGCGATGACAAATACCTCCTCTGAAAGAATCATGATGTTTTAAGTTTAATAAGTATGTAAACTTTAGAATTTAGTAATCCTCTCATTAGTCAAACTATACAACTTATGTATTTTGAGAAATAATGTAAAAAAAGGCCTTTAAACTTAAGAGTGCTCAGAATAACTGCATGCTAAAACTAAACCTACTGTTCAAAGTAGGTGAAACAGAGGGCATTGATCTCAGTGGATTTTTAAATGTGCTGATTCTGGGCAAAAAAAAAAAAAAAATCATGTCGTTGCTAATAGGCATAACAAAACCCAAGAACTTCATTGGGGTTATATTTGTGGGGGGAGGAAATATGAACAATTTTTAACCTTCTAGATGCCTGTAGTAAAACAAAATTTAAAAATTTTATTAACTTTCAAGAATCTCTGGAGAGTTAAAAACCTCATATCATTACTGGATTAAAGGCACCTGTCTGATTTATTTACCTTAAATCCAACACTTGACCTAGATCAAGGTAGGACAGGAAGAAAATGATCTTAAAAAAAAAAAAGCCTGTGATTCTCAGAATGATTAATACCTTATCTCAGAAGGGTATTAAGAAGGGTATTAAGAAGTAGAAGCAATGTCTAGAACAGCTGGGATCCAAATAAAAAAATGGCTCTTAACTGTGTAAAAGAAAAAACTAGAATGAAGGCAATGTCTGAGATGTTCAGAAAATAAGGTAGGGTGATATCTGAAACTTTGAGTAGTCAATAATAAAATGAAATCTTTATAAACCATATTAAGGAGTTAGTGAAGTCAGTAGGAGCTTTGCTTAGTTATTTGAAGAATGAAATAAGAAAAATTAATTTTATGGGAGTATTAAGATCTTAATGTCTTACTTTCTCAGCATAATATAATTCAATAGAAAGCTCTATTCAGTTTTCTGGTTCTAAGGAAGAAAAACAGATTCTATAATGGAAAAGTAAATCCTAATTTTAGATAGGTCAGGAGAACAGGCATTTTTTTTTTTGCTATAGGGTACTTATCAGTAGTTTTTAGACCATTTCAGAAATGTTTCCCTTCTAACTGCTCTTTATCATTTTCTTCAAGCAAAGCTTTATCTTTGTCCTATTCAACAATCAGAAGATAGGACTATTCAGAAAGGTTCCCACAAATAGTTTACTTTTCACACTGTCAGTTTCACCAGAGGCCTCGGTAAACACACCTAATTCATTGAAGCTCTGTAACATTCAAAAGCCATGCTATAGCACTAAGTTAGAGTTGAGAGTGAACAGGAAAAGGTGTAGGATAAATCAGAAAAATGTCCAATTCATCAGTTTCTCCTTATGTGAAATGGGCATTTGCCAGCTATCAGTTTTTATAGGTTGTAGTGTTTAACCACTGAAAATAATGGTAAAACCCCAACAAAGAGTGTTCCACTCCATTCAGCATGGTGAGAGCATTAATTTGTCCCAGACTACATTAGTGGGGGAAGGTAAACCACAGATTCACCGGACTTCCCTGAACATTTCCTGAGAATTCATCAATGATAAAAACCCTTCTCACCTGCTCCGGATAGCCATCCATACTCCTTTGCCCTTTAGTTTGAATTAAGCACCGTCCAGGCTGAGGTCCCCGGGTGGCCTGTGAAGAGGGGATCTGAATAGGCAATGGTGACTGAAATTGCTGGATGGTCACTTTGTTTATATTCCCCTCATATCCCTGCTGCTCCCGGCTACGATGCTGAAGGCTTTGGGACCCCATCAGAGTCTGGATGTGGCTGCCTGCCTGTGGAGAAGATAAGTTGTCAGACAAAGATACAAGGTGTTGAAAGGATGTGATTAAAGTAGAACACACACATACAGAATACCCCTCTGGTAAAGTGGCATCACTTGGGCTCTCAGCCACTGCTGGAAAGGATAATGAAAAAACAGTAAGGGTCTGCCTACTGTGGTTTGTGAAAATGCTAATATTGGAGCAAGGTTGCATTATATACATTCGTAGTCATCCGGTGTCTTGCCAGAGATTATTTTTATCTCCCATTTTAAGGGAGCAAAATTGTCTTTGAAAAATCTCAAGCACAAAAAGAAGTCATAGCTTAAAAATAAAGTGGAGTTCTATCTGGCATTTTATTTTGACTAACAGCAGGGAGAGAGATATAATATAGGAAACATCAGGGGGAGAATGAGAGCCTGGTTCCTGATTCTGAAGCAAAAGAATTGAAGTGTGTATTTTCCTTTATGTCACAGGTGCACAGTAAGCTTGTTCAGGTGAGGTTAATCAATATTCATTCATGTTCTGCATTATTAAATCAAGAGTATGGTTTTTGGAATCTTTAAGTCACATTGAAAATGAACCATGTGATAAATTCCTGTGAGTATCTGTAGCTCATGGAGGCACTAGATGTCAGAAAGGTCTTCAAAGTGAGCTCTGTATGTAGATTATCCCATGGTGAGCTTTCAGAGACATTCATTAGTATCTCATTTAAAGAAATAATGACAATTTCTCAGTCCTTAAGGGTGACTGTTGGAGGAAGAGGGCATGCTCACTTTGATCTCTCATCTTCAAATGCTATAGTGCACACCATATGCATATGGTTCCTTGCTCACTCTGATTTTCTCACCTTTGTTTTAACATCGGTTTCTTGAGTCATTCTACTTGGTATCTTTTCCACCAAGCAAGTAGTCCTGCTTCTGGGATGGTCACCCAGAACATGCCCTTTATAATTATGTATGGCTTAACATGGAGGTCTCACATGGAAAGTGAATGCTTATCGTTAATACTTTTAAACATATGTTTTACTGCTGTGCTTGGTACTTCACCTATTACTATGGAGGTCTCTGAGGGGTAACTTCCTGCATTCATTTTCTTTCTTATTGGTCTTTTAAGGGTAGATAATTTGGAATTCAAAGCTGAATTTCACCTTAGAATTCATTAGCTGGGAAAGCCTGTGAATTTTGCTATTTGTAACAGATTTGTAACTCATTAGCTAGGGAGGTCTAACTAATCAAAATTTTTGATTAAAAATTCAGGAAGAATAAAGGAAAAATTATTAAACACGCATTCAAGGAACAGATTAATTTGAATTTTTAAAAGTTCTTTTAAAAGAGCAACATTAAGAAACATAAGGAAATGACAGTGATCATGGAAAATCACTTGGAGAAGATGGGAGCCATATTGCTTGGTTCCAAACAAGAGGTGATTTCAGTGAAGAAAATATTCAAAATTATTATTTGGCAATGCGTATGCCAAAGTAAACAACCATTTGATTATATTTTTAGATGCCCAACTGGTTGTCTTGTTATCATGTACAATGTTTACATTCAGAAACAGTAAGGATATTTCAGTCATGAGAAATTGGAGGAAAAGATGCAAAAAAAGAGTCACACTTATACCAGCACAATGTGAAAATACTTATCAATCCCACACTATCCAATGTAACTAACCAGCAATGGCAAAGCTATAATATCATAAACACAACTAAGAAACTTCATAAAGGGCAAATGTATGTTTCTATATTGTATCTATGCCCTTCTCAGAAATCTAAATGAAAGGAGATGTTACAACTTTGAGAGCTGTTCTAGATGACTGAACACCCTCCTGGTCAAGTTTTTCCCCTTAGTGTGATTCTCTCCTACCTCCATGGAATTTCATGTTCTCTTGTTTGGTAGGAGAGGAAAACCACGATAAGCCGTATGACATTTTGAGCTGCTATACTCTGAATGAACTCACTGGCATGCTAAGTTACATAGTTGGAGACAATGACTTCCTGGAGTTTGAAATGCTGATGATGTCAGCTGACGAAAGCTGACTAGCTTGGCTATGGAACAATAAGTTGATTTTACATTTAAATCTGCTTGTCACCACCACTGCATAATACTTATGGGTCTTCAGTCAGTGCTTGAGCCAGTGGACAAGAAGAAGACCAGCAGTTTAAAGTGATCATGTAGACAAGCAAAGAATTGTTAACACCCAGAAAAACTTAGAGGGATCCAGAACATGGATGCATAATCTACATGAGAAAATTAATAAGGACCACTTAACAATCTCTTCATTGATTAGAATATTCTGGTAATGGTCTATCCAAGGGTGAAAAACTGTTTGCATATTATATAACGATTATAGTCTATAGACTTATTTTTCTGGTTTAGTTTTCCCTTCTGATGGGACAATTGGAGCCCAGAATTATGCTTTGAGTTGGAACTCCTTGAAGGCAAGCACCATATCCTACTTACCATCTTCAATGACTGGAGCAGTAACTGGCATTTAATAAATAATGACTACTATTGAAACACTAGGTGCCAAACAATGTGCTAAAACTTATCTTACACATATTACCCCCTTTAGTCCTTACAACAGCATTAGAGGTTAACTATTATGAATTATTATTATCCAATTTTACTAATGAGGAAACTAAGTCTTGGAGAAGTAAAGCAGCTTCCCCAGGAAATTTTCACTACTGGTAAACTGACAGGATCAGGATTTGAAACAAGGCTATCTGACTATGAAAGATCATGCTTTTTTTTTCCCCCGCCCATTTTTTTTATTATGTTCAGTTAGCCAACATATAGTACATCATTAGTTTTGAAAGATCATGCTCTTAAACACAAAATTATACTGCAATCCCCTAACCCCCAAATCAACTCTCTCCCCCAATAGTTGAACTGTGAATTGAAAAGGAACCATGAAAAAATATATATATTATATATGTAAATACATAATATATCCTGCAATCAGATATATTAAATTTCTTTAGTAGCTCTTTAATTTGCCAAAAGGCCATTCCTACTTATTGAACTAGGTCTGTTATCTATTTTAGATCCTATGGATGTGACTTAGAGCATCATAGTTAAGCAAATAAGTGTATTTAGTAATCTTCCCACAATTATGAAGTGATGAGGCTCATGTTCTCAGATAGTTTGGTAAAGCATCAAGTGGGCATGGAAGGATGTGCTATAAAATGATTCTGTTTGCATTAGTACTGTTATTTCACTCTCTATTGGGACTGCAGGCTGCACTGAACGGGCATGGGGAGCGACAGCTGTAGAAAGCCAAGAATTAACACTAAATTTTGCGTGGAGTTAAGCAAACATAAATGACACAAGACATCTAAAGGGACAATTATGGTGTTGGAGAGACTGTAAAGAGGAAGTTTTTTTTGACTGGCACAAAGGCTTAAGAAAGATAATGAGGATGCTCATGATGAAGTACAAAGGGCTAATGAAAATGTAGAAAATGTCAGAGGCTGGATTTGTTCAAGCAGAGGGTTAGCTTTGAGAACACTGACTCATACTGAAGGGGAATTTGAACATAAAGGTTTCTGTAGACTGTGCTACACATTTTGAATGATAAAAAGAAATAGAGAAGATCTGACATTTGTTTTGAACTTTCAAGGGGAGGTTGGACAAAATAACACATATTTGAGGAGAACAGTGATGAAATATAGTGTTTTCAAGTTGACCCAAGACCATACTGTCAAAATTTACAGAGAAAAACTCCAGTATCCATAGGACCCAAGAAAACATCAATGTCAATACCACAGAAAAGAAATAGTGATTTGATACCAAAGGGCAGTGTTTGTGCAAAATTCAGCCCACAGCTAATCAGGCTTATTATGTAGAGATTTAAAGTGTTTGGGAAGTTTTGTATGATATAAAAGAAATGACTTTCTCACTAAAACAATGCTTTGGTTCACACTATTCTCTTAGAAAAACTGTTAGACTGAGAAGTATATTATGTAATTTGGTCACCTGTTTTACTAGCCATCTTGGCTCTTGAACCACTTGAGGTTGCTTCCAAAAATCAAACACAGCTTTAAAGGATGACAGTTTATGCCACTGAGAATATTCAAATGGACACAATTAATTCTCTCAAATTAAGTCCAGTAGAGTTCAAAAAATGTTTGGGAGCAGTGTCAACAACACAAAATCATCTACAAAGGATAACTCAGGAACTGATTTCAAGGAACCACTGATACTCATTTAAATGAGTCCATTTCAGTAATTTTGTAAAGCAACAACAATAACAACAAAACAGTCCTATTACTTTCTATTTCTACCATGTGTTCTATAGTGACTTTTTTTTTAGTAAGCAGGTTAAGTTTTAAAAATCTAGGCAGTTGGACTTCTGATTCCAGGTAGATAGAGTAGACATACTATGCCCTACTTCCTCCAAGAACAACTAAAACCTTGGACATTTTATGTAAGCAAATATAAGGAAACTCTGGAAAGAAGACAGACAAAAGTAGATCAACTCAGATATGGAGACCAAGTATCAACATGGCAGTGAATCTCTTGGGTTTTATTTTTGTGTCATATATCCCAGACTTGGACCTGAGGAAGTGGGCAACCCCAAGATACCAACAGATACAGAAGAGGAAAGCCCGAACAGAAGCTTTCTCTCTCTAGCCATAGGACCAGAAAAGGGGCAGCCTAGAAAGACAGAAGACTTTTAGACAATAACAATTCTTCTATAACCAAACACCATGGAAAAAACTGTGGCCCCACCCTGACTATGCCAGCGACAGCCAAGTGTGGAGCCTAGAACTTCTACTCTTATAAAGATGTAACAAAGCACACCAACACTCCTGCCTGGGTGGTGTCCAAGAAGGCCAAGTAAGATGCTAGTGCATTCATTCCTATCTGCCTGTAGCAAGTCTTCCCCCACCCCAAGGATGCCAGTGGAGATCACACAAGGAGCCTGGGCTTTCATTCCCACACAGTAGTAATGAGGCAGCCCTCTACTTTAGCAATAGTATGATTAGAAAAGGCCTTGTAGAGAGTCAGGACCTTCTCTATCACCCAATGAGGCTACCCCCACTGTATCAGTGGAGACCATCTGGGGAGATGGAAATTCCGTCCTCACCTAGCAAAAACAAGGAGACTTTGCCTCAAGTGTCAATGGAGACTGAATGGGAAAATTGGACTTCTCCCTACCTGGCCAGAATGAGGCAGTGCCCCATTCTCCTCCAATTGGAGTGGTGTCAGAGGAAGCCAGCTAAAACAGAAGGTTTAAGTACAATCCAGATTTTATAACATTATATGAAAATGTCCAGGTTTCAATCATACCAAGAACCAGGAAAATGTCAAAATGAATGGAAAAAGATAATCAGGAAATACCAACACTGAGAAGACAGAGATGTTAGCATTATCTGACAAAGATTTTAAAGTAGCCATTAAAAAAATGTTCAGTGAACAATTATGCATATGCTTAAAACAAATGAAAAAAAAAAAAAAAGAAACTCAGCAAAAAAATATAAAGTCTCAACAAAGAAACAGAAGATATTAAGAAGAAACAAATGGCAATTTTAGAGCCGGAAAATACAGTAACTGAAAAGCCCAGTAGAAGGGCTTAACAGCAGAATGTAGAGAGCAAAGGAAACAAATGTAAACTAGAAGATAGGGCAATAGAAATTATCTGGTCTGAATAACAAAGAGAAAACACATTGGCAAAAAAACAAAACGAAACAGAGTATTAGGGACCTATGAGACTATACAAAACTTCTAACAATCATATTATTGAAAGGAGAGGAGAAAGAGAATGGGGCTGAAAATTAAATGAAGAAATAATTGCTGAAAAATTCTGAGAAAGCCATGCATAGACACATTATAATTAAACTTCTGAAAACTAAAGACAAAGAAAAATGTCTTAAAGGCAACCTTAGAAAAATGACATCTTACTAGAGAAGAAGAACAATTCAAATGACAGTGGATGTCTCATCAAAAACCATGGAGAAAGGAAAGAAGTGGCACAATATTTCAAGTGCTGAAGGAAAGAACAGTCAACATAAAATTCTATACCAATGAGAATGTTCTTCAGCAGTGAAAGGGAAATAGAGACGTTCTTAGATGAAGACAAATGAAGAAAATTTGTCACCACCAGACCTATCCTAAAATAATGGCTAAAGGAAGTTCTCTAAATAAAATGGAAATAATAAAAGAAGAAACCTTAGAACTTTAGGAAGGAAGAAAGAACATGGCAAACAAATATATGGGTAAGTATAATGCACTTACTTTCTTTCTCTTCCTGAATTTTTAAAGTTATGTGTGATGATTGAAGTAAAACTATGGCACCATCTAAATGTAAATGTATGTAGAGGAAATATATGTAGAGGTTCTAAATGTATGTAGAGGAAATGTTTGAGACAATTATAAATAGAGGAGGGTGAAGTGATGTAAAGAGAGAGAAAGTTTCTACATTTCACTTAAACCGTTAAGTGATAAAATTAGCAGACTCTTGTAATTTATGTATATACAATGTAATAGCAGGAGCAACACTTTAAAAATCTACACAAAAAGATTTACTAGAAACACTATACATAAATGAAAATGAAATTCTAAAAAAATAACACACAGGAAGCAGGTAAGAAAGAAGACAAAAGAGAGAAGCAAAAAAAAAAAAGGAGGGAGAGCGAGAACAAACAGAAAAAAACAAAAAAATTACATTAAAACTTAAACTTTGATGTGTCAGTTCTTAAATTAAATGTGAGGAGACTAACTGCACAAATTAAAAGGCAGATCTTGGCAGAGGGGATTAAATAATATTACTC
Organism: Mirounga leonina; assembly: GCF_011800145.1. Taxonomy (NCBI): domain Eukaryota; kingdom Metazoa; phylum Chordata; class Mammalia; order Carnivora; family Phocidae; genus Mirounga; species Mirounga leonina. Next base: position 37,300,272 of record NW_023270447.1, read on the forward strand.
AGTTATATGCAGACTATAGAAACTATATGCAGACATTACTTCAAATATAACAATATAGGCAGATAAAAAGTAAAAGCATTAAAAACATATATCATGAAAATATTAATTAGAGGAAAAGAGAAGTGGCTGTATTAATCTAGATAAAGTTGATTTCAGAGCAGAGAAAATACACTGAAGATAGAGAGGGATCTTATGTTATGAAAAAAGAGTCAGTCCACTGAGAGGACATAGCAATCTTAAATGTGTGCACAACAAACAACAGAGCTGCAAATATGTAGAGCAAAACTGATAGAACTTACAGAGAAATAAACAAATCCACAATTATAGTTGGAGATTTCAACACTCTTCTCTCAACATTTGATAGAACTACACTAAAAATCAGCAAGAATATAGAAGAACTCAACGATACCATCAACTAATCAGATCTAATTGCCATTTATAGAACATTCCTACTGACGGCAGCAGAATACACAGTATCTTCATGTTCCCACAGAAGATTTACTAAGAATATATCCTGAACCAGAGAACAAATCTCAATAAATTTAAAAGGACTGAAATAACACAGAAGGTATTCTCCAACCACAATAAGATCAAACTAAAAGTCAATGACAGAAAAATAAAACAATCTGAATACTTGGAAACTAAACAATGTAGTTCTAAATAATCCATGGGTCAAAGAGGTCTCAAGAGAAATAAAACAATACATTGAACTAAACGTAAATGAAAATAGAGCACATAAAAATTTGTGGAACACAGCTAAAGCAGTGCTGAGAGGGAAATTTATCACCCTAAATGCATGTATTAGAAAAGAAGAAGCCTCAAGTCAGTAATTAAGATCCTACATCAAGAGCCTACGGAAAGAAAAGCTAAATAAAACCAAAGCAAGCAGAAGGAAGGATATAATAAAAAGAGCAGAAATTAATGAAATGGAAAGTGAATAACAGATAAAATAGATGAGAAAAAAGAGCTGGTGCTTTGAAAAAAAATCAATAAAATTGACATGCTCCCAGCAAGACTGAAAAAGAAAAAAAAGAAAAAATATACAAATTACCAAAATTAGGAATTAAGAAGGGAATATGATTACAGATCCTGCGAACATCATAAGGCTAATAAGCTAATACTACAAATAACTCTATACTCATGTATTTGAAAATTCATTTGAAATGGGCCACTTTCTTGAAAAACCCAAACTACCATAATTCATCCAAAAAGAATTAGATAATTCAACAGCCCTGTAACTATCAAGATTGTAATTAAAAACTTCTAGGAAAGAAATCTCCAGGCCCAGATGGTTACACTGGAGAATTCTACCAAACATTTTTATTATTATTATTATTATGTTCTGTTAATCACCATACATTACATCATTAGTTTTAGATGTAGTGTTCCATGATTCATTGTTTGCGTATAACACCCAGTGCTCCATTCAGTACATGCCCTCTTTAATACTCATCACCAGGCTAACCCATCCCCCCACCCCCCTCCCCTCTAGAACCCTCAGTTTGTTTCTCAGAGTCCATAGTCTCTCATGGTCATCTCCCCTTCTGATTTTCCCCCCTTCATTCTTCCCCTCCTGCTACCTTCTTCTTCTTCTTCTTCTTCTTTTTTTTTTTGAACATATAATGTATTATTTGTTTCAGAGGTACAGGTCTGTGATTCAACAGTCTTAACACAATTCACAGCGCTCACCATAGCACATACGCTCCCCAATGTCTACCAAACATTTAAATGAGAATTAGTGCCAGGGCCCCTGGGTGGCACAGTCGGCTAAGCTTCAGGATCTGCTCAGTGGGGAGTCTGCTTGAGATTCTCTCTCTCCCTCTCCCTCTGCCCCTCCCACTTGTGCGTGCACTCTCTATCTCTCTCTCTCAAATAAATAAATAAATAAATCTTAAAAAAAATAATTAATACCAATTCTACACACTCTCTTCCAGAAAATAGAAGGGACACTTCCCAATGTATTTTATGAAACTAGTTTTGCCCCAATAACAAAACCAGACAAGGACAGTACAAAAAAGAGAGAGAGAGAGAGAGGAAAAAAGAAAATTACAAACAAGGATAAATGCAAAAATCCTTAACAAAATACTGGCAAACAGAATTTAGTAATATAAAAAAGAATTATATACCATGGCCAAGTGGGGCTTATTCCAGTTGTTCAAAGCTTGTTCTATATTTCAAAATCAACCAATGCAATGCACCATATTAATGGGCTATAGAAGTAAAATCATGTGATGCTATCATTGGAAGCAGAATAAATTTGACAAAATTCAGCATCCATTTATAATAAAACCCCCTAGAGATAGAGGAATGGAGGGGAACTTCCTCAACTTGATAAAGAACATTTACAAAAAACGTACAGTTAACATTATACTTAATGTTGCAAAACTGAATACTTCTGCCCTAAGATGAAGGACAGGCACAGATGTCCACACTCACCACTCTTTTTCAACATAGTGTTGGAGGTTCTAGTCAATAGGTTAAGGCAAGAAAAGGAAATAAAAGACATACATATTGAAGAGGAAGAAATTAACCATTCTGATTTCCAGATGACATAATTGTCTACATTTGAAAATCAGAAGAAGCAACAAAAATAAATTCCTAGAACAAACAAGTAAGTTGAGCAAGTTTGCATGATACAAGATCAAAATGTATTTATGTATGTTAGCAACAAATATGTGCACATCAAAATTTCAAGCAATATCATGTACAATCACTCAAAAAAAAAGTTAAGTACTTAGGTGTAAATCAAATGAAACCTGCACAGGATTTCTACACTGAAAATTACACAATGCTGATGAAAGATATCAAAGAAGATTTAAATAAATGAAGACATACTTACAGATTGGAAGACAACATAGTAAAGATGTCATTCTCTCCAAATTGATACACAGGTTTTTTTTTTTTTTTAATGTCTCCAGACATTTTTTTTTTTTTACAGATTTTATTTATTCATTTGAGACACAGAGATACAGACAGAGATATAGACAGAAAGAGAGAGCATGAGCAGGGGGAGAGGCAGACGGAGAGGGAGAAGCAGGCTCCCCGCTGAGCCAGGAGCCCGATGTGGGGCTCGATCCCAGGACCCTGGGATCATGACCTGAGCTGAAGGCTGACGCTTAACCGTCTGAGCCACCCAGGAGCCCTTGATACACAGGTTTAACAAATTCTGGTAAAAATCCCAGCAAGACTTTTTTATGGATATGGATAAGATTATTCTAAAATTTACATTGAAAGGCAATGAAACTAGAATAACTATAATGATTTTGGGAAAGAAGAAGAAAATAGGAAGAATAAGCCTATCTGATTTCAAGACTATTATCGTTATGGTAATCAGGACTGTGTGGTATTGGCAGAGGGACAGACAGATTGATAAATGGAACAGTTCAGAGAACCCATATATAGACTCACAAAAATCTGTCCAAATGATTTTTGGCAAAGGTGCAAAAGCAATTCACTAGAGGAAAGGTAGCCTTTTCAACAAATGGTGCTGGCTCAAGTGGACATCCATAGGCAAAATTAATGAAACTTGACCTACATCTCACACCAGATATATATAAAAATTACCTCAAAATAGATCACAGACTTAAATGTAAAACATTGAGAATGAAACACAAACCAGAGTTTGAGAAAAGATTGGCCAATCACATAACTGACAAGAATAGTATCAAGAATAAAGAACTCTCAAAAGAGAGAAGTAAGAAACTAAATAATCCATTTGGAATGATGTCGAAAGATATGAAGAAACATTTCACTAGACCATACAGATGGCAGCAAATAAGCACATGAAAAGATATTCAATATCATTAGCTATTAGAAAACTTAAAATCAATACCACAGTGAGCTCTCACTACGCACATATCAGACAGACTAAATAAAACATTGTGACAGCGTGTAAGACTGATGAATCACAGACCTGTACTCCTGAAACAAATAATACATTATATGTTAATGAAAAAATTAAAAACCCAAAAGCACAGTGACAGCAACAAATGCTGACAATGATGAGGAGAGACTGGCTCGCTCAGATGCTGCTGCTGGAAACAGAAAATGGTAGAGCCATTCTGGAAACATATTTGGCAGTCTCTTAAAAAAATGAAATATGCAAGAACCATATGATTTGGCAGTTACATTCCTGGACATTTATCCTAGAGATGTAAGACTTACATTCATACAAAAACCTGTCCATGAAGGTTTAGAACAATTTTCCTCATAACAGCCCCAAACTGGAAACCACCCAGGTTTCCTTCAGTGGGTGAATGGTTAAACAAACGGATGCATCCTTACCATAATACACTAATTAGCAATAAAAAGGAAGAAACTCTTAACACACACACAATGATGTGAATGAATCTTCAGGGAATTATGCTGAGTAAAAAAGCTAATCCCCAAAGATTACATACTGTAGGATTCCATTTGTATGACATTCTTAAAATGACAAAACTATAGAAATGGAGGGTTGTAGAAATGCCAGGAGTTAATTTAAGAAGTAATAGAGGCAGTACAGAAAACACAGTCTTTGGAGTCAGATGACTCTGGGTTTTATTTCTTGCTCTATCACTTTTTAGTTATGCAATCTTATGCAAGTTACCTAAGCCCCCTCTGCTTATCAATGAAAACTGTAGATAATGACAAGCGCTTCACAGAATATTGTGAGGATTAAGAAGATAATGTAACAAATTGAGCATATTGTTTGGTACATAGTAAGTACTCAATAATTGCATTGAGAATAAAAAGTTCTCTGCTAAGTAAAGGTCTGATTGTTCTTTGGACATAGCAATAAATAAATAATCACGCAAAAGAACTGTTTTTAAACCTGTTGCAATTAATTAATGACAATTTACATTAGAAACTGCTCCTGAAAGTTAGCCAATCAGCAACAGCCTCATTCAAATAACTATGCTTCTCCAGTTCAAGGTCAATGAACCCCTAAATATTCCAACTTTTGAAAATCCACCAATCCTTGAACTCTATGCTTCCCCGGACTCCAGTTTACTCAGAGATTTTGCCTTACAAGTTATTTGCTAGCAAGCAGTAAGTTATGCATTTTGTTTTAGATATTGAAAAATGGCCTCTTTTATGGAGGGGTACAGTACATACAAATTTAAAAAACACAATTCTGCCATAAGTAGAGGTGATACTACTCAGTCTTCACTAAAATGGCTAGTATTTTAAGTTGAGGTGATTCACCTTCATTTTTTTTCCCCTCAGACACCTCTGTGCCCATTATTTATATCATTTCAAGAAACTGTCCAGGTGAAGAGTACAGCCTGTGTTCATTTGTAAGTAATTCAGAAGGGATACTAACCTGACTCATGACCTTGGCCTCATTAACAGCCTACTGTTAGGAACAATGCTAAGTGAAAATTTAGCTTGCCATAATTAACACAGATTTTTGGGCACCTGGGTGGCTCAGTTGGTTAAGCGACTGCCTTCGGCTCAGGTCATGATCCTGGAGTCCCAGGATCGAGTCCCGCATCGGGCTCCCTGCTCGGCGGGGAGTCTGCTTCTCCCTCTGACCCTCCTCCCTCTCACGCTCTGTGTCTCTCATTCTCTGTCTCTCAAATAAATAAATAAAATCTTTAAAAAAATAATTAACACAGATTTTTATCCAAAATAATAAATATCATAATAGCTACCAATAATTAAACACTTATATGACAGGCACTGTGATAAATATTTTCCATCATGATCTTAATTTTTAGAACCACTCTACAAGGTATGCATCACTGTCTTCTTTTCCCCTACATGGAAACTCAACAGCAAAGCTTAATATGCTCAAGGGCCAATTAAAGATGAAGTTAAAGCTTACAGTTTCTCTTGCACTCCTGCTTAAAAGAAAAAAAAAAAAGAGCAAGATCTTAAAAACTAATAAAAAAAAAACCTGAGATTTTTTTTTTCTGCAGGTTAGTGAATAGTTTAGTTTTTATGTTTTAGTTTAATTGTCATTTATCACTTTTACCAGTGGTTTTTGGTGACAGGATTTAGGTTATTTTTTGGAAAATGGAGACTGTATTGAACAGGAAGTGGTGGTTGGAATCTTAGGTGATATAATCAGGAAGTTTGATGAGCTAAATTATTGAGAAACAAAATTAACAAAATGAACTTAATTCAATATAATGGAAGAATCTTAGGAAGGTTTCACTCATGCTTAGAGCTCCTGATTCTGTTCCTTCTGAGAGTCACAAAAGTAAGTAAAAGAATTTGTAAATGTGTCAGATTAAAGAAAATGAATCTGAGAGTCACAAAAGTAAGTAAAAGAATTTGTAAATGTGTCAGATTAAAGAAAATGAAGGTTTGGAAAACAAGTGCATTTAAGAATATCTAAAATACTCGATATGTGTAGGGTCAAGAAAAGCAAGTTGAAGAGGACTCAAAAATTATTTTTAAGCACATGACTGGTGCCAGGATTTCTTTCTCCCTTCTGAACATGGAACAGAAGAAACAATACCAAGTTGTGGCAAAAAGTACTAGCTAACTATATATCAAATATATTCCTGATATTGAGGGTTGTTTACTATTGCAACAGGGCTATGCTACAATGTTTTCTGAATTTTTTGGTTGAGTGGAGAGGGAGGGATACAATACTTTAACAGTATAACAGTGGTTAGACCAGGCTGTAGAAGCAGACATTACTGGGCTCCAATCCTGTGTTCCTCAATTCCATGCTTCTAGCTCCTTGTCCCATAAGCTTGTTGTGAAGATGATATGAGAATGTCTATGTTAAGCACCATAATACAGTCCGACCATGTATTATAGATATTGCTTTATGATGAGGGTAACCAAACTATTAAGCATTATTTTTTCTTCTCTCTTTCTCTCTCTTTTTAAATATTCACCTAGGGCAGTTCTGATGCCCAAAATCTATGTTCTCCCATTTGGGCATTAGATGACAACTTGGAAGGGAGCTCTGAAGCTTAAAAGAGACGGGGCAGGAAGATGTTCTTTTTCCCGCCCTGAGGACTGGGTGACATTGCATTCTGCTAGCACAGTGCAATATTTTGGGAGGGGGTTATTCAAAATACTTGTTGACTAAATTTTTTAGAGTCAAAAACCGGTGATGTACTCCAATGCCCCAAATGACAGATAAAAAGGTGAAGCAGTAAGGCCTTTCCCTTTGGAGCATGTGCCTTAGGATGACAGCTGGTAGATATGTGCAGACAGTCTTTTGATGCTTACTGAATCTCATAAGCATATTCTTTTATGATTAAATGTCAATTTATAAAACATAGCTATGGAACTGGAAATTATTAACCAAATGAAAAAATAAAGGATCCATAATAGCAAAAATGATGACATTAGAACTACCTGACATTTTCAGCCTATAATTTGTTTTGTGATGCTGCTAACTTACACATTCCTGAAATAAAATAAAAAGACGTTAACAGTAACAACAAACATTTGACAATTATTCCTTTCACCCTTAAGACTTCTAAGAACCTTTAGATAGTAGACTAAATCAGATAAAAATCAAGTGGCAAGAAATGGGATCTTAGTATTTTGACATCTTCTATCTGGCAACAATCCTTGATCATCTACCAGTTGTCATGTTGTTTAGGTCTTCAAAATACATATTCAATCATGGACATTTTTATTACATCGGATTAATTTTGCATTTTCTTTTTGCTTTTATATTTCTTCCAAAATGAAGCAGTATAAATTTTTGAGTTATTTCAATTTTCTGAAGTACAGTTATTTCAATTTTCTGAAGTAGAACAGTCATTTATTTGAAAGAATACCTATGTCAAGATTTTATGAAATAAATAGTTTTAATCTGCCACTCTATTGTTTTAATCTGTGGCAAGGTTTTTTGTTTTTGTTTTTCTCTTTTACCTCTGACTTAATAGTCATTTGATAGACACTCTTTGGGTTTGCACTTTTATTGAGGAAATAATTTAGAGTAAGTCCGGATGAGAACAATCTCCTGATTTTATGACAGCGATGTCGTGATGTCTTTTACTACTGGAGACAGCTGTATTGTTACACTGAGATTAGGAGATAAAGGGATGTACTCTGGAAGTTAAAATTAATGTTGTATTAAGTAAAAATTTTAAAAAGCGACTGTGAAACTGAACAGTGTTTTATTCAACTGTCACTTTTGCTTTAAGTTAGAGAAGACTTTTTTCCATTTACATTTCCACAACCTCCTATCTGCAGTATTTTTGAGAACAAACTTCATTCCATAATAGAAATAGAGGAAGTTTAAAAAATCTATGAATTAAATAATACTAAAATCAATTGATTAAAAATACATCATCCTAGCTGTTCAGATTAACAAAATATATCTTTGAAATGGATCATTAAATAAAGGAAATTACTTCATTGATTTCTTCAAACCCTTCTTCCTGTTTCAGGTACTATTACCAAGGACAGGGTACTGCCTCTGATGGGTCCCCTTTTCATGAAATTTTTGACTTCCTACAGGCCATGTACTCTTGCTTTGGCAATTAGTTATTGTTTAACAAGCAAGTCTTTATACTTATTCAGGCTTCTCTCTCTTACTTGCAATTATGGGGGGCATTGAATCTCATTGGATATATTCATTCTTATTTCTCTAGTATAGGGAAAGACATGGCTGCACTGATTTACTGGAAAAGGTAACATGTTAGTCAATTAAGCTGGGTTTTAAAAGAGTCCATCTGAATAACAGTTCTGCTTCTGGTGACATAAAAGGAGTGCAACTTGAAATTCTCAAGACTAGATTTGAGCCCTTAGCTTACAATTCCTATTATTGTTCTTTGGATTGTCCTACGTATTTTAACTTAACCTCTAGCAGTGCATTTTCATCCTGTTCTGGAACAATAACTGATAGTTTGCCAAAAAGACCACGTTGAGGCTATTTTAGTAGAGAAAGAAGCATATATGTGTTAGCTAGGGGAAGTTAGTGCATGTCCTTAATACAGTCACTAAATATAAGCATCAGAAATTTCAAATAGCCTCCAGTGAGTATTTGGTGGATGCCTAACAATATTATCAATAATTGATACCTAGCCACAAAAGCCAAATAAGATATAATTTTCACCTACCTACCTACTTCTCTTACTCCTGACCCCCCCTAACCTGGAAGGATATTTGTGTGAGAGTGGATATGCTGGCCTCCCAGGCAATTGGTGTGTTGCTTAAAACTCCTTTTTCAACCTAAGGGTAAAATTAATGAGTGGGTACTTATTATTTACATAAATAATCAGTTTCAAATTATTTCTGGATACCAAAACTCCAAGAAAAACAGGGTTGCATTATTGTAGATATAGAAAGTTGTTTTCAGAGTCTGCTAGGGAGAGAGGTTCATACATCTGGCATCTTCCCACTGTTCCTGTCTCCTTTTAAAACTTTAGTTCCCTGAAAAAAAAGTGGCTTTTGGTCAAGAGAAAAACTTTGCAATGTATCAGTGTAAGAAATGTCTCTCTGGGAGCAACAGACTGTGTTAAGAGGTTTCTTGTTTTTGTTTTCATTTTTGTAATTTAAAAATCTATAATTGTATGACTTTCTCAATTTGCCCTTTCATTGACTCATTTCTCATTTTTTGGGCAGACCTCACTGACAGTGAATGCGTTTGGCTGTTATTTCTTCCTGAAGAGCAGCCCTAGTAGAATATGCCATCAACATGGATATCAGTGCAGTCTTTATATTGCTCAATACAGAGCCCTAAGGGACATCACCATGAGTGACGGGGACAGGAAGAGGATGAGGGAAGCAAGGAGAATCTCAACTTACCAAGTGACTCAGAAAGATCTTTTCCTAATGTTTAGAAAAATGTCTAGAGTTGAAAATGACTATATAAAGGATTCCAATCTATTTTTGAGTTTCAGTGATGGCCCAGTCTACCAGAAAAATTAAAGAAAAATTTACTCTGACCAGTACAAAATTTGCTCCTATCAGAGGAGAAAAATGAGGCCTGGGAAAGAGAAGCAGAAAAGTGGGAGCCAGGATTGCGTTTGGCATTACTCACAGTGACAGGAAAGTTGTTCTCATTTGCTTATGGACTGATGAAGTCAAGGCATTATTCCTGGGTGTTCTTCACTGTCAATAATGTATATTGCTTTGGGAGGGAAAAATACAAAGCCTTAGGCAAAACCTACTCTACCTGATATATTTCTTTCTGTATAAAAGGAGAGTTTAGCTACAGAATTGACAATTACTAAGGTTTCAGAATATCTTTTTCATTTCAGTTTTATTTTAGACTAAAACAGATATTCTTGACTCTGATGTAGTTGATAGAAATGAGAAACATTTCTATTTCCCTGTATCTTATCTCCTATATGCAAGGTTTACTGGGTTGATTTTCCCATCTGTCTTCTACATCTTGACTTGCTCTCTCTCTCTCTTTTTAAAAGATTTATTTATTTATTTTAGAGAGAGAGAGCGTGCGCACAAGTGGGAAGACAGAGGGAGAGGGAGAGAGAGAATCTCAAGCAGACTCCACGCCGAGCACAGAGCCTGATGTGGCTCCATCCCAGGACCCTGAGATCATGTCCTGAGCCGAAACCAAAAGTCAGACGCTTAACCGACTGTGTTACCCAGGCGCCCCTTGACTTGCTCTCTCATAGCCTCGAGATCTTACTCTACTTTCTGCCATCCCTACTTTTTCCAGTATTTAAATATTCATCTTTCTTATCTATTCTAGACTTTCCACTATTTCCACGTAAGTAAGCTATAACCACCCTCCAACAGCACTATTGCTGTCTCAGCTAAATGACAAAAGCCAAGAATTATTGTTATTTTTGTTCTAGTTCCACATATATAGAGTGCAGATAGCAATATTTGCTTTTAATGGAAAAGGGTTTGGAGAAAGTTACTTGTTAATGACTACAACGTAATGGTTATATAATTTAGATAAGATATTTGTGGCATAACACTAGGATGCTTTTATTTAAATTATTAAATATATAGGTTAATTTTCATATGTCACACTTGAAAATATCTACTTTTTATTTAAAAATTCTCACTTTTTTTAAAAGTTCTATTATAGATTGACTTTTGTTACCAAGTGAAAAACCAATTCCAGTAGAAATTTGATTCAGTTTTTTTTGGGGGGGGAGGGGTAGTGGGAGAGGGAGAGAGAGAATCTTAAGCAGGCCCTGATTCATGACCTGAGCCAAAATTGAGTCGGATACTTAACCAACTGAGCCACCCAGGTGCTCCTAATTTAGTTGTTTTAAAACAAAAATGATGTTTTGACCATATGGCCAACAGCAACACAATATGAGATTTTCAGAAGGTATTTTGGATCTTTTCTTTCTAAACATGTATAGAAAGAAATGGTAAAATGCATTATACTAAGATATATGAGAAATGCCAAAATTAAAATAAGGAATGAAAATTCCTTCCCAGAAACTTAATTAAAAAAATTTTAATACTTCATATGATCTGAAAAACCAAAAATTCCAATTTGGGGGCCTGGGAAAGAAAAGATAAAAAGGACATGAAAATGATCAAAAAGCCCATATAATTTCTCTTAAATTTCTTTAAGTTTCTCCTAATGAGTTCCTGGGCATGCCTCAGAGATGACAAGCATCTGGCAATCATGAAGCCCTTAATGGCTGAGCTGGTGTTGTAGGGGTGAGGAAATCATGGGAAAATTCAGCATCAGGGACAATTTTGTGAGCCAAGACTCAATTAGTTGCGTTTTTATACTTTTCTTTTCAATTGTGTCCATCCTCATGTTGACCCTTGATACCTATCTTTATTATCCTAGCTGCCAAGTCATTATGTATTTAACCTAGAAAAACAGACATGTGGGGAGAGAAGAGTTGCTAATGCTAAAAGAGACCTTTGAATGTCTAGTCTTTACATATTAAAAAAATTTCAGATTTAATATCAGTAAGATTTTAAAGTTTCTTGGTTACCCTTTCCAGAAAGGAAATGTTTTAAGGTTCATTTGTTTTAATATGCCACTTTAGCCTTTTTGCTGCAATGCTTTTCTGCTCCAGCATTGTTTTATCCTTCAATTCTATATCTCCTCAGGGATATTAAACCTTAAGGCTCTCAATATTGGGGCACCTGGGTGGCTCAGATGGTTAAGCATCTGCCTTCGGCTCAGGTCATGCACCCGGGGTCCTGGGATCGAGCCCCACGTCTGGCTCCTGACTCGGCGGGGAGCCTGCTTCTCCCTTGCCCTCTGCCTCTCCCCTGCTCATGCTCTCGCTCTCTCTCTGTATCTCTCTGTTTCAAATGAATAAATAAAATCTTTAAAAAAAAAAGGCTCTCAATATTTTTTTAAGACTCTCAATATTCTCAAAAGAGTTTGTCATTTCAGAATTAGGGAAAAACAGCCTTGTCATTCCTATGAAAGGAGTCTATCAAATCAGAGTATAATGTCTGAGTTTATTTTTTATTTTTTACTATTTTTAATTTTTCTTTAAAGATTTTACTTATTTATTTGAGAGAGACAGAGAACAAGAACAGGGGAAGGGCAGAGGGAGAGGGAGAAACAGACTCCCCACTGAGCAGGAGGTGGGGGCTCAATCCCAGGACCCTGAGATCACAACCTGAGCCAAAGGCAGGTTCTTAACCGACTGAGCCTCCCAGGTACCCCCAATGTCTGACTTTAAAATGAAAAATTTTTCACTTATGTTTTACACTATTACCTTCCTACTATTTTCTCTTCAGTGTAGGAGAATAATCTAAAATATTTAGTCACCTGTGAAATCTTGGCAAGTAATCTAACCTAAACTCCGTGTCTCTGAGAAACTCAGTTTCTTCTTTCATACAGTGGATAAAAATAATAGTACTTACCTGATATAGTTGTCATGGGGATTAGATGAAGAAATACATGAAAACATTTAGCACAATGCCTGACACAGAGTAATATTTAATATATAGTACATAATAGTTCTTACCAGGGTGACTGCAGCATAATCCAATAGACTATAGCAGTTAATGCAGAGATTTGACGGGAGTCTAACATACAAATATTCCCGAAACCACTGTTGTTTTCAGCCATTGCAAAGTTTTTTTTTTTTTTTTTAAGATTTTATTTATTTATTTGGCAGAGAGAGACACAGCGAGAGAGGGAACACAAGCAGGGGGAGTGGGAGAGGGAGAAGCAGGCTCCCCGCAGAGCAGGGAGCCCTATGTGGGATTCGATCCCAGGACCCCGGGACCATGACCTGAGCCAAAGGCAGTCGCTTAACCAACTGAGCCACCCAGGCGCCCCATTGCAAAGTTTTTAATAGCAATTCTTAAAGTGCTTGAGTAGTACGGCTTGGAATTCAGAGGGAGATTTACATAGCTGTGACATGTTCTCCTTGCAATGACTCCCAGACTTTTTGAATTAATGGACATTTAGAATTTGAGACTTTGGACACTGACAGGGCAAGAGAGAGCTGAAAACTACCACCTACTGTCACACCATTAAAAAAATAAGTCAGTTAAATCCCACCTCTTGCCACTCAGAAAAAAAGAAAACAAAACAAAACAAAAAAACCAAGTCAGGATTTAACACCCTCAATATTTTGTCAAGGATTAGCAGGACAGAAATAGTAAAGAACAACATTTTTCTGATTGATGAGCACCTTTTGTCTAATTATTTTATGTGTCTAAAATATTTTATGTGTTGGAGGGTACCCAACTTTGTTCTCCTTTAGTGCTTGGAGTACTCATAGGCATACCCATGAGTATTATTAGCATTAGTTCAACCAAAGAGCTATGATAGCCAGAACAGAGAGCCACAGTTCAATCAAAGCCTTTCTAAAATTGTGTCTCCCACTGAATCTCTGAAGCATCACAGTGGTTTCTGGTCACAGCAGTTAACACAGCACTAATATCACACAGCTGGAGTATCACAGTAGAAACAGAGGAGTATCTCTAGGCACAGCAATAAGATGCAAAGAAGTCTAATACAGAGACTTTAAGAAATACACTCAAATGGAGCTGGCTAAGACTTCTTCATGACTTATTCTCTTTTGATTCCCCATTCCATTCGTAGTTCAATTTTTAATTTTCCATCATCACTCTGTCTAGCTTAATGACTACTCACTTCAACTGCAAAAGTAATATTGATTTTTAAAAACATTCACTGTATAATGAAATATAAACCCAATAAATATTAGTATAATTCTCTTAGCTATTCCAGTAAATCCTGCAGCCCAGGCTAATAATTCCATTACCATTTTCATTTTCTTAGGTTGTTTTTCACTGAATATTAACTTAATAGATTCAATTATTATATATAATAAAAAACTAAATTTGAAAATTTAGAGCATTCTTTATTCTCTTTATGAGATAGTAGGTAGACACATCTGTATGTTCTAAAATCTCATATTTTAGGCAAAAGTGCTATAACTTGGGGTAGTCTGAAAATGCGTATCATGATAGAAGAAGATACAAATGAGTTACACATGAAAGACATGTACTACATTATTTCACATTTGACAAGAAGTATGAAAGGTTATGAAGTTTTCAGATAGATTAAGCAATTATGTTAGTCTTTAAGAAGATCAACAACCTCACAAATGTTTAATCAATACAGGATTGCATGGGGCTTTTAAGTAGAAAAGCAAGCAAACTAACGATCAGCGTGATTTGTATTGATGATATGATTAAACATAATATGATGGAGTTTGAAAATAGATTTTGGGTAAAATGGATATATGGATGGATAATGGAAACATCTGTTAATTCCATTTAGAGTAATAGGGGAGTAAATCTTTTTCTTTTATGGGACTATTATAGTAGCCCTTTGCAACTATGTAAGTGGATATAGTTCCCTCCTTTGGTCAGGCAACTTCCCATTGGCTCTGATAGGTATTCCTTCAACTTCCTGCTATGACATTCATCCTCTCATCTTTCCTCATGAAGAGGTAGATTCTCTTCCTTTCTTCTCTGAGATTTTCAACTTCCTCAAATATGATCAGGTGTCTGCCGTCTTAAATATTCCTTCTGGCTTCCTTATATCCCTTTTTAGATTCTACCATAATTCTCTCATTCCTTTCAAAAGGAAGCTCCTTTCTTGAGTTTTCTAAGTTTCTATGTTTATCTACTCCTTAATGTAAGTTCCAATGGATTCCACTCTGTCAATTAAGTAAATTGATTTTGCCGAGGCCACCAATGACTTCTCCATTTCTAAATCCAAAGAGCCTTTAATCATACTTACCTTGCTTGATTTTTTTTTTTTTTGGCACCACATGACACTGATGACCACTCTCTCCTTAAAACATTATTTCCTTCTAGTTTTTTAGAGGTCACTGGAGTTGAGAGCCCTATCTATTCTATGTAAACTGATGAGCCAATGCCAATCATATAATTTTATCGACTTGCTAGGGGTGGGAAGTCCTTAGCTATTTTGGATCAGTGAGATGTAAGAAGAGGTTTGTTGGGAGATTTAGGGTTGAAAAGTTCTGCTTGTAACAGACAGCTATTGGGAACTTGGTTCTCTCCTTTGATGGATTTGAAAAAGGAAGCTTGTATCTCCAATTGTCATTGGTAGCCCACTTACAATAATGAGAGGAACCAATTTTATGATAAAGCCAACAGTATGGATAGAAGAGTGGAGAGGAAAAAAGCCCTAAGTATTTAGATTATATAACTGAAGACTAAATCTGAGGCTTACTCTAGATCTTGATAATCAACTAAATATTTATGTAACATTCAAGGCTGTTTCCTTTGAATTTTCTATATCCTGTGGCAGAAAGAACTCTATTGATAAAATCTTTGGTTATTCCTTCTCTGTTCTTCCTAAGATCATCCCTTAAATGTTGGTGTTCCATGGAGTTCTATGTCACCATCTGTCTCACTCATAGCTAATTATGACATATATCTGATGATTGCTAAGTTTGTATCTTCAGCTAACATTTCTCTCCTGAACTTCAGATAAATATATCCAAATATCTACTAAACATTACCACTCAGATACCCTAAATATACCTCAAAGCAACACTTAAAACTTAAACTACCCTCCCCTCTTCCACTTCTACTTATTACTCTTTTTGTACTTCCAATCTCAGTGAATGGCACAAAATTAGTCCCTTGCCCAAATTAGAAATCTGTGTACCAATCATGGAACTTATATCTATCTCCTCTATCCTATGTTCAGTGGATCACAACATCATGTTGGCTCACCTTTCAAGAAGATATTGAATCTAGGCATTTCTTGCCACCACCCATTGTTTCCATCTACTCTCCCCTGTATTACAAAAGAAGCTTCTTAACTCATTCCATTGCCTTCAGTCTTTCTCCTCTACAATTCATTCTCCGTAAAGCTATCAGAGTGTTCTTTAAATGAAAATTTAATCTTGGCTTTCCCTTGTTTAAGACACTTCAATGCTCCCCTTCTCATTTCCTTCCGAGTAAAGTGCAGCATGATCAAACTTCTGTTTACCTTCCGGCCTTATTTCACATCACTCCTCTCGACTTCCTTTAGTTTCTTTACTAAACAAGTGCCCTTTCCAGATACTCTCATAGCCTTATATCCCAACTTCACTGCCCTAGCCACACTACATTATGTTTATCTGCTATGTTTAATATTGCCCAATAGGCAGATTGATAACATGTGTACTAACATGCAAATCAGGTCATTAACAATTAATTTAGGTAAAATAATGTGATAGTTAATATATATTTTTTAAAAAAGCATTGAAGTAGTTATCAAGAGGAAAACCATCACCTAAGTTACAAAGAAAGTAAGTGATTATATATGTAAGTCATGAAGCACAATTATAAAATAAACACTCAGGTACTTAAGAACTAAGTGTAAGAGCCACAATTCAATTTAAGAAATAAAACAGTAGCAAGAATAATACAAGTTTCCTCCCTTAGCCTACCTCCAGCCTTCCTTTTAGAGATAAACATAATCATAAATTTTGTTAACCATTCCCTTATAAAAATAGTTTTCTGACTCATGTACTTATGCCTAAACAATATATTTTTAGTTTTGCTTGTTTTTGAGATTTATAAATATGATAGTTTTGATGTGTTCCATCTTCTTAAACTTGTTTTTTACTCAAATTATATTTCTAAAGTTTATACACATTATCATAATTATGATTAACTAATTTTCATTGCTTTAAAATACTCTTCTGTGTGAACAGCAGAGTTCATTTACATACTTTCCTGGTGGTTGGCATTTGGGTTTTTCCAGTTTTCTACTATTGTAAACATTACAAGTGTCTTGGATAATATCACAGGAGGGCAATTTTTGGATTGTAGGGTTTGTGCATGTTCAGCTTTATAAGACAATTTGATACCAAAGTGATTGTGCTTTTTATTCCTATAAGAACTATAAAAAGGTTTCCATTGCTCTTATAGTTGCAAACAACCTACATTTTTCAGACTTCTTAATTTTTGTGACTAGTAGGTATAAAATAGCATCTTTTTTTTTTTTGTATTTCTGGTTGACAAAAGTATTCAGTTTTTAAAAATGTTTATTTACTCTCTTAATTCCCCTTGTACTTTACCATTCTTTTGTAGTGTTGTATGTCTTTTGTTATTGATTATATGAGTTTTAAAAAATATATTCTGGAATACCAATCCTTTGTCCCTCATATATGTTGCAATTATCTTCCCAGGTTGTGGCTTCTTCTTATTCCCGTCATGACAATATAATATGGTATTATAATTACCTACCTATCACTTAGGATACCTCACCAGACTAAAAGGTCTTCAAGGTAAGACACCATCTTAGTCATTTTTGTTCCCCAGTATCTAGCAAGTGCTCAAAACATAGCTGAGCACATACAGTTGCTCAGTCAATATTTATTGAATGAATGATAGGATGAATGAACTGCTATGACTTTAAAAATGGTAAATCAACCTTTTTTAGCCAAATTTCATTTTACACAAATTGGCTGCACCATACTGCTAAACTAAAGAGGGTCAGAAGTATGCATTACACACAGTCCTGTACTTGCACTTCAAAGGTGGGAGTCAGGCACTAGTAAAAGGTGAGAGTATCTTCAGAGAGGTGGCAGGATATTGTTTATAAAAATTTGTTACCAATTCTTAACATTTGGTAGTGTTCGTTTCTCATCCTTTTCAATGCGCTTACAGTTAACTAAGCTCTCTATAGTGGGATAATATTTAGCCTAAATTTATTACAAAATTAGAAATGTTGTTAAGACACAAGATACGGATTACATATTACAATGGATGCACAAGGTTCATGGTTTGTGTCATTAATTTGAAATTGGTTACCTTTTTAGTAATGGTGTCCGGAGGTACATCCCGCCTCCCAAGAGGATAAGGATTCCATTGGCCACTAGGAGATACATCTTCTTGTCCATTGTCTAAAATGTTGCTTTGCTGGGACGGGGTCTATTGCGAAAATGGTATGGCATTCTTTAGTGATGTAATAGAAGTTTATCATAATTTTCTGAAAAGAGTCCCTAGTGACTATGATAAAATTAATTTTGTTTAATTGCAGAAAAACAAATATCCTGAACTGGAAGAATTATTATACACTATTTACTCAGTAAGAATTCTAAATTGACAGCTTTTTGGAAGCAGTGAGAAATTCGATTAAAATAACCATCTTAGAGTTATTTACTGAATTTTAAAGAAAAGTTTAGATTATTTACAGTACCTGAATAAAAAATAATCAGAATAAAATTAACCAATTGTTAAAAACCACAACATTTAAAACCTGCTTAATTCATTTCTTTAGTATGATCTTACCATTTAGAATATAAACTGAAACCATATATTACATAGTATGTAACTTTCAATATTTCAAACCATAACCTAAAACAAATTTTATAAAGCTGTACTGATTCTGGTAGAACATGCCTTGCACTAATCCAACATAGTGTTAATACTAGCATAGTGTAAGATTTATGGTACTATGACATTATCTACAGATTGCTTTTAGGAAAGTAGGAAAGGAACATCAAAAATATTGTACTATTAGAATCATGGCATAAATAAATGACTTTTGATTTTAAATTTATTTATATAGATCATTTATGATTTGAAGTTTAAACTCTTCATATATTTGTAGCTGATTTACTGCTTATTATTTTTAACAAATAATAATACCCCTGTCATTATTATTATTAATATAAGATACCAGGGAGGGCTCCATAGTCTGATCTGAGTAATAGCAAGTAATTACACACCATCAGAAAGACAGCCTCCAGTGGAGGGATATAGTACTGGTATATTTTTCCTGTGGAAGCAGATCAACTTTTTTTTATGATTATATATGTATAATCATATACATACTTTCTCCTCCCCTAACCTACAGGATATCCAGATACTCCTTGATTTCCTGGGGAATTCTTATGTGGGTGAAAAATTATGCCCAGTGTTTCCTGTGCCGTTTTCTGTGTATGTTTTCAAGTATCCCTATGGATAAATAAAGCCTAGTGAGAGGGTATATGTGCAGCTCTACTCTGTGTGAGGAACTGTCCAGCCCCAGGATGGGAGAACTGGGCCATTCTCTTCGCAACATGGCACAGATGGGCTGCTTGGCAGCCGTCATCTGGTTATACAGAGCGGTCCTAGTTGGTTTTTAAAAAACAATTATATAACCATCCAATCTGCATTCTGACTGCATGCATTTTTTTTAAAGGGATTGCTTGGAACTGTTTTAAAATAAGATTATGACACTAGATGAAGTTTTCCTAAGGTCTAATGGATATAATGAAAAGTAAGGAGATAGCTCAATTTTCTTCATGTGCTTTGGCCCTAAGAATTCCTTTTTCATGAGTCTATCAGAAAATGTGAAAAAAGAGAAGAAAGGTACTGAATTGAAGCATCTGGGTTAGTTAGGGATTAATTCACTTGTGTTTGTTTGAAAAATCACATGTAGGTAACACATTTAAACGACTTGAAAAAAACAACAACAGCTATTTAATGCCTGTTTATCTGTTTTCAAGCATTAATTTTCTAGTCTTTTCCTTTTTCAGATTAACATGTTTGTATATGCTCACACACAATTTTTCTAGATATTAAAATATGACAAGTCAAATTATTAAAATTAAGCAGTTAAAATATAAGTTTTCAGGGTAAGCACTACTGACCAGTGTTTTTTTGTTTGTTTGTTTTGGCTTAAATTAATGGTTGAAATTAATATCCATGTCTTTCTGGCTTGATTTATTTGCCAGTGAAGTAGGATAATGCATGTGTTCATCTGGTTAGGTGCCTGTGCAAAATCTTTTTTTGAGAAGAGGCCAGAATGTAACACAAGTATTCTTTTATTTTTTTCCCCCTCCATATCATTCTCCTCTCCTTCCTATTTCCTCCACTAGTCTTGCTTCAGCTGCCCAGACAGGACTCCTAGTCACAGAGAGCAACTGAGAATTGCAGAATTCTTTCTGGTGTTAAAAACAAAAAACAAAAAACAAAAAATGCAAAAATCCTTTAGTCAAAATCCTAATTTCATGATGGTGTAGGCTCTTCCCTAGTTTAAGAATCAATCTTTCTCTTTTTAAAATTAGAATTAGCAACCACACCGATTCTACACTACAGGGGTCAGAGGAAACATAAACATGCAGACACATGGAGAAAAAAAAAACTTTTACTAGACACCAAAATTAAAAGAATTTCCCGAAAGCAATTTCCTTTCTCCATTTCAAGAATGCTCTGGCATTTTTGTTTTTCTTAAGTAAGATACTCTGGGGGCTTAAGTTTGGAGAAATAGTAAGACCATGAAAACAGTTTATTAATGTTGGGTGTGGGGAGGCGGTCCAAAAGAAAATTATACAGTGGGTTCACATTCTGTCCCAAAAGATGTACAGCTATTTACAAAAAAATTATACTTTTGATAAAGTGCTACTGAGTTGTATATAAATGCAGTTGCTTAGTTGTTAAAATTCTATAAAAGATTAAAAGGAACAACTGAAATATATAAAAAAAATGAAGCTATCACTGTTGAAATTTGTTATTGCAGAGATAATAAGCAAACTGAGGTTCAGTTATTCATTCAATTATTTCTAGTACCACATTCTAGATATTTTCTTTAGATACTTTAAAAAAGTAAGAATGAGTCTTCTTTTCCTCAGCATAAATAACCTTAAATTAAATATAAAAGACATGGAAAATCACCATAATGCACCATTTTCTCAGCTTCTAAATTCTGTAGGTCTTTAAATATTTTAAAAAGAATAGAGAAAATGGTCATTATGATTTAATGAAAACTCAGAAATTATATTTGTTAAGAAATACACTAGTGCTAGGAGAAGTTTTGCTGAAGGGATACAGTCCCAGAAATGACTGTGGACATTTGTAGATTTAACATTTATGTTTTTGACTACTGTGAATGACCACAAATGTCTACTGGAAGAAGTAATTTCTAATCTTGCTGAGATGTAAATGTGCATGAAAATCTGTGATATATATGTGCATATGTGTGAGTGTGTGTATGCATGCACTTATGCGTGCCCATATGTGAATATGTTTGTATGTACAGGATTCACAAATATGAATAAATGAGCTGAGCTGATTTAGTAGTTTTGCTTTGGTTAGCTAATTAATGGGTGCACTGAATGCTTGACAAATTAGACTTACTGCATTTAGCTGGAGAAATTATATGAGAGTGGTATTAGCATTTGGCACTCTGCAAAGGTCTTGGGATATATGCCTTAAGAACTCAAGGATCTATTTTGCTTAGTAATTGGCATATAGTTCACAAAAGGCATTGCCATAGATTTTAAAATGTTTTAAAAATAATCTTCCCCAAAGTATTTTTAGTGCAAATTATTGTTACATTATTCATTTTCTGCACATACTTTTTAAAAAACAGGTATTACAAATATATGCCAAGTTTCAATATAAATCATTATGATTTCAAGGAGTTTAATCTGAAGGTTGTAATGTAACGTTCAGATGATTTTTTAAACCACCATTTCATTGTCATGGTGAGGAAGCATCTGTATGAGTACTAACATTATTATTTTGGTAATTTTAGTCATTGTCCATGAGGATTTATGTGGATTTACAGGCTTGAGGGCTTTTTCATAATTAGAAAGATAAGTGAATCTTTCTTGAGTGATAGGTAGCCAATAATAAATGCAGCAGAATCAATAGAAGCTATAGGCATAAGTTGCCCCAAGGTGCTGCATAAATCTTGTTCTGTTTTCAGCCGAAAAAAAAAAAAAATGGAATTAAGTAAGTAACCCTTGAGACTAGGGTGAATAAATGCATATCAAATGTTGGTACTATTTGATCCTGAGTCATCCGCATAGATGCAGTAAGAAAGGACATTAGAAATTTAAAAATAATTTAACTGCACACATTTCTATCTGAATTTTTCTAATCCAAAAGATAGTGGGATGAGTATCAACTAATAAAACAGATAGCAAGGCCATCTTCTTCCAGGCAAAATTCTATGAAAAGATCTTTAATACATATATTTCCATAATTTCAACTTCCCTTACCCTGAAATTGTAATTTATATTAGTGTCTGTTTCAATAAAGCCAATAAGCAGTAGGTGCTATGGTATAATATTATGGTGATAGAAGTTAAAAAGAAAGGAACAAGGAAAGAAGTGTCAGCTTCTCCAGCGGGGAAGAAATCTCACTATTCTAGCAGCCACACACCTGCAGAGGGGGAGCTAGGAGAGGCCAGTGATTTCTTCCCCAGCCCCACTTGTCTATGGGGCTGCAGACGCAGGAATGGTTAACTTGTAATTTTCTTGGGTTCACAATCTTTGGCCTTTCACTGCCATGAGGCATATTTCTTGGTAATACCGAGTGCCCAGGAAAAGCAAGTGAATCTTAAAGAGCCTGAGGTAACTATGAGCATTTATTAGGTTCTGCTAACTGAGAGAGCCCTGTATCTGTGGCACATAGGGAATGATTTGGGTCATGATAAGTTTTGCATTAGTTACTATATTCTACTATGTAGTCTTTTCTCCATCCCAAAGATCTATTTTTCTGGATTACTGTGAAGATGATGTGAGATAATAATGTATATGAAAGAGCTTTATCAACTATTATGAGTTATGTTCTCTAAAAATGTCAGGTTTTATAAATATTTGAGAAGGCTCATTGTATGGTAAAAACAGCTGGGACCTTGGTGCCAAGCAGGGTCAGATCGAATTCTACCTACTACTATATTAGGTGCAGAAAGAAAACGGTAGAATGTAGGTAGGTTCCTTTGTGTGACACATGAGCCTCAGTTTCCTGGTCCGTACAATGGAGATAAACACTTCCTTTGAGGGTTTGTGAGGGTTGTGTGAAAAAAAACATATTTAAAGTACCTAATGGTACCAGGCACGCAGTAGATTCTTAGGAAATCCTAGTCTTTATTCTCCTGTTGAAATATTTTTTTACCATTAATCTGGATAATAAAAATGGCAATTTGAATCGGCATTTTACAGTATATATTTCTCTCTAATAACATAAAATTTCAAGACAATAACTAAGCTCAATTACAACAGAACACATCCGAAGAAGCACATGGAACCATTAATAAAGTCATAGAAAGTTGCCTTACATGCTTTTTGGAGAGGCAGCAAATAAATGATTAATGAATAAATGAATGAATAAATAAATGGATCAATAGAAAATACTAATAATTCTATAATTTAATAATGACTTATATATGTTAAATGTATGGTTACAAGTACTGTTAAATTTTTTAGGAAATTAGAATAAACATCAATAAATAAAAACATTAATGGAAATTAAATATTAAAATAATATTGTTGTATATCTTAACATTTTGTTAATATCTTAGTAGGTGTCATAAAATTACCATAGAATATGTAATTTACTGTTTATAGTATAGGAAGCCTAGATGTAGCTTGTAATCCATGAAAAATGTACAATACTTGACTTGGCATGTAATAAATATGAACACATTAGAAATATTCAAAACAGAAAAATCTGGGAGAGTCTTTTCATCTACATAAATATTCACTTTGTAAATAGAAGTACAGATTCTTCAATCTTCATTTACAAACAGTTATATCCTTTAATTAGTTTATTATAAATTTGTTTAAAACATTTGAGAAAAAATAACTAGATATATTTGGTAACCTAAACAGAAGCTCAAACCGAAAAACAAAATAACACCCCGAGTCAGGACCTCAGCTAGCACAAATAGTGCCTTTCTGCCAGTTACCAAAATAGAGGTGGGGGGGAGGTCAGAATCACAGAAAGGTGCCCTCTGGGTACACAACCTGCAAAAATGTCGTCTCTGTGTGACAGAGAAAATATGAATAAGAGCTCCTTTCTCTTAATTGCAAGAGGGAAGGTTTGCCAAGCAGAGTACGGGGAAAGGGTGTGGACGTCAGCCCCTGAATGGTCCCGGAGGAGTAGCTGCAACTCTATTTCTAGTGCTTAACTGGTAATATATGTGAAAATGTTAGTTTATTTATATTTTTTAATTTTTAATTTTTTATTACTTTTATTATTTTTTTATTATCTTCAGTTAGCCAGCATATAGTACATCATAAGTTTTTGATGTAGTGTTAATTTAGATTCCTTAGGACATCCAGAGCTATTTGCCACAGCACCTACGTAGAGATGGCTAGTATTGTCATTTAGAAATTTTATAAATAAAAAGAGCTCTCGTATTTCCATGGGAGAATGAACAGTTTGATCTACTGAAAATTCTTCTTTATAAATTGATCTTACTCTATATTTTCAATGCAATTCTCATGTCTAACAAGCATTTAGAGACTGCAAAATCTTAAATTGCTGATACTAATTTTTATTACCTTAAGCAGCAAGACAAAAATGTTGTAATAGGTTTTTATGCATTTGTAAGTCAAAGGAAAATAATTTTTGCCTCTCTCCTCTCCCAGTGAGAAAGGTTCGGGGAAATTGAACCTCAACCATAAGACCTGTTAGCAATGGTCAGTGGAGCCAAAAAAGGAAAATTTTAAGAGAAGATGACTCTAAAACTTGGCAGAAAAAACAAAGAAATTTTCAAATTAAAGTAGCTCTGCAGAAGAGCTGTGCCTGGGCACAAAGATGAAGGAAGGGGTAGAGACTTAGAGTGGAATCCATGGGAGTAAGTAGAATCTGGAATATTCTTGAAACATCAAGCACCCAGTGCCCGTACCTGATAAGGTTCCTGCACTGGCAGCAGGATAGAAAAGTTGTCTCAGATGCCGAAAGCTGAAAGTTTAAGGCCTTAAACTGATAATCTGGGGTCATAAAGCCTTTTAGGGGTAATGGAGTAATTGTCCTGTCTGTATTTCTTTTCTCCCCCTTGCCTTCTCTTCTCAATCTCTCTGTCTCTCTCTCTCGCTCTCTCTGGTGTGGATAATAACATATTGATGATAATTCATTTTGAGATGGAGTCTTTCAATATTTGAATTATTTTTGGTTTTCAATTTAACGTAGCTTCCAAAGAGAATTCCTTTAGGTCATCTCTGTTATCTAACTGAGGAAGGTTGAAAAGTCTCTAAATATTAGAACTCTCTAATATTTCTGATATAGATTATCTTAGAGCTGTAGTAACAGTTAATGAATCCATTCCCTAGGGTACCCCAAACAAAATCAGAAAGTTAATATAGCAACATAGAGGTACCAAACTGATTTTGGGGGAACAATTTAGACATTGGGAAACAGCATTTCAAGTATATTACCATTTTTCAAACACTGAATATATCCATATTGTTCTATAGGTGGATGAGTTTAATGGGGCTAAACATTAAGCAAAATAAGGGGCTCTCCATATAATTTCAAGGGGTGCAAGCAATAGCTCCCTTCCTATCAAGATCTTGCTAATATGACCATTGAATTTTGAAATTCCATCCTCTTAGTTTAAGGTTTTGATTTCTATCAATTGCCAAGCCCTCTAGGACAAGGACCTATTTAAATGGTGCTGTCTTATCTATTACTCAGTGCAAATTCAACATTCAAAAGTTCTTAATTTAGTTAGGTTTTTTTTTCCACCCAAAACAACTGTGGGTGATGAAAAAGCTGTGAATATAAATGTCTCTTTGATTTTATTCCTCTATTGACAGTATGAAGCAAACTATCCAGAGTTAGGAATTGTTATTCAGACTAATTTAACAATAAAACATGGATTTGAGGTCTTTGACCCTCATTTTGCTGGGATGGGAGTTAGTTCCATACGTTCATTAATTTTACTATGAGAGAAGTGTTTGGAGGCTACTGTCTTTCTCTTATCCCTACTTTGCACTGCTTTTTTCATAAAACTTACTAGGTTAATGACTATATTAACAATATAGTCATAATGACATATTGCATGAAAATGACTCATTAGTCTCCATCAAAATGTAACTAAGACAGAGGTATTAATCAATTTAAACAGGTAAAGTGTTCATTCTCAGTTTTGCCTGAATAAAACAGCAGAAATGTTCCTTCGACAATGGAAATGTTTCCTCTTCCAGTATATTTCATTTTAAATGAGCCTACAATTATATTGAAAGCCCTGTTAACATGCTCCTTTTCCATTAGCCTAGGATGAGTAACAATTTGCTAGCTAAGCCACGAACTTGTTTCTCATGTTTTATTTCTGTGTGATATTTTCCACAAAGACGATGGGCTGAAGAAGCATTTAGGAGTGCCAACCACTTCATTTCCATTGTAACTTAGGTCCCTATGTCTTTTCCAAAGGGATCAACTGAAATCCAACAATAATTTCTAGCTCTGTCTCAGAATGCAGCAAGGGAAGAGAGGGCTATCTCCAAAAATGTTTTAAAAAATACATGTTCATAGATCTACACACACAAAAGAAAGGAAAACAAAGAATAAAAGAAAAAGAAATGAGTAATAAGAAAATGAGCCTTAAAGCAACTCAAAAAGCCATGTACCTGCTCAATCCAAAAAGCAAAGCTGTTAAGCAGGAACCTGAGAATCATTCTAGCTCCAAATATTCATTTAGCAGCTAAGAGTTCGGGCTCTACATTATTTGCCCTTGTGCTTTTTGGACTCAGAAGAGTCTATAAGCAGGGTTGTATGTACAGCCTAAACACATTAAGTGAACAAACAACGTTAATTGGCTTTGGTATGCTGACACATGTAAGGCAGTCCATACTTACTTTCTGAAGAGGTAGTTCTTGTAGATCAAATTTAGACTTAGTCTGCAAGTTTAAAGTCATGCTTCTGCCTGCATGCATTGCTGAAATACCTCCATAGGGCAGCATGCCAAGGTTAACTGTGTTGTGTTTGTAAGCAGCATTCTGAGTAGAGGAAATAATCATGTGACAGGGTGTGAACACATGCTCAACAAACTGATTATTACATGAACATGTTTAAAATTTATAACATTTAACTTTAAGCGGGCAAACAGTAACTGTCTTTTAAACATGCACTCGATCAGACAGAAGCATACAGTAAACAGTGTTAGTTATGCACATAATGAGTACCATCCAAAACTACAGAAAAGACAAAAAGCAAGGATACATTCTGTTTTGCATTTGCTGCTAACTCAAGGGCATAGAACCTATCTCATATATTGTGATCGTAGTGACTTTGGACAAATGTTGTTCGTTTGTGGTAGTCTAGTAGTTAAAAAAAAATTCAAACAGTGAGATCTTAATCAAATTTTGCCAGCTCCAAATCTCATGGTCTCTTCCACATTGTGAGATAAACACATACACAAGACAAATATCAGCTTCTAATTCTGCCCTAAAACGAAGGCACTACAATGTTAAAGCCAAAAATCAGTGTCCTTTATTGCTCAGTCTATAGACATACTTAAAGCAACTCCGAAAAAGAGCTGGTCAAAAAAAAAAAAAAAAAATCATTCAACCTGACTATTGGCTAATTGAATTTACTGATTAATTTAATTAAACCAGTCAAAGAAATTGTATGTGAATCCAAAGTTTCTGACTTTTTTTGTTTCTTAAAAATTACATTTTAAACTGGAGAAATTTCATAATGAAACTAAAGGAATTATGATTTGAGCTATTAGGACTACTTATCTGATGTACCTAAATACCTATAGAGCGCTCTGGTGATACCCGCATTGTGGTTGTCCTTCAACAGGTGCATCTCAGGTTATTCCAAGGGTCGGAGAGCTAGTTAATTTTTCTTCTACAGAACTTCATTTAAATTAAAACATTTTTATGTCCCGTCATCAAATAGTTTCCGTTAGGGCAATCTCCACTTTCCACCTCTCATAAGAAAGTAGTAATTGACAGTATTTGGCCTTTTTAAGAAATTTTCTTATTTTGGAAAAAAAATCTACACAAGGTAACTTAGTAAACTTTTTAAAAACTGAGTATTACTGAACAATAACAACAGGCAGCTATTCTATTCTGAGGGCATTGTGTGCAAAATAATGATTTTCAGCATCAGTTTCACTGAACTCAGCTGAAAGACGATTATACTCCTGATGGTGTGCTTGTCTACCAATCATATTTGTTATGGATCCTTGATTATTTCATCCAGTGATTTTTCATTGTCACCATGCCAAAGATGAAAAGGACACCGAACATTTCAATCTAGCACTTGAATGATTCCTTAAGGTTTGCAACTATTCCAGTCTAGTCCCTCTTAGCTCCTGTAGAAGGGGAGCAGTCTTGGACATATGGGTTCATGTTTTAAATTCTCTCAGTCACAGTGGGACCCTGTACAGGAAGCATGAGCCTCGAAGTTGAACTACAGGAGGAAACAGCATCTTTTATCTACGGCAGTACTTGGAGCTGCCTCTCCAAGGTCAACACCAGGCAAGATCTTTAACCAACGTTATCTTGGGCTGTTAAGCTTATCCAACGTCCAGGCCTCTGGGCAGTTCTCTCTTACGAAGAATGGACAAAGATCGTGTCGTTTCTAGTATAACTATTCGATTTCCGGGTTTAAATCCTCAACTAAGTTTCCCTGGGAAGAAACACATGGTATCTCCGGTGCAGTCTGACTTTGAATGTTATGTTAAAAAAAGCACAGCTGTGTCAAAACTAGTCTTACATAATAAGTCTGTGCTTCGGTACCC
This sequence comes from Mirounga leonina, assembly GCF_011800145.1. Taxonomy (NCBI): domain Eukaryota; kingdom Metazoa; phylum Chordata; class Mammalia; order Carnivora; family Phocidae; genus Mirounga; species Mirounga leonina. Next base: position 37,329,061 of record NW_023270447.1, read on the forward strand.
TGAATTCATCTTTTTGAGTAGCTGGAAGTTCTAAGTAAGATACAGCCTGAATAGCTCAGTCACGCAATTGAGATGGGGGAAGAAATGTTACTTGGAGAAAACGGGGACGAACTTTCAGGCTCTAGTATCTTGAAGCAATACGCTCAGGTAACCTAATTTCTTGGAATTAAATAAGAAGCTATGGAATATACATTGAAATTGCTCTGGAAAATGAAAGACAGACTGAGGGAATTATGAACGAAGAGGTGAAGCGTGGAAACTAATGAAAAAGGAAGGTGTTGTCACGGCAATAGGAAACACACATGAGTTTACTTTTAGTTTTCTGGATCTGGGCCAGGCAGGGTTTGCAGACTTCTGCCGATCCTAATCCCCCTCCCCTGGTCCTAGTTTCCTCTCTCCAAAATCCTGCTCCAGCTGGAGGAGTAGCTCCATTCAAAGGAGAGGAACCATTTATCTGAGAAACCAGTAAATAAATGATGGTACCAAAAGCATTTTGTCTTCTTTTTCATGCTTTGTTTTCACTCACTCCTCTGTTGCCTCAAATTACTAGTCATTGTACATATGCTCTGAAAAGCTTCTTATAACCTTTTCTTGACTAGTTCATCTTACCCTGTTATGTATGGTCGTGTCTACACGAGGCCAGAGTTCCCAAATTGTACTGTATTATTTGGCCCCAAATATTTTCGCCCTCCAAGTTATCTGTCTATCTGGAGGGTATAAGTTGAGGTAAGGCATGGTAACAACTGACCAGGTGTCTCCCACTGACAGCCAGTCATGAGGCTTTGATGAGGCTCCCTTCAATGGGACTGAGCACACCTATTTGAGACAGACATTCTGATGAAATATTTCGCAAGGCAGAACCAATTTCCACATTGAAAACTAACACCCACACCCACATTTATTAGTTCACTTGTCCCTAAAGATAATTGGTTTCTTGTCATGTAGACACGACCTACAAACAATATAATTACTTAGAAAGAGTATACCTGAAAACGCAAAATTCAATATTAAGGAAATAATATAATAAATGCAGTGATCTGTGCTTTTAGCAGGACACTAAATGAAATAATAAAACTATTGAGTGAAACTTTCCAATGGTATATTATTACCCAGATCCCCAATTTACTCTAAGTATTTAAACCCTAAAAAATGAGAGCAGAAGGCCCCATTTTCATAAAAAAGACCTTAAGATTCTAAGGTCAATGCAGAGTACACAAGGCCCTCTACACCAAAGCCACAAAGTACATTCAGTGAGAATGGTCAATTATTGATCATAGTTCTAGAAAATGAAATATCAGATTTCTCTTCAGGAGATACAAATAGGCAACAAAAAGTAATTCTAGGCTTTAAAGCAATATATATATATATATATGTACATATATATGTACATATATATATATATTTTTACTCTCCTCAATCACTATGCATTCCATGCTGTATTGTGACTCAGTTTGTAACTGGATTGGGATTAACTTTCTTTTTTTGGTTGCAGTATATGCACTAATTTGTACCTTTGTAGTCTTCATAAAGACATCGTCTATTTTTGTCGCCTGTAGTATGATTTGAAGTTAAACATTTCTTTTTGTATAAAAATCAACATTGTAAATGGCAGGATTTTTTATTGAGGGCATTCAATCTCCGCTTATTTTATTTTTCTGTTTCTTGCTGGGAAAAGGTTATTGCTCATTGGAAGTAAAAACTTTAGTCGCCCCCTAGCAGTAACTGTGTGGGACAATTTTATAGACAAATTAGGCCTGACTTTATTATAAGTGAGTCTGTGCAGAAAGGGGCCAGATACTCACTTTTTCTAGATTGAACAAAAATCATACTCTTTAGGTCGCTAGAGAACAGTTCTGTGTCCTAGGAGAGGCATTCCGCCTTAACGGCTAGAAAGCACCTGAAGCACCAGCCCACACAACGGCGTCAAATTCTTTCTTACTAACAATAGTTAGGCTAGACTCGGTAAATCATTCGCCTACAGGTTACGGACTCTGGAAGGGCGTTAAACAACATCCACGAGAAACTGTTACGAGCCATTTCCCCACAATAGAGAGAGAAACAAAATGTTGATCATCTGCTCATTCGTGTAGTTCATGCTTCCCTACATGTGCTTAGAGATGGCAGTGCAGTGCAACTAAAGGCAGGGGGGGTATTCTTACAGAGAAATGCCGGACATACCCTGTCTAACCTTCTAGCTTCTATATGTCTAAGCAGCTGCTGTCTCCAGTCTGCAGGCATTTTCCCACAGCTCTCCTCTCCCCTCACAGGGGCGGGCCTTGGCTTTATATCACTGTTATCTGATGGCTTGTCACCATAGTTACCCAAGTTATAGTCAGATGGCAGTTTTTCCAAAAGAGCTGCCATAGTAGGCCTAGCTGAAACTGGCCTGGTTTGGGAGGCACCGTAACTCTCTGTACTGTAGCTTCTTGCAGACAATGGCCTCCTCTGCGTAAGGTTTTTAACTGGAAAACTTCCCGCCTGAGCTTTCACTTCTTGATATGAAGGGTGTTCATCTTCGTACCTGCCATTCCTTTTCAGGAACTGGGACTCAGTCACTGAAACGCTGCTTTGGCGATCCAGACCGCCCCTATAGGGAGGTCTGCCGTACCTATCACCCGGAGGCAGCTCATGAGGTTCACTGACCCTTCTAAACATGGCCATCTCTGTGGAGCTCGCCAGGGAGTCGGCTCTTCTCAGGAAGCCCGTCCTGGCACCTTGGCTTGCAAACTGGGCATTCACCACAGCATCCTCATTAACGGATGGCTGAGAAAACGAGAACATTTGCTCCATCGGTGGGTATCCTCTGTAAGCTCTGGGACTAACCAAATCCTTGGCGATGTTTTTGCCGGGCTGTTGCACGTACTCAGAATTGTGTTGAAAGGGGGGCGGTATCCTCTTTTCGGCTTTAACTTCCACTGCTCCTTGGGGATTGAAACTTTGGTCAAACTGATAGACTTTTTTGGTCATGGAAGCTTTTTGTTGCTGTGGCCCTTTACTACTTCCATACGTGAGCATCTCGTCATCCAGCATCGGGACCGACTGGCTTCGAGACATACTGGACATACCATGCTCTGGCCCCAACATTTTATCTGGCCGTTCATGGCTTCCTAAGTGATCACTCCCAGAAGCATAGTTTTCTAACGGTATGTTATACACCTTGTATGTACCAATGTCAATCTCATCGATACTCTGTGACTTTTTGAATTTATTGGACTTGATATCTTTCATGAGTGGGGAAAGCCTCTCTGTGCTTTTGCTAATGGAAATAACACCTTTAGAAGATTCCGGGCGGCAGTGGATCTGAGAAAAGACATTGCTAAGACTCCTGTTGGTATTGGAATCGTGATACTCCCATGGTACTCCTGGAGAAAAAGGACTAGGTATTTCAGCAGATTCTTTTATATGTTCTTTCCTTTCAGGCAATGGGCTGGTGGTGGGGGTTGTCTCTAATTTGGAAGGGAAAGCGGTCCTGTCTTCAAAAGGACTAGGGGTTCTGGTCCAATTCTGCCAGGGATTGGAAGGAGGCACTTCTGTTTCTGGTGTGTGTCTGTGTGTAGACTGCTCGAGTTCCAGGGGAACACCAACAATCCTATCCTGCCTAAGCAAAGGCCTGCGTCCGTGAGAAGATGTGCTTCTAGATTTTGAACTTAAGAGAGGATTGTTGTTGGCGTTCTCGCCTGCGGTCTCCTCTGCAACAAACCCTGTGTTATCATAATGTGAACCATCAGGCCAGTTGTCCGTGAAGGCGTCACTCATTGGCAGCCGGTCCGGACGCTGCGGTACATTCCCCGGGGGAACAGCCTCCCGCTGGCTGAGTAATGGCTTTGAATCGAGAGGCTGTGGGAAAGATTGCGCAATCCTGTGAAGACAGTGGGAAGACAAAATATGAAAATAAGGACGAGCTGGGTCTTTGCCAGAAAGAGAACAAGCAGCCAAGACTGCCACAATCCTCTGTTTCACGGATCATTCATCCACATCTCACTTTCAATTAAGATGGCATAGTTATTTCAGCCCTGCCCCCCAAATCCACCCCTTTTCCTTGCTTTTTTATTTCCTCCTTGTAATCATCACCTTCTAACATATTATATCAGTTACTTACCTGTTTTATTTATTGAGCATTGTTGTGTGTCCTTTGCTAGAATGTAAACTCATGAGGGCAGAGATTTTTTTTTTTTTTCCTCTTCAGACCTAGCATAGTGCCTGGCACTTGGTAGGCATGAAAATACATATTTGTTGGATGATTAAATGAATGAAAGAAATAGATAGGTTTTCAGTGATGGTCCTGCCACTTGTCTGATAATTAGAATCACCTGATTCTTGGTCCTCATCCCTGGAATTTCTGATTCAGTACATTTCCAAACTATTGGTCGAGAGTACCATTCTTATAAGTACTTGATATATCTGATGAACCCAAATTGTCTTCAAATAACATTTATTTGAAGGCCAGGTATTGAAAACACTAAATTCATTGTATAGGGAACACATTTTCCTAGAATGTAAATTATATTATATTATGACTTTTGGTCATTGGCTTGTTTGTGCCAGTGACCACAGTATTTCTAGAAGACGCTCATTTTTTTAGGTTTATTCTAAACCATTTGCACACTAATAACACTGAATAATATATATATATATATATGTATTTTATCAGTGAGAGAAAGACCTTTAAGTGCTTTTGCTAATTGAAAAATAGTAAATTGAGAAGGAACCTTCCAAAGTACCTCATTAAGCTCAGCTTATATCACAAATAACGAACTTGTAAACTGAAAGAGTTAAGATTCTTATCATGGGCTGAATGGTAGAAATAGTTATCCATTAATTACCAAAGAATATATTGTTGACAGTAGTGATATTATCAGTAAAATATGAGTAATAATCACTGACTACCTATATGATGATTTGTATTTGCTATTTGTACCTTAAAACATAACAACAAGGTACAAAACAAAAGAATCAGACCTGGGTAATTACTACCTCACTGAATCACTTTATTGTGCTCTTTGGCTTTTGATTTTTATCTGTATAATGGAAGTAAAATAGAGTAGGAACCATTTTGGAAAGATTAAATACTTTTGCTTATAGCCTAACTTTTCCAGGTGGTGATAAAATGATGATGATGATGATAACGATGATGACAATAGCAATGACAATTTTATTAAATATTTACTTTGTACTGGGCACACAAGTGCTTTCCATGCATCTTGGTTTAATCCATAACCCCACTGGGGATAGTGAAATGCCCACGTGTGTCATAAATAAGTACTAGGCAAGCAGGATTTTTGGTTTCAAATTCTTTTAATTTCTGTTCCTATTATCTCAACCTGATAATCTCCTGCCATCTCTCCCTTAAACAATGGTTTTGCTGTATAAAATGGATTCATCCTCTCCTGGAAATCCTGGTGGGAATGTGATTGCTTACCTGCCCCTTCCGTCTATCTTCTACACCATTCATGCGCTGAATACAATTCAAAAATTAAGATCCCATTTTTTTTTTAAAGTTGCTGAAAGTAAGCACTTGGGAACAGAAAAAAGGGAATTCTAAACACACCTGTTACCCCATAAAGAATTATGTACTGCATCTTTAGCTGTTGTCTGCAAGGACCCCACTTTAACCCGGGTGTTAGAGGATCCTGAGGAAGCCTGGGAAGGCGAGTAGTCTGAGTAAGTGCCTGAGGAAACACTGTTATTCAGACAGTGAGTTTTGTCAACTTCAGACTCATCAGTTGATTCTGAAATGTAAAGGGGAAAATGTTATAATGCTATGAACATTGACAATAATAAACACAGAAAAGCAAGTATGAAAAACAGATAGCATAACAATGTTAGGAATATATATTTGTAAAATTTTCTATAGACTATGGTGTATCATAAGTTACGACTGGTGATTCATCATGCACATGCATTTGTGGCATATTTTCCACATTAGGTTCACAGTGTTACCTTTTTTGTCCTTCCCTAGCAGAACAAGTTTGGGTGGGTACAGAGGGGTCTCAGCTAATGAAGGGTGAAGTTCCCCAATCCTCATTTCATTAGCTGGATGAACAAAAGAATCCTGAGAGATATAATAATATAGGACAAGGAAAGTAAACATTTAAACATTGGTTAACCAAGGTGGCAATATCTTTACTTGGCTCAGATTTAAAGATGGGGCTCTAGAATATAAGTCACTGTGGAGCACTGGGAGAAGTGAATCATATGTTTCTCTGAGGTGAGTACTAAAATGTTTTGTTCTTTCTAATTTAAATGAGTCCATTTGTTGATCAGACATTTTTTGAATGCCTGTTGATATGCCTGGCACTGTGCAAAGAACTGTAGAGTTTCCAAAGAAAGACAAAATGTCACCCATGTCCCTTGGAGATTTACCATCTAGTTGGGGAGATGAGATACATCTTATTATAACACATGACTGAATTATGATAAGCTGTATGATAAGCTGTATATATATCATATATATATATGATATATATATGCATGCAAGAATCTAAGAGGGGAGCTCCCTTAAGAGTTCTAAGAGGGAAAGTCCATCACTGACCAACTAAATTTCTTTTCATCTTCAGCCATGCTCCTGCACAACTGGGTCTTTTAAATCCGGCTTTTATTGCCAATCCCCCTGTTAACTCTTACTGTTTCCCAAGTGATCTTATCCTCAATTTCTTTAGTTCTATCATGACTTCTTCCTAAGGTTTCTAGTTTTCTCATGATTAATCTAACTTGCTAAATCTTCATTCTAAATCCATTCATTGAGTGTAATGAGCAACACTGGTACAAGAATATAACTTTATAAAGACAAATGAACATGTTAAAAAACCCTGTGAATTTTAAACTTCTTTAATTAAAATTATTATTTCCAGTTAACCAGATAATGAGAGAGCATTGGGGAAGGTAAAATACCAAATTCTCACTTTTTTATACACACAAAAATGTTTTGTCTATGCCCACAGGGAGGTAGTGATATAAATTTATGCATGGCAGTTATCTTTATGTCTTTTTTTTCTTAAACCTTAGGTTAATTTGAATTCAAAAAATAATTTTCAGCATTTTTCAGTTTTCCCATTAATTAGTTCTTGTTAGTTTAAAACATTAATGCAATACATTTAGAAATATTTTGTTAAATAAAGAATATACTTGAGCACACAAATATAGTAAATGAAATGTGTCCCACTTTATAACTAATTGGTAATAGACAGAAACTTTTATTATATATTTCAATGCCCCACATAGTGAATGACAGGCTCAAGTCTTTGGGTATTGCAAAGAAACAGCCATTTCTTTAGCTCCTGGCTTAAGTTCAATTTTTTGGGTTGGTTTTGGTTAGGTTTGTATGAGAATACTTGCCTGTGAAAAACCTGGGTATATATCTGATATTTGTTAATTATTTAAAAAAATATTTCTAGCTGAACCTTTCATTTCCTACAAGTAAATTTTAAGACTCAGCAAGGTCCATGCTTACAGGGAAAATTAGACCAAGATCCAGCATAGAGGCAGGATTCTTGGGTTCATGTCCAAAAATCTTCCCTTATATTGTGCCACCTCCTAGTGAGCTCAACTGTGAGCACATTACAGACTTTTAAAATCCCGTTCCAGATTTGAAGAGGGATAGGAAAGAGAGAGGGATTGATGGAAATTCTGGAGATGAAGAGGGAAATCTGTGTTTCCATGGATTTTGAAAACTATTTCAAGGTATTATGATAAAGTTTTAAGGTGACAGAATAGAGAGTAAAAGGCTTTACACATCTTTGTAGAAATTTATAAGTAGAAGCAGACACAAGTTTGAGAAATTGTACCATGAAAAGTCATAAAATATGTTAAGGCTTATCAAAATATTCAATTACAAAGTGGCATATTTCTCTTCCATTCCTGCTTTATCATTTATTAATCAGGTTATCTTGGGCAAGTCAGTGTACCTCTCTGTACCTTATTCAATTCATCAGTAAAATGAAGGTAATAGATGATAGGAATTAATGCTATTTTCAGTCTAGTACTAACATTCTATGAATCTAAATGTAACTTATTTGTTGAAATAAGTTTAAAAAGGAAATATTCTATGACACCTGATACTGAAGTACAGGAATTTTGTTTTAGTCAACAAAAGAAACCAAAGAGTTGTGCAAGCATAGAAATGTAAATATAATTAAGGGCTTCATTACTTCATTTTCCTTATGACTTATACAATCAGTGTGCAAGTTATCTTGAATGTATAGATCAAATTTTCAAATTTGTATCCCAATATTGTGGCTGGAGCTTGGCATGGTAGGTATGGTATGACTCAGATTCAAGTCTCTGGTTCTGCTCAAGAATTTCTACTTTGAATCAAAAAGAGCTCTAGTGACTAGGAAGAGACTCTGATATCAGCTAATCATGAGCTTGCCCCTTTTCTCCAGAGTTCTGTGGCCCTCCACCTAGGAGGATTAGCACTACTGAAGCAAGAACAGTGGATTCCCACTGATCCAGTTAGACTCACTTATCTTCATGAGCAAAATGATAATGATGATGATGATGATTATGATGAAGATGATGATGCCATCAGTTATGGAGGATCTATTACATATCTGCTACTGTGCTACTATGCTAAACACTTTATCTGTATCATCTCTGTTAATTACTTAATTGATAACCTAGTTTTTACTGTTATTATTTTTAAGTTATTTACTATCATTATCTTTGTTTTACAGTTAAGGAAATGGAGGCTCAGAGAGGTAAAGTCATATTTCCAAGTCACCAACTCAGTGAGTGGTAGAGCCAAGATTTGAACTGGGATCTGTGCAATGGAAGGCCTTCTGTGTGATACTATGTATGCTCTACTGTCTACCCTAAGGAAAGCTCACCTCTCAGCTGGACTTCACAGAACAGACAAGTTAACTGTCCAACAAAGGAAATTAATCATTGAGTCTGTCTCTATAAATTCTTTTAGAGAGGCTGGAGGAGTCAAGTTCACATTGGGAAAAGTGGGTGAATCTTTTGGGACTACTTCTATGGTGAAGGCAGTGGAAGTTTTTGGTCAGGAATCAAATATAATGAGGGTCCCATTTTAAGCACCTTGAACCATATTTGCTTCTGGTAAGGAGACAGAGGAGGGGGAGAAAGAAAAGGTAGAATCTCTTTTTTTTCTTTAACCCATTGACTTTGTGTTGTTCAGACTAAATCTCAGCTGCTACTGTTGTAGGGAAAGGGAGCCTAATGTAGAAGTAAGAGGGGGAAAAAACTTGTGTCTGAGCTTTCAGGAGTCCAGGTCTAGTATTAATAAAAGCATTTAAGGACATTTTCAAGGGTAAATGACTATTCTCTATTACCAGGAGAGAGATGTGTTTCCTCTATAGAAAGAAATTGGGTGGAGTCTCCTAACAAATAAAAAAGTCCAGAAACTTTGTGAACATGGTGGACACAGTGAACAGGTATCCAGTGAGAAGTTTTCTTTAATGCAGGGTAGTGGCCCACAAAAGGATTAAAGGTGGATGGGCAGGATTAGCACATCATTCTCTTTTGGAAGGGAAGGGAATTATCATTTACTGTAGCTTTCCTCTTCGCCGAGAACTGTGCTTGCAGCTGTTAAAAATACTTGTTTTCATCTGATTTTATCTCCACAAAACTCTAAATGTTATTGTTACCTGTATTTCTAAAGATACAGAAAGCAAAGCTCAGGAAGTTTTCAATGACTTGTCAAGATCACAAAATTGGTAACAAGGTAAATTCAATTAATGTCTACTAGACTCAAAAGCACTTTCAAAAGCACTGGGCTCCAAGATACCTGTGGTGCTGTTTTTAATTCATCACAGGAATACATGGTTTATTTTAAATATTTGAGGGAAACAAAGCAATACTTGACATCAGTCAGATACTGTGTGAATTAGTGGCTCTCAGTTTCAATATTAGATTGCACTTTCCTTTTGATGACAATCTTTGTGAAACTGGGTTTTTGGTGGTTGCTGTGATCAAAAACCAAATGCTATTTGAAAATCAATGTGAAACAGAATTGTAGTATCTAATATGATTTGAAGGTTTGAGAAGGTAAGTGGTGTCCCACAGGGGCACACATTTCATTAATAAGTAGTTTTGCTATTTAAGCATGAAATAAAACTATTATTTTCCTTTTCAATTTATGTGTATTATTCTTCAAATGACCACTAGGCAGGACATAAATATTTATTAAGTTGTTCACACCTACTACTTAATAAATGGAACTGTTAGGTACTTCTTTTGGTCTATGATCCTTGTAACAAAATTACTAAGACACTAAAGGCATTTGTATACCAAGATTTTTAGAACACTTAGCCTTTACTCATTTTATGCCATAGCTTTATTTACCATACCATTCTTCTTCCTTCCTTCCCTCCTCTTTCCCTGCTCTCCTCACTCTCCCAATAGTCTTCATCATGATATTTTGCCTTTACTCATATTATATTAATGTATTAATATGGTAAATTGTTGTTTTTAGAATACATGTTATTCAACACATAGGTGATGAAATATAAATAGGTATGGCAGCCAACACTTAATTAGTGATTAATTTGACAAAAACTCAGAGAAATTGTTCTTCCCCTCAATTAACTTCTAATTGGATGTAGGGACAGACATGTTATCAGTATTACTACACTAGACTCTATCAGTTGTTCATGCACTCAACAGATACTTATTGTGTCTGACTCTGTAGTAGGCACTGTGCTGGACACCAGAAAGACAATGGTAGGCAAGACATACCTGGCTCCTGCCCTCATGAAACAAAGTCTGAAGTTAATAAACAACATAATCATAGATGTTTTCCTTATATTTAACACAAATAAGCAGGATGATGTGATAGAGAAAATCAGAGGTTCTACTGATCATGGTGATCAGGGAAGGCCTTCCTATTGAGGTCATCTCTAAACTAAAACTTGGAAAGACGTGGAAGTGCTAGTCATATAAAGAGCTGGGTGCTACATACTGAATGTTTATGTCCCCTCAAAATTCATACGTTTAAACCTATATGATGATAGTTGGAGGTGGGATCTTTTTGGGAGGCGATTAGGTCATGAGGATAGAACCTTCATGAATGAAATTAGTGCCATTGTAAAAGAGACCCTACAAAGCTCCCTATCTCCTTCTACCATGTGAAGTCACAGAGAGAAGATGGCCATCTATAAACCAGGAAGTAGGCCTTTACTAGACACTGAATCTATTAGTACCTTGATCTTGGACTTCTTAGCCTCCAGAACTGTGATAAATAAATGTTTTTGTTTATAAGCCATGTAGTCTATGGTATTCTGTTATAGCAGCCTGAATGGACTAAGACACAGGGAAAAAGCAAATGTAAACTTCATAAAACTTATATAAAGGAATATGGAAGTAGAGGACAACCTTCATACCTCCCCGTCCTCCTTGTTCATATGACCCTCCCAGCTGTATTCTTTGCCTAGCATAACGTATATTAAAACTCTTGGCATAGGGTTGGCAAATAGAAAGTGATCAATAAATATTGATTTCCTTTTCCTTTTCCTTTTTTCCTCTGCTGCATTTGTAATCTATTTACCTTATTTATTCTTATCATTTTCTGTTTCTGGTTCTGCCTACCTCTATTCTTTTTTCCTTGGTTTTCCATATTTAACCATATGGATAAATCTATCATGCAGTGTGTGATACTCTCTTCCGTATTCTTGACAGTATGAACTAAATAATGACTCAAAAATGTCATACAAGTGCAAAACATACAATAAAATGCTTCATATACACTGATCAGCTGGACACTTGGCCATCTGTATTTATTTTATTTGGAAGTGGAAAATATGGAGTGTGGCCCCTTGATCTGGATGAGCAATTCAAGAAGGGAGGATGATAAAAAAGCAACAGCTTCTCTTTGCTCTAGGATGGCTAAAAGTTGGGGAAAGAAGATCTAGAATCTCAGTTTTAGAAAAAGTATTGAAATTACCAGTGAGATTTCTGTTCAAGATAAAAGGCCAGGAGAAGAAGAAAACTAAGAAAGGGTGGGATGAATCACTGAAATAATTATAAAGCTTAAGATTGAGTTTCAATTAGATAGGAAATAAGTGTTTTTAAGGAGGGCAAATTAGATTTGTGTCTTAAAAAGATCATTATTAGGAGCATGTGGGTGGCTCAGTTGGTTAAGTGTCCAACTTTGGCTCAGGTCATGATCTCAGGTCCTGCAATCAAGTCCCTCATTGGGCTCTCTTCTCAGCAGGGAGTCTGCTTCTCCCTCTCCCTTTGCCCCTCCCCCTGCTTGGGCTCTCTCTCTTAAATAAATAAAATCTTAAAAAAATAAATAAAAAGGGCATTAGCAAAGTAATGAGGGGGCTGGGGACAATGTAAGCCAAGAAGTTGAGAGTTTTTATAATAATGCAGGACAGAGTTGAGGGCCTGAGGAGGTTGAAGAGATACACTTAGATGAAAATGTAGATTTAGGTGACCGGAAGGGGCAGTGAGTGGAGAGAAAGAAGGAAAAAGAAATCAGGATACCTTCCAAATTTCTAGCTTGAGTAAGCTAGTAGATAATAGTGCTAGCAGAGATCAAGGTTGGGCATATAGGAGCAGAAGTAAATTTGGGGAAGAAACATTAAATATAATTTTGGATTTTTCAAATTTGAAATGCTTGTGGGATAATTTTAAGATTTATTTTCTCTACAAGGGTTATTACAAAATTTATATCCAAAGCCATCTTTTCCTTGCCTCACCTATCCCAATCCTGTATTAAGCAATTTTAGAATCTTCTTATTTTGTAGCAAAATTACACAGTTTATGGGTTATTATGACCTCACAATTATTTTAATGTTAAACTGTGATTGCATGAGGTTTAAATATGAAGTGTATGTGTATTAGTGTGTACCTCTTAAATCTTGGCTTTCTTCCTTTTTATATTATTAGAGTGTCTTAGAGATAAAAGAAAAGTCTGTTTCTCTGCTATTGCATATCTGTAATATTTTAGAAAGAAAAAGTACAATAATACTGATTTCATAAGCAAAAAGAAAAAAAAAAAAACAATGAAAATGAGTATTTACTTAAATTTTCTTCCCTGGATACCAGGCTGTATTCTTCTTTTCTGGGGTGGGCTGGTACCTCCGCTGGCAGATAATCACACCAGGCTTATTTTTGCTCAAACTTTTCCCTTTGTCTGGAATGACTTCCTCTCTTTTGACTTTAAAAGAATCACCCCATTATCAATATGCAGTTCAACCTTAAACTGTTTCACATAACTTTTTAATTGATTGGCAGTGATTGCTTCTCTCCAATTTCTTAAAGTATTATATTCTCCATCACACAACTAATCATGTGATCATATTTTATATAATATGTTCTCTAATTACTTCATCTGTGGTAATTTTACCTGGCTAGGCCCTAAATTAGTTGGGGACTATGTGTACATTTTATATTTCTTTTCTCTCTCTCACAGTATTTAGCACAGTGCTAAATATACAGTTGGTGTTTAATCAGTGCAACAAATTGATGCTGTGAAATGCAGATTTGTAAAAGAGTTTCACAAACCTAGGTTTTTGAGAAGTAGATACAGTAACTTCTAGACGTACTCATTCATACCAGTTATGTTTCTAATGAAGATAAAAAGGTGATAACCAAATTAGCTGAAGAGTGGATGAGATAGTACAGAGGTGGTATAAATGTAGTTGAATTCTTTTCAGACCACACAAATTGATAAGGATGAATATCTAGTTGATTCTAAAATACAGGAATTAAGTTTCACATGGCCAGATCCAGAAAAGCTAAATTTCAAACTTATCTCCTCTTTGTCATGTTTATAAAAGTGTTTCCTATAAAGGTTTTAATCCAAACACAGAAACAAACAAACAAAAAATGGGCTCTAAATCTGATCAAGAATCTTACTGAGATTTGTAGAGTAAAAAAAAAAAAAGCTTCATTTAGTCTTTTCTAATGACTCATACAATAAAAGTTTGGGGTAGCCAAAAGAGTGTAGTGAAAATGATATAATGCACTTACTGGCTAGGCCTAGCTGAGTGAGCAAGTTATTCCTTCTGTGTGTATTGGAACTTTTGGAGCTGTATTAATAATTTTAGGCCATGAGGGTGTCATTTACCTGTAATTTATTAAATGCAACCCTCATAGTTTGAAAAAGTAGAGAGACTTATTTATATTTTAGGGGGAAAATGCACTTATCAGAGAAGATCTAATCAGTTAAAAAGACATAGAATTTAGTAATTCCAAAAAATCCAAACCACACTGGCAATTACCAATAACCTTGAAATACCTCCACTGTAATCTCCTTTGGGGCTACAGGCCACTTGTGTTCATATTTTTCTTTCACAGTTTGCTCCGTGTTAGCAGTTGGATTTGAATTCTCAACACGCACTCCATGGCTTGGCTTACCCACCAGATTTTGAACAGATTTTACCATATTCTTTAAATCCTCTGGATAAGGAGTTGGATATCGTTTTAGGTTTATTTCAACCTAGAAGTTTATAAAAAGAAATTTAACATAAAAATACCTTCGGCAAACATGTTCACAAAACTACTCCATTTTATGTGCAGTAGCAAAACCAAATGCAATATAGTGAGTGTTGAGCTGACTGAGAAACTGTATTGTAGAGTAGAGCACATTCTGCCCTCACAGGGCTTCTTCCCACCCTGTCCACCTTCTAGATTAAAAAGCATTTTTGGGTTATATTCTATCTTTAGACCTACCCTGCAGATGGTTGAAATAGCACTAGGTCAAACATATAAGTAACTGGTAATCTGAAGATTTTAAGCATTACTATCAGCTGCTTTTATACTTTAGAGGCTGTTCTTTCCCTATCTTAATTATTTATAAGTAATTATTTTCATGTTAAGGATATCTTTGGAATATCAATGTAGATGATAAGAGGAGACCCCAAAAGATTTAGAGTTTATCATGGATTAAAAAAATGGGGAACTGACAGTATCTGCTACCAAATATGCATCAGCTCTATGTTAATTAGCATGTTATATCAAAAGGTCAGGGAGCTAATTCTTGTTAATACCTAAAAAGAATATGCTTCAGGGTGGCTTTTATATTTAGTTTTTGCCCTAAGAAAGCAACATGTTTTGTAGGTAATGTCTTAAAATAAAAAGAAATTTAAAAATTGAGGAGATTTTCTAAGATATTCTAGATAAACATGTAAATTTTGGCTTGTATTGCCCAGATATTTATTTCCATTCTTGAATTCATTTTTGTTGTATCGATCTGACTTTGGGGAACATATATATTAATGATTATTCTTCACATTTAATTTAGAGAGAGAAAATATGAGACACTTCCATATAGAAAATCCCATTATCAGAATATTTAAAATATACGTAAATTGGAATAAATACAAATTATCCATGCTGATTAAAAGGGAGTGGGAAGGAAAACAAGGAGCAGATTTATTTGTCCTGGCTTATTCCAACCGTCATGCCTTTTGCATCTGAGTAGAACCAACTTTACAAAATGGAATGGTTTATGTGATTGTGGTGAGTATGTGTCTGTGGAAAGTGTGTGTGGGGGTAGGTTGGGAGGAAGGGAGAAGAAAGCAAAGCTGAAGAAGGAAGGAGTGGGAATGAGAGGAAAGGAGAAAGTGGGGGGGGCACACACATACCCACCCACCAACACCCATGTAATTCATGGGATGTAAGAATGGGATGTATGATGGTGGTATAGATCTGAGGATTATAAATATGAATTCAAACACTTTTGCTCATCTGCAGTTTTAGCAAATCCACCAACTTTGTTATATTTATTCTTCCCTGTGGCTCATTTTCCATATCAAATACTGGGATTGGACTCCACTTGATGACTTCTAACATTCCTTTCAGTATTAAACAATCAAAATTATTTTTCCAATAAATTTTTGGAAAGCTGAGGAAAAACCAGATAATCTTGCTAGTATAAATATTGTTGTAGTCTTTTATACTCCCAAACAAATAAGAATGAAATTAATAATATATAGAAATAAAGCTACAAAAATATAACCCAAGAAAAAGTTAGACTTCTCAGAAAAAAAGTGTAAGTTGTTAGAATGTAATATAAATAAAGTTCAGGGTACTTAATTTATAATGTATTCTTAAATAAACATAAAAAGAATGATATCCATGCTAGACAAAGTCCATTGGGATGCATGCATTCTTGGATCTGCTGTTTAAGTTGGTATTAGAAATGTTGATCACAAATTAAATCTAAATTTTAAATTATATTGTTGAACTCATTTAAAAGTACTTGAGAGCAAAGGGCTAAAAGTCAAAAAACTACATTTAAAAAAATATAGATTGTAGAGTGGTATGGCCATCATGCCAATTAAGAACATCTTTTAATTTTTAATAACCAGTGGTATATGAATGAAAAATAATTTTCATGTAGGGCAATAGATTAAAATTCTATGTACCTTAAAAAAATCTTCAATGCTAAAATTACACTTATAAATTGAATCAAAAGCAAAAAAAAATGTGAAGTGTTCTTCTTTAATTGAATGAAATTCCACATTGAATAATGTAATCTGTTTTTTGTAGATGCTATGTCTCATCTGACACAATTAGATGACTATTTACTAATGACCACAGTGCCAATATCTTCTGGTTATTTTATAAGCAAGTTAATGTGATATTTTGGTCATATCACTAGAATATGTTTGGGTTCTTTATCTCTGAAAAATATTTAAATTTGGAAACAAAAGCAGATTTGTCAAGCTAATGAAGCTTAAGCTTTAGAGCCTTTCACCTGCATAAGCTTTTTCCAAAGCCTTGTGAGGGGCCCTACTTTTTTATTTACATGGTTATTTCATATTCTTTTCCTTAAAGAGGCCCTTCTCCAAACTGTGGGAAGTTCAGGTCTTATAAAACTTGGATTTGTTCCATCTAGACAATAAGCTCCTTGCTTCCCATTTACTAGTCTACCAACAGAACTTGGTGGACCTGGAGTCAGAAAACCTAAATTTAAGCCACAGATTTACCCCCAACAAGCTATTAGCCACTAATCTTTCTGTCCAGTTTCTGCTTATGTAAAATGGGAATGATAATATCTCCAGTTAATCTAGAGCTAAAATGAGATAATAACTGTGAAAATCTTTTGAAAATGTATAAATTCTATGCAGAGATTAGATACTATTTTCTAAAATCAGATTCTACTTAGGTATTTTTAAAATCTGAATTTTTTTGGCAGTTTAGATTCTACTCTATATACTATATATATATGTAACTCCATACTACCTGTAACTGTTTGGACTTTTTTTCAGATTGTATACAGCACCAACTATCATTTATTCAGTATCTGCCATGTGCCAGGCACATGTACAATATTTAAAAGGATATTTAATTTATTAATAGTTATTTATATAATATATAATACTTATTTCATTGTGTACCATATAGATTTATATATAAATAATAAATGATTATGATTATTAACATTCATTAAACACTTATAATTAATTATAATTAAACATAGTTTAAGTTTCATAACCCATTGTAGCACCTGTTCCTGTCTCCCTGAGAATAGGGCTCAGGCAGTGTAGGTTCCTTGCCCAAAGTCATACAGCTATGGGTAGCACTGCCCAAATTCAAACTCAGGTCTTTGACTCCAAAGTTTAGGCTACAGAAGTGTTACTTGGCTCAGGGCTATTCCCTGATATAAGTAAGCACATAGTTGTACAATCCTGGAGAAAAGATAGTGTGTGTAAGTCTAAAATGTAAATTTTATTGAGTTAAATAACAAGATAAATTCAATTTTTAAAACATAAAGCTATTTTATAATTTCTTCTTAAAGGGAACTATAATATTTTATAATTGTTGTTTGTAAGTTCTGTAAAAGCATATTTTATACCCTTCTACAGATTGTTTTGCCTACGCCTTTCTACTTTTTAATTCTTGTGCGATGCTTCAGAAATGAGAAAACATGATCATAAATATGATTTTATTAACAGTTCAGTCATGCCCAAATAAGAACAGTTTCTTTATATTTCTAAATACATAGGCTAGAAATATTCCCTCATTCTAATATGGGATGGAGAAATAATGTAAATTCATTTATGATATAAATAGGTGGGAAAAAACTGTCAATTGTTCTTACCAAAATGTGTGTATCACTCACCATAAAGTATTTGTTCATTTTACGTATACATTTTATTAAAATGCAAGATTTTCACTGCAATGTTACTTCATTTTAGTTTTAGAAAAATAGAAATGTTTCACAACATTCTATATATTTCAGATCTAAAAAAAGTGCAGTAAATGCAAATAGCAGCTGCAAGATGTTGGAGACTCCCAAAAGTTTAGCAATGGAAGAAAAAATTTGTATTAATAGCTAGGGCATTTACAGATGGTATCTTGAATTCTCAAAGAACTGTGGTTTTCTTATATAATGATTAAATTCTAATTTGGTTTGACTGTAAATTCCAGTAAGAGAAGTAATAGTTAATGCTTTGATTACTGATCATTAGGGATCTTATCCTGGGAATTAATCAGAACATTTTACACAGAAAGGAAACCTATAGGAGTTTTAGTTAGGATTCTCAGCTGGCCTTATATTGCAGAAAGAATATAAGACACAGAATAAGAATCTAGTCCATTACATGTGAATGGTAAAGCTTACCAAAAATGCAGGGTTCTTTCCCATCCCATGAAGACATTTTTTTTTTTCATTGAACTTTTAAACACCCAACCCACTGAGATAAGGAAGCCCTGTTTGCCACAACTCCCAAACCAATCTTCTCTTACAGGAATTCTGATCATCTGTGCCTTCAAATTAGAGGGAAATTGATGCTTTTCAACAGATGTCCATCTTTGTGCTCAAAGTCCACTCTCAACAAATCTCAATTCAAATCTCATGCTATTTTAAAAATCAGGTTTTAGTTACTTAATATCCCTCTGAATTGATAATACAAAAATGTGTGTATGTGTGGGGGCAATTTAGATTTTATCAATAGTGTCATCAACATTCTGCTCAACTATTGGTATTCCCACACTTTAAAGAAAAAAAATCTTTAAAAATAAAAACATAAATAAAAATGAAGCACCCAACTCAAAAATCATGCCATATATCCCACCATTAGGCACCTCATTATTGGTGTCCCCCCCCCCTTGACTTGGTCTCTCCACCCCATTGCCAATGTCAACGAACAAAAAAAATTGAGGTCAAACATTGGCAATTGGATGGTTTCTGTAGGATCAACATTTCTTACCCCAATTCATGCAGAACATACCCCATAAACCACTGTTCCAAGGTTGCCTCTACATGGGGGATTCTCCTACCCCAAACACCTAGGCCTACCTGTCTGCCACTTAGAGAGGGAAGAGTGGTGGATTGTGCTGCAACTGGCAATGGAGTACACATGCTCCTTTCCTGCTGGAGGCCACTTATACAACCCCATGCCAGCTGTGGGTCATTCTGGGGGACGGGCATATCTTGGATCTGCTGATCACACCTGGCCCATGGTGTGCAGCAGTCGCCAGACAGTCTGGCAGGTTGGAGAGTAATCCCACGCTGGCCCCTTTCCCAGGGGGCTTGGCAGGAGTGATCCTGTGGGAGAAGGAATCTCCATTTTCTGGGAGAAAGAGGAGCGCTGTAGCAATACTTTCACTTTATCATTTTTCTACTCTTGACTTTTTTTTCACTCTGGGTAATGCACTTAAAACAACCATCAGAAAATTAGTTCGAACTCTTTGTAATGAAACAGTATCAATATCATATGAAGCTAATGGGTCACGATTTTTTCACACAATGCAGCATTCATACTACACTATACGCTCTATAAGTAGGGCATTATACTCTAGTCCACTTGGAAGTTGATGGCAGAGGTCAGTGGTTCCCCCCTAAATTTTATGTAAATGAAAGGTAAAATGGTGTAAATTTAATGGTGCTAAATGTAATGAACCAGAGAAGTGTGATTAATTTAGTGTAAGATTTCTGTATATTCCATTCATCATACTTTCATGATGATTTATTTAGAAGTTTGTTTGTGTTCTAATTTGTCCAATAGCCCAATGGCATTGGAAATATTCAAATTAGTCAAAACCAAGTGTTTGAGATTTTTGAAACACATACTGTTTCACCAAAATATAAATAAATCAAATATAAATAAGCATAAAGAAAATGCAATCTAAAGTATAATGAACCTACTCTGATTATAAACAAACCTGACCACATAACACACAAACAGGGCTTCTAAATAACTGTTTGCATTTTATGTTTTCATTGACACATATACCAGAGTATATTAAGCATACTATTTTCTTATTAGATCCTTTGAATATGGATTTTTAGGACTAAGTATGTAGTTTTTGACATTCAGTGAAGTAAAAGAATGAATCAGAGGTCCAGTATAGAATGCATCATCCATTGGTTCTAGATTTAACATATGAAATCTTAAAAGAAGAACTGAAATGCTATAAAGGTCTTTGTTTAGTTTGGCATTGCTTTTTCCAGAAATTCACAAGTTAAAAAAAATGTTTCTTTGGTTATTAGATAGCACTAACCAAGCATCCAGAAACATTTTTTTAAACTCAAATCTTATCAAAACTATCATTTTGATTTGGGAATCCACTTTGGATTTTCCACAATGATGTAGAGGTAGGCTTTGTCAATTACCTTACTGTCTAAAACTAGTAAGGTTTCAGGGTGCGTTGGTTTAAGAAAAAAGTTTAGAAAATGTGGGAATGAGGGGACAGAAAAGAACACATTACACAATTTAGATCTATTAATAGGATGCACATACAATTACTTAGGCAATTAGTCACTCAGAGTGAGAGCTGTTAGTATTCATGATGGAAAAAGTACACAAATAATACTATAAAAGATTAGAGATTCAAGATGTTGCTCTGATGATAATGTGAAGATCTGATGTTGATAAAATTTTCTCTGCACTTCAAATTTAAATAATGAAAAAATATAGATTTTAAAATTTCACTTTGTTACTTGATTTAAGTTAGTTCCAATAAAGGATTCTACAAAAGATGTTTGAGGTGAAAAAATCGAATATCACCTGCTACTAGGCACTTGCCTCCTTTAAAACTTGCTTTCTCATTTCAGAAAACTGATAAATTCTTCTCAGATACCCCAGAGACATAAAATCTTTCAGATATTTTAAAGCCAATATAACATATTAATCCATGGGCTCTTCCCTAAATGTATTCTTTGGTCTCATATGGCCTGCCTGGTGCCTTGTTTAGTGATTAGAATAAAACCATTTCAGTGTTTCAAAATGTAATAAGGTGCTTAGGTAAAGCCTATCACTCAGATTCGTTTGTTTGTTTTGGCTTTCTCTCACCTTGAATCTCTTTCATGTCGTTACTCTGTAAGATGGGGTGGTGTATCAAATTTGCTCAGTCAGAATTGGGACATGAGTCTCATTCTAAAGCACACCACTGCTTCTCAGATTACCATCCTGCTACAATGAAGGAGATGTGAAGATGTAGCTGACCTTCAAGCAGAGGTCACGCAATCTGTCCCAAAATCTATTTTAATCATAACAATGGACAAACAAAAATAATGAGAAGAAAGAAGAAACAAAATGAAAAGTTTCACCTTAACTTTCCCAGCATTTTCATCATCTTCCTTTTTTTCTTCAAATTCAAAGGCAACAGTCATGCGTTGTTGTCTCTGCTCTTCCCACAGTGTAGGGTTAAAGCTGTCACTGTCTGACTGGAAATCTATAGTTAGATTCCAAAGTATTATTGCTTTTTTTTTTTTACATGAAGTGTTATTAATAGAGCTCAGTACACTATGCAAAAAATGGCAATAGGTACTACAAACAAGTACAAAAATTTAAAAAAGGGGAAAATAAAGAGAAAGAAAGAAGGAAAGAAGGGAAAAAAGAAGGAAAGAGAAGAGAGGGAATAAAATTCCCTTGATATTTGTTTACATGGTTTTTTTACATCTCAATTCAAATTCAGCTTTCCTAATACATATTAATTATATATTGGGATTGGGAAGTTTTCTAGTGTGGAGAACAGGCTCTCCAAAGGATAATAGTAATAATAATAATAATAATAATAATAATAATAATAATAATAATAATAATAGCTGGACTACACATTTTAAAACATTATTTTTTTAAATCTTCACACTAGCACACCAGTGGTAGTACTAATATATCCTCAGTTTGTTAATGAGAAAACTCTAGGTGAGTTTTAAGAGATTTGCTCAAAGTTTTACAGCTTCTCTGCGTCAATGCAGGATTGTATTCCATGTCTGTGTGAGTACAGAGCCCATACCCATATCTGCAGCCACTAAACTCTATCAGGATTTTATAAAAGATACTACATAACATTGGCTTTTCAGTAAAATGTATGAGATTGCAAGCTTTTCTTTTTAGTGTATGTATGTGGGGGGGGTAACGGAGGGGAGCTTGTTTTTAGGGTAACTTTAAAATTATGGTCTAAAAACTGGTCTAAATATGTCTCAAATGAACAAGGAAAATAAGTGGCTTATAAATCTTTAATTTATATCAAAATGTAGGGTAATAGTAATATCTTCCTTACCAACATTAATTGTGAAGATCACATGAAAACACAATACAAGTACTTAGTTTAGGCTAAATTCTTTCCCAAAAGATGCCCTTTATCATATATTTCCTTCTTTGTTGCAAGGGATTCTGAAAATTCATTTATTATACTTCTGCCTGAAAAGCCAAAGGGTGACTTACTTAAAGTTCAAGAAAATTTTTCTATTACCAACTCGTCTTTCCTCAAAGGAAAACAGAACAAAACAAAACCAGGCTAATTCCTTAACATCATACACCTTGCCTGACTAGATCTACCTCACTCCCTGCAATAAATGAGGGATTTAATCTGCTAGACAGTATCTCAGAAATGACTAGCAAATCTGAGACTCTTCACTTTTCCCTACGTTTTTTTGGAAATGAAATATTTTGGTAATCTAGGGATACTAATATGAAAATATAAGTAAAGTTGTACGAATAAAAACAATCCTTCCTTAAGGTTTTTCTTATAGTATATGTAAACATGGTGCCTTCTCTTGCATAAATTCAAAAGATCAATTTTACTGAAGTCTGAAAAAAAATGAAAAGTCTTTCCTTTTCCTACTTTTGTAAGTCAAAATGTGAATAAAAATATTCTAAAGTATCCCAAAATGATTCACTTATATTTATAAGTCATAAAGACTAAAGATGTTTATTATAATTATCCCTGAAAATAGATCCATAAACAGATAGTTGCTTTTAAAAGATGCTCTCATTCAAGTCAACTGGGTGGATTTAGTCCATGGGTGCATTAAAGTGGGTTTACTCTTCTAAGAATTACCATTACTGTAAGACTGTAGAAAATATGTGTGGCAGCCTGTTCTGGCTTGGGCTAAGGAGCCTATGCAGAGTTCCAAATGGTAAAGGACAAATCTCTTTTATAAAAATTTTATGAAATTTGTCATCATAAAGGATAGAAGATTTAATTAAAAAAAAGGGGGGGGGGCGCCTGGGTGGCTCAGTTGGTTAAGCAACTGCCTTTGGCTCAGGTCATGATCCTAGAGTCCCTGGATGAGTCCCGCATCGGGCTCCCTGCTAGGCAGGGAGTCTGCTTCTCCCTCTGACCCTCCCCCCTCTCATGTGCTCTCTCTCTCATTCTCTCTCTCAAATAAATAAATAAAATCTTTAAAAAAATTTAAAAAATTAAAAAAATGGTTTAGGTTTTCAACAAGTATTTCTATCAGAGCTACTGACATCCTTTAGAGCAATTCAACCTGAAAGACAAAGAATGGTCATTATTTTCAAGTCATCTCTTTATGGTTGACTCTTAACATGAAATAATTTGAGGCCAGGGATCACTGGGCAAAATGTTTAAATTGTGTCCATGAAACTGGTGAACACAGAAAATAAAACAGTTCGTTGAACCTTCCTTAAGGTCTGACTCTTCTTAGCTCATTTCAGTTAGCTGGATGCTACATTTATTGAACTAGTTCTATGTCTTGCAATCCACGAAGAGAAGTTGTTCCTAAAAACAAACATTTTCACGTAAAATATGAAGAGGGAGAGTTACATTTTTGGAATCTTATTTAAAACATTATAGTGCATGTTGATTTTGTATCCTGCAACTTTACTGAGTTCATTTATCAGTTCTAGCAGTTTTTGGTGGAGTCTTTCAAGTTTTCTATATAGAGTATCATGTCCTCTGCAAATAGTGAAAGTTTGACTTCTTCCTTGTTGATTATGGAAGGTAAGATTTAAGCTTAGGGTTAACCCCTGGATGATTTGTATGTGTCGTGTGATTATTTTTATAGCCTTGCCCATGGGCCAGGATTCCTGTCTAGAGATCAGAATAAAATTAATCCCTTTTATTCATTATCATATAAGCATAGGAGAAATTTTTACTGACAATTTACCTTCATCACCACGAGGTTGCTGGGGAAACATGTAGTTAGTCAATACTCTTTGCTTTGTTTCTGGATGGGCTTCAGTTTGTAAAGGGATAAGGGCTTTGGACTAGAAGCAAAGAACATATAAATTAGATTAATAAGATAGCAAATATTAAGAATATTACTTTTATAGAAGATAGTGGTCAATAGTCTGGCCTCACTGAGCTGAATGAACAATTAAAAGAAAGGCAAGGAAAAAAGTAATGACATAAGAAAGGATTTCATGAAATAAGACTATTGCTGAGGAATATTCTCAAATTCTAAGGTCTTCATGCTGAGAGTCTCTTTTTCTCTAGTATACTCTTTTACAAAACCTATTCATCTTCACTGGCAATGTCAGTTTTAATCTTAAAGAGACCAAGATGTATTAAATTGTTTCAAATAAGTGAGCTTTTGGTGTGGTTCTATATGCTCATTCATTTTCACAAGCTGCTGCCCTAAAAAGACAAATGGAAATTGCTATCACATTCATGCTATTGCAAGATCATCTATGAATTTAATTAGGTTAAAACATAAGCATTTTTTAAGAGATATTTTTGTAACCAAAGACAGAGTCTACATAAAAATAAACAGTTGTACTTTTTGTGTCTGCTCTATCAACAATATATTTCTTATGGATAGTAATATTCCATTCTTTATTATTAATTTGATTTTAGAAATATTATTTCTGAAGGGTGTTTTAGAACTCTGATATTATATGCTATATATATAAATATACTATCTATGTAAATATATTGGAAATGATGATACCTAATGTTTAAAAAATCCACTTATTTCATGACATTTATCAACAGGAGTGAAGCACAAAGGGGATTTGGGATACCAACTTGTCTCATGAAACTGAGTCAGAAACACATTAAATCACTGTTCTAAATAAAAGTTAAATGATGCAGTCACTGTTCAGTTCATTCTCCCACAAGAATAATAAATCATGATATCAGTGGATATTTTTTCATAATGCAAGACTGTAGCATTGACTGATCCATTAGCATAGCTCACATTGAATCCAAAAATGATTTATTTATAATGATATATTAATGCCTTGAAAAATCTATAGTTCATTGATAAAATTTGAATTTGAATGACAATCTAACTTTTTTACTCAGCAGATGGAAGTAAGTGCTATAATGACTGTAGGAATACAAACATTCTAGCACTTACATTTTGTAGAGATTTATTTTATTTTTTCACAAAAGTAGCCCAATACCTAGAAGTCTGAACAATTCATTTACCAATAATGCTGCTTTTATGCTCAGGAAATAATGATAAGAAACTAAATTCAAGATGATTTGTTTTCATTTGGCTACTCATATTTGGGAATAGGTGTTTCAAAATTTTAGGATTATAAGAAAAAAGTAAAAAAGACTAATAAACTATGTCAAAATTGTCTATCACCAGTTTTTCTCTGGTGGCAAATCAGATGTCTTCAACTGTTTCTTGTTATTTTCCTTATTAAAGTTATTCATTAACACTCAATTACTGATTCAATTATAATCTACTTTTATGAGTATAAAAAATAATACCAAACCAGTTTCACAGAAAGTACTGACAGTAGTTGCAAAAAATATCTGAAAACTTCTTGTATTAAGTTTTACAATTAAGTTGATTATAATTAACAGTATAAAAAAACATGTAAGATAATAATTCCCTCTGTGGGAACTGTGTTAATGATTTTTTATTCTTTACCTTCAGAGATATAATTAGAGAATGTCCCCTGAGGACGTACATGTACTACTTAGAAATCAAAAGGTATGAAAATGATCATTTTGTGTGTTAGATCTCTGAGAATGAAGTAGATGTTAAATCAAAGTATTTAAAGAAGGTGGGGATTATAGGACTCAATATATTGTCTGTAGCAATGAAATATATACTTGAATTGCTATCGTTACAAAAATCTCTCTTCTAGAAGATAAAGAATCTATATTTTGTAATAATTGTCAAGGGTATCTATTGGGAATAAGTTAGTAATTCAAAGTTTTAATTAGATTTTATCTTAATAAATAAAATAAATCAGGTAATAAAAGTTTTTACCTGATTGTCAGAAAGCCACAAAGCTGCAAGCTCTTTAAGTTTGGTAAATGAGAATGGTAAATTCTTCAATCTGCAAAAACAAGAAAATTCTAATAGCATGGGTGAAGATGGATATAGTTCATTTTTATGAAGAATTATTTAAAATAATGTAACTTATTCATTTCATTCTTCTCTCCAATTCTTTCTCTTCAGTAGTCTGAGCAATCTTTAAAAAGTGAAAATTTCCTGCTTACAACCTTGAAATGCTTCCTGTTATATCTAGGATAAAATCCAAAATTGTTAATATGCCTTGTCAAATGTTGCAAGATCTGGCCCCCCGGGCCTCTCCAGAAACTTCTGCGACTCTTTTCCTGACTTAAGTCTTCCCAGTGCCACTGACAGGCCTTCTATTAGCCCACTACGAGGATTAGCCAAACTTTTCTCTCTGTCTGAAATATTCTTTCTCCCCAACTTCACTAAACTAAATCCCACATGTCCTTTAGTTCTCACCTTGAATGTCATTTTCTCAAAGAGGCTTTTCCTGACTCTTCATTTAAAGTACTTTCCCCAATGTAGTCTCAAAGCACCTTATATTTTCTTTGATGGAACATACCATAGTTTATAGTTATATATTTATTTTTGTGATTACTTTTTTTACTGGCTGATATCCCCACAAAACTGTTGCCTCAGTGATGGGAAGGGGTCATGTCTGTCACAATGCTAAAGGTATCTACAGCTCCCAATGTTACGTTGACTCCCGAAAGAGTGTCCTTTTGTTCTCTCACCCTTTGTATATTGTGTAGTAACTATTCCAAGAGGGAATCTTAAAAAATGCATTTTGACGTACATGAAGTTTGGCATCAGCTTTGGTATTCAGTCGAAATGATCTAGTTTTGGCTTCAGCCTTTGGAGGACCAAATCGCCAAATGCCTATTTAAACATGCTATCTGATATCCCTGAGAATGTGCATGATGAATGAATTGTGATTACATAGGTTACCATCATAACTACTCAGCAAAGTGCTAATACAATCAAGGCATGCTGATGGATTTATTGTTAATTTCTGCATATTCACTTTTGAATATAGATACACATTTTAGATAGAACTTGGAATAAAAATTTCAGGAACTCTTTCAGCCAACTGATGAGTACATACATTTTGATAATGGAAATGGAAAATGTTACAATAATTCATAAAGATTATGGAAGTAGTTTAATGTGTAAAAGCAGTTAAACATTTTCAAATAATTTAATAAGTATGAAAAGATATTGACAGCCAATACAAATATCAACAGTGTGTGTTAACCAGATAACTTTGGGAAGAATATAATAACCTCTCTGAGCTCATAAATATTTATAAAACATAAATAAGAATATAAAGAGTAACAGAAACTAACATATCATAATTCTCTTTTTATAGAGTAATTTGTTATATTAGTATTTATAACATGAAACCAAATTACATAAAAACTGTTTGTAGTTTTTAGTTATTTAATTCCATTTAAGCCAGGAATTATGAAGTAAGGTCTTATGGGAAGAATTTCTCACATTGTATGGAGGTGAATTAAAAGCAGAATATCAATTCTGCCACCTCAAAATTACATGAGGGGGAAATTTCCAGAATCATATACAATAAATGTATGATAAATCATCATCAATTCAGTTATAAATATTGAGTATAAAGAAAAGAAAGAAACTGTTAGAGAAGGATGAGTTACACTCATTTCTCCTTGCTCTTCCAGTAACCTGCATTGAAAGTGAGCCTCTGTTTAATATCACAAATGTGCAATAAATTGACCATAGAAGCAATCTTGCATTTGACAGTGCAAAGGAATAATTGTTCCTAAACTATAATACCAAACTTTTAAAATCTATCCCATTATAAATATGAAATTGTGATAGTCAAGACATTTGGATAACATTTCATATTTAATATTTTATCCAGGCAGTTCTTTCTCTGATAGTAATATTCAATTTTGGCCTCAGCTTTGGCTGAATATTAATTTTAACTGTAGGTGAAGATGCACTGATTAATTCATTAATTAAAAAATATTAATTTGGCTCTATACTATGTTCCAGTCACTGTACTAGGAGAGAAATTAAGTTCCTGATATTGCGAGATTCTCAATGTCTTACTCATATCTTTTACTCTAGCATCTAGCAATATGTCTGTCCCATGGTAGTTACTGAAGTATCCTTTATTTGTTGAATAAATAACTTCATTAGTAGCCCTTCTACTTTCTTACACCATACCCAAAAATGAACTCAAAATGGATCAAAGACTTAAATGTGAGGCCTGAAACCATTAAATTCCTAGAAGAAAACAGGCGGTAATTTCCTTGACATCAGCTATAGAAACATTTTTCTAAATAGTGTCCTCAGGCAAGAGAAACAAAAGCACAATTAAACTATTGGGACTACACCAAAATAAAAAACTTCTGCACAGTGAAAGAAACCATCAACAAAACAAAAAAAGCAGCCTACTGAACGGAAGAAGATATTTGCAAATGATATACGTGATAAGGGGTTAATATCGAAAATATATAAAATATATAAAGAACTTCAACAACTCAACACCCAAGTACTAGGAGTACTTCTAATTATGGGTCATTTTAAATATTTGATAAGCATATTTTCTATATCATCATGCAGATTATTAATGAATAAAAGTTGAGTGGACTAAGAATTTAAGAGACTTCTATAACTCATCATGAAAACCTCCCACCAAGTTAACAGTAATGGAGTTTAGTTCTGTTGGGGATTCTAATGGAATCTACTGAGAATCCATCTTATGATATCTCCATGACCATATTTCCTAACCTTATTCATAAGAATATTAATTAGAACATTTTGAAAAATGTTTTGCTGAAAGTTAGCAACATTCAACGCATTTCCCTCATTTTCCTGTCTGGTGACTCAGTCAAAACAGGAGATGAGGTTGGTTTGATATGACTTACTCTTGTACCAAGCTGTGAAGCTTCCTTGTCATCTTGATTTTAAGAACGAAATCCCAAACCTTTTAATAAAATGTTTTATTCTCTTACGTGGGAATATTATTGAATTACTAAGTGAATAGTCTTTGAAAGCCACATTATTATTATGATTTGTCTTAAACAAACGAGAACTCGTACACTTATCTTGAAACTTACAGATCTGAATATTCTTAATGATCCATAAAAGTCATCTTTGACAGTTTTGTTCAGTCTCTCAGTTTCTTGTTCTATCATTTGTCTGACTGAAACTTACTGAAAACAGAGTTCATACATTCTATTCTGTAATCACTTTGTCTACTTAGCAGTTCTCTTCAGTCAATATTTATTTTTATCCTTTCTTATTTGAGAACAATTGTGGAAAAAAGATGAATTCAGTTTCGCTTTTTCTTTTTGCCTATCCACCACTATAACACCTTTGTCACAAGAAGAGCACCTACCTTTTCTTTCTTTCTTTCTTTCTTTCTTTCTTTCTTTTTTTTTTGTCCTGCTTTGAACATGACTAAATAACCATTTGGTTGTCCTTACAATAATGTACAAACTTTATGACTTTTGAGTATTAGCTAATTGGCAAATTCTTACCAGTGGTGTTGACAACACACCCATTGCCCAGTTAATTTACTGGAGACATAAATGTGTAAATGAAAACATATATATATGCATACATACATACATACTTATATACATGATTTTAATTAATACATTTTGTAGCTTTTTATTATAATTTTTTCAGGTCTTCATAATATTATGCTTTCTGCATATAGGATGGTTTTGGTATATAAATTTGGGTGTATAAATTTTATATAATTTAAACACACAACATAATATATGATCTGAATTTAATCAAATAATAAAATTCAGAAATATCAGTTTATAAATAATTTAGCTTCTGCCATTTTCTCAATAAAACATTGATCTGCATTCTATATACTTCGTAAGACACAGAAAATGTTTCTAAAATAATTAACAAGAAACAATAGTTTGCTTTCAGTAAATAATTAATATGTGATTGTGAAATGTTGCAGAAATACCTGTTGTCACTCAAATTTAAGACTCTTAGCTTCTGCATCTGTCCAATCTCTTCAGGAAGAAATTCCAGTTTATTGGAACGTAGAGACATTACTGTTACATTCTTACAGCTTCCAATCTATGGGTAACAAAAGAAAGTAAGTAAAGAAATACACGGTAAACTATTTTTATATTAATTTTTAATATTAAAATAACTTAATTTACAGATTTCCTTATCACTTTTAAGACTCTCTTAATATGTCTACTGCTTTATTTTTTATAATCTCTCTTTAAAATATGTGTATATATTATATATATATTCCTTTAGATGTTAAGACAACATATATCTCATATTCTTTTGCATATTAGGAAGAATTTTCTTTATAATTTTATTATTAGAATGCTCATTAGCTTCATTGTTTTCATAAATAACATTGTTTTTACAGTCCATCCAAGTAAGTACTAATATATTTATGTTTCTAATAGATCACTCAAACACAAAAGATAAAATATTGTTGACATTTCCATAGCCAAGTTAGTTTTATTTCATGTTACAATGATACTTCTCATGTTTATTCATAACTTTTGGCTCTAAAATAATGACAAATTGACTATTGTTCCTTCATTGTGGAAATGTTTAGTAGAAAATGCTAAATTGAAAATATACTTCACATTTTTTTCTTGACAATAAATAAAAATTCCACTTAGAAATAAAAACTAACAGAACCTTTTGGTGAATTCTAAAATAAAAATAATATTATCACACCACGTGATACTTTAAAAAAAGCTATTTACATTAAAAATCTTTCACTTCAGAAATGGAAATGTAATTATCCCAGAATGTTACTTATTATTGTTCATAAAAGCAAAATATTTAAATTAAATTATTTAAAATTATATTCCTTAGCATTGATTAACTTACAATATTTTATTACTTTTCTTTGCAAGCAATGTTTAAGTAAAATGGATTTTCTGGATCAAAGTACTTATCACTTATTATTTAAAAAAGAATAATTAACACATACATATGTAGATGTTTCCTATATACATTGACAGCTCAACTCACGAATCTATGTTGCCATTGCACCTGTTAAGACTTAATCCCAAAACATATTCATTAAAAGTTAATTAACAGAAACAAGTTTATTCCTCACTTCTCGGGGTAATTCTGGAAGGAAATTCTCATCGACTGCTAATGTTCGAAGACTATGAAGGTAGCCAATAGTAGAAGGTAGAGACTCCAGTTCATTACAGCTGCAGTCAAATTCTTCCAATAAAGATAAACTGAAAAGTTAAATACATTAGTTAGACATATTAAAAGGCAAAATGGAGAAAGAGCTTTTAAAAAGCCACATATCCAAGTTCACTGAACAAAAAACCTTATTCATCTAGTGACAACAGTATCATATAAATTATTTTATCAGTTCAGCCAAGTGGTTCAATTCCATTTAATGAGTGGTTCAATTTAGTAAAATAAATATGGCTTATTTTTTCCCTTTCTAAACTCCCCTGCCATTTAACTGAGCCATTGAAAGTGACAGAAGGTTTTGTTTGTTTGTTTTTATACAACTAAAGTGCCATTTATAGCCTGATGATCATAATGCATATCTTTGGAATGGACGCATATAACTGGCATGGCAGAGGTATGTGGAGGGCAGGTCCACAAAAGGGAAGATAAAGGGGGCAAAGCATTAACAACAAATCATTACAGTTTAAGTATTTTACTAAGCATTTTAAAGATAGAAATAACTAATCTTTACCTTATGACAACTCTATAAGATAGTTATTATTTTTAAACCCATTTTACAGATAAGGAAATCGAGGTCTTCAGAGGCTAAATAACTTGCCCAAGGCCACACAAAGTAGGAAAGCTGCACACAGTATGCCTCCTCTGTATTTTCTTGCCTCTTAGTCAGGGCATCTGTAGCAGAGGTTACGGACAGGGCTCATTTCAGCCTGCAGATATGTTTGGTTTGGTTTACATAGTATTTTATTTTATTTTATTTTGTTTTTTTAAAGACTGATTTATTCATTTTAGAGGGAGAGAGGCAGTGGGGAGGAGCAGATGGAGCGAATCTCAAGTAGACTCTACACTGAGTGCAGAGCCTGATGCAGGGCTCAATCTCACGACCCTGAGATCATGACCTGAGCCGAAACCAAGGGTCAGATGCTTAACTGACTGAACCACCCGGGCACCCCTACATAGTATTTTAAAGCGTGGTAAACTCTACATAATGACCTAGGCTTTTGGTGCCTCTTGAAAGAGGGAAATCTGGCAATCCCGGGCTGTGATTCTTCCATGATGAGCAACAGAAAAGGAGTAATGGGCACTGCCTTCTCATGAACACAGTTCTGTAGTTTGTCACAATCCTTACTACTCCATGTATAGCCAGTTTTAACCCAGACTTAGAACCAGAAATTGTATAAATGCACATTTCATGTTTTCACCAGGGTACAAGACATTTCAATATCTGGTTTGAGGTAGCTGGGAAAGAAAGACGGCCTGTCACTGAGGGAGCACTATCTGTAGTTAAGTTGTCATTGATGTTGTTAATATTATTACACTGCTATTACCATTCACATCATCATTATTACTGTAATAGGAAGGAACCCCCAAGTGTGAGGATCTTGCTGTTGTAAAGGGAAGAATGAATTAGAGTTAGTGGGAGTTAGAGCTGTAGCATCAGCTTCCTTTTTTTACGTCTTGGAACTAGTTGGCTGGAATGCAATTTACTGCCATCATTTAGTTAATGGGTAAACACAGAAATTAAGCATATAGGTTTTAAGTCAATTAGAATGGATTTGTGCCTCAGCTCTGTCACTTACTAGGTAGATGTGTTATCTTGGGTATCAAACAATAAAACAACGACTACAGCTCAAAAACCAAAGCTGATTTTATCTACCTACCAGGCAAAGGAACATATCAGGGAAGAAATTCACTGAGTAGTGCTCCGAAGGGGAAGAGTCAGTGCCAAGAGGGGGTGGTCACAGTGGAATACGCCCATTAAAGATTAAACATTTGCAGTATGGAGAGGGTGGAATGAATTCACAAGTCTGTGTACAGTTAAGTAAATCAAGTCCCATTAACCACGGGTCAGGAAAGAATAATTTGGTAGGTCGAGTCTGACCCTGACTAAGGTAACTCATGGTTCATGGTCCTTACCAGCTTCAACTGGTTATAACCAGATGCAGTGAAACACAGCATTCAGCTTTGAATAATATCTCGTAAGCAAATGCTGCTTTAGTGAACAATTCTCCTTTTACATAGACAGGGCATATAACTTTTTCTCTGAGCCTTAGTTTCTTTACATTTGCAAAGAGGATACTAATAATTCTGACAGCATCCAGTTGCTCTGAGTATTTTATGAAATACTGTTAAG
Organism: Mirounga leonina; assembly: GCF_011800145.1. Lineage (NCBI taxonomy): Eukaryota > Metazoa > Chordata > Mammalia > Carnivora > Phocidae > Mirounga > Mirounga leonina. Next base: position 37,362,756 of record NW_023270447.1, read on the forward strand.
AATTTAGCCCAGGACCTGCCATAAAATACATGCTCAGGGAATATTTTCTCTTTGTATTAGTGAACCCTGATAAATTCATTTCTAAATCCTTTGAGGCCCCCATATGCAGGGGTGGTTATGTCACAGGGTGCCAGGTACATATGGCTGTGTGTGCATGTGTGCGTGTGCGTGTGCGTGTGCGTGGTGTGTTGGTGGGGGCAGGAATCAATGTATGTGTGAAACCCAGTAACAGTTTGTTTCTAAAAAATATGTCTAGCCCAGTGCCTTACGTATATAATGTACTTAATAAATTTGGTAGAATTGAATAAACCATCTGTCAATGGTTTAGGGTAATGTACTCAGCATGTGGTCATAAAAGTACTGGAGACTTTTAAAAATAAAAATTTCAGATGTATGTTCAGAGGTAGAAGTCAAAGACTTAAACAGTTCAAATATAATGGAGGTTTCTTATTTTTCCTTTCTTCTATAAAAACATTCTTTAAAATAAAAACATGTTTTGAGGTTAATCTTGACTCACAGTAAAGCAGCCCTTACTTTGCATTGTTCTGATATGAACACATTTCAGTCATCATGGTTTCATTAAATAACATTATCCCCCCATCACCAACGCTCAAACTACTGTATATTAACTGTGAGAAACTGCATAAAACATAGATTTCGCTCTTAACTCTGGGGCCCACAAATCACAGTGTAAATAGCAGATGCGCATCATGATCAGCAACTGTCACATTCCTTCTTTCTAAGGCTGTCAGCGATTTGTCCCTAGACATCTGTCATCCCGTTAAAACCACAAACAGTACCTCATGCCGTTGTTTTGCCTTCTTGTCAATCAGTAGAGAGATATTATAAGTATAATAATTTAATATTTATAGCACTATTACTGTTGGAAAATGCTCTTGGTCTCCCTAATTGTCTTGGTGATTTAAATGAAAATGTGAAAACTTGCTTTTTATCACCAAGGACAACTTCATTAACCCTGCCAATGGACCAAGGAGTTATTTCAACTTTGAAAGCCTATCTTACACAGACTTTTGAATAGGCTATCAATGCTACAGCTGGAAATCATACAATGTCTTTAGCTGAGTTTTGGAAGAAATATGACATAAAGCGTACAAATGAAAATTTGCAAGCATCATGGCAGGAAGTCACAGCAAGTGATACGCGTGCATTACAACAGAAACTTACACCACACAGTGCAAACAACTTTGCAGGGCCTGGACAAACATAACTAGAGCTACCGAAGAAATAGCTGACTGTGGGGATGTTGCCTGCCACTCTTCATGGGACCCTCCCTACGCTGCCAGAGGAACTTAGCAGCAAGCTTATTGACATAAATGAGGGAAGTGGTTGTAATGCAAAGGATGAAGATGACTTAGAGGAAGTGACACTGGTAATAAACTTCACATTAAAGGAACTCTCAGGGAGGCCCCTGGGTGGCTCAGTCAGTTAAGTGTCTGCCTTCTGCTCAGGTCATGATCCCAGGGACGTGGGATTGAGCCCCATATGGGGCTCCTGACTCAGTGGGGAGCCTGCTTCTTCCTCTCCCTCTGCCTGCCGCTTCCCCTACTTGTGCTCTCTCTCTCTCTGTCAAATAAATAAATAAAATCTTTAAAAAAAAGGGACTCTCAGGAATGTCTCATGACACTGAAAGCACAAAGGATAGAAGTTTGGAAGCCTATTTAAGCTTAAAAATACAATTCACTGATGCATAGTAAAAGGCGAAAGATTTATACGATCGGAAGATAAACCAGAGTATAATTCACTAATGCATAGGAAAGACGCTCACTCTGAATTATGATTTACCATGATGAAAAGAAGGCAAGTACTGTTCAAACTAATCTTGATAACTTTTTTTTTACAAAAAGCCCACTTTAATTCTTAATGTTCCTACTGTTTACAAAGACAGTGAACTAGATGAATAATAGTTTTACTATTTTTCCATTTCCCTATACACTTATAAACAACCATAATAGTATTTAATGTTTTAAAAAAGGTTTTAAAGACCTTTAGGCAGAACTATCATAGTTTTCCCTCATTGATTATTTTTTTAAAGATTGTAATATTTATTTATTTGACAGAGAGAGAGCACAAGCAGGGGGAGTGGCAGAAGGAGGGGGAGAGGGGGAAGCAGGCTCCCAACCCATGGGGGGGCTCCATGGCGGACACTTAACCGACTGAGCCACCCAGGCGCCCCTCCCTCACTGATTATTAAGACTGTTGAATGGTTTCAGCTTGAATGGTTGTTTTCACAGTCCTCCACCCCTGTGCAAAGTGAGAACTTCCTGCATTGAAAAAGACAACATTTTGACTGCACTATGGGCTGTACTGAATTAATAATTTATAGTCTGGAAGAATTTTACATCTCTGGGTTATAGAGAAAGATATTAGATGCAAAATACACACTCTTCAATGATCTCTGAAATTCAAAAGATTTAAACTCATAACATTCCAGCTGACTTTGTTGATGGCAATCTTGTTAGGAATCACTTAAGGTATTTTAATACAGGATCCTCCTTGACGAAAACAGTTATATCACATTTACTCAGATTATCACTGGCTTTCAAAAGATAGAGCAAAATAAGTGAAATTGGTCACCAGAGAAAGACAAATACTGTATGATCTCACTTGTATGTGGAACCTAAAACAAAACGACAAAACAGCTCATAGATACGGAGAACCAACTGGCACTTGCCAGAAGTGGGGATAGGGGATGGGAGAAATGGGTGAATGTGGTCAAAAGGTACAGACTTCCAGTTACAAAATAAATAAGCCATGTGGATATAATGTCCTGCATGGTGACTACAGTTAACAATACTGTATGTATTGCAAATTTTAAAGTTGTTAGGGGAATAGATCTTAGAAGTTCTCATCACAAGCAAAAAATTTTTTTGTAACTATGTATGGTGATGAATGCTACTAGACTTACTATAGTCATCATTTCATAATATATACAAATATTGAATCATTATGTTGTACATCTGAAACTAATATAATGTTATGTCAGTTATAGCTTAATAAAAATACGTTCATTATACTTTTTGCAAAAAAAAAGATAGACCAAAATTTCCTCCCTTTATTTTTAGAATTGTTATCTGTAGTCTATAATTGAACACATTAAAAGGAAAAACAAACTGCAAAGAAAGTGTAAAATACTTTAAAGCAGTGCTTCCCAAACTTCAGAGTGCCTGTGAATCACCAAGAGAACTTATTAAAATGCAAACTCAGAGTCAGCGGTTGGGGTGGGCCTAGATCCTGCATTTATAACAAGTTCATAGGTGATGTAAATGCTGCTGGTCGTAGGACCACACACTGAGTTAGTTGTAAGGATTTAAATAAAGTCCCTGCAAATATTTCAAGAGTATCATTTAAACACACACACACACACACACAAAATGACACGCTCATAAAAGCTAAAATCTATATTAAATATTACAAGAGTTGTGCTCAGTAAAGCTTTGCCTTAGTTCACACGTTAGAACTACTACTAAAGTAGGCTACTGAGGGTTGTAATGCTTGAAATTAAACAAAAATAATAGTATTGACTTAATTTTCTAAAAATAGTCTCTACATTTTTCTCTAGTTTGGTCTTCATGAATTAGTTTTGGCTGGGAAGATATTACTGTATCATTAACCCTCAATTACCTAGCTAATCAGTAAGAGAGATGGTGAATATATTACATGGATAATCTGTAATTTCACTTTAACATCATTCATAACTATTAGAAACCATTAGATACTATTAAATGTTCTATTAACGTAGATGCTAACAAACATAAAAATAAATGGCTTTGGGCTTCATTTTCTTTGTTCAGTTTTAATACAATAGAAATAATGTAATTCAGTGGAAAATATTCAGACAGGCTTGGGTTCTAATTCTAGTGTGACCACTTAATAGCTGAGTGACTTCTGTCTATGATTAATCCCTGTTTTCTCATCTGTAAAATTGGTTGATAATGCTTAATATAATGCTTAATACTGAGAGTTTCAAAGAGGAGTAAATGTATGTTAAGTCCCTGGTATATATATGACACTTCAATAAAATGACCTGTTTCAAGGTGGAGAGTACCCTGAAAAAAAATCTTGAATAATATTTCTGAAATATGTAAAAGTTATCCTGTGATATTCCCTTTTTAAAATGCATTGTTTCATATAAACAAAACCTTCTAGTAGACAAAATGTCAAACTACCTGCAATTGATTAGTAAGGCACTGGAGCTAGACAAATTTTAGATGATGTGTAGAATTTAATTGTATTTGCAAAGGTTTAGTAGAAAGGGATATATAGGCGTAAGTTGGAGATATTGTGGGTTTGGTTCCAGACCACCAAAACAAAATGAATGTCACAATAAGGTGAGTCAAATGAATATTTTGGTTTTCCTATAATATTTGGTGCATGTAAAAGTTATGTTTATACTATACTACAGTGTAATATTAAGTGTACAATAGCATTATGTCTAAAATGTACATATTCTAATTTTTTTTTTTTTTTTTTTTGCTATAAAATACTAACCATCATCTGAGCTTTCAGTGAGTCATAATCCTTTTGCTGTGGAGGGTCTTGGCTTGATGTTGATGGAGGCTGACTGATCAGGGTGGTGGTTGCTGAAGGTTTTTGTAAACTTTCTTAAAATAAGACTACAATGAAGTTTGCCGTATCAGTTTACTCTTCCTTTCATGAACCATTTTTCTGTAACATGTGATGCTGTTTGTTAGCATTTTACATACAGTAGAACTTCTTTCAAAATTGGACTCAGTCCTCTCAAATCCTGCTGCTGCTTTATCAATTAAGTTTATGTAATATCCTTTGTTGTCATTTCAACAATCTTCACGGCATCTTCACTAAGAGTAGATTCCGTCTCAAGAAACCAGTCTCTTTGCTCATTCATAAGAGGCAACTCCTCATCTACTGGATGTTTTATCATGAGATGCAGCACTTCCATCATATCTTCAGGCTCCACTTCTAATTCTAACTCTCTTGCAATTTCTACCACATCTGCAGTTACTTCTCCACCAAATTCTTGGACCCCTAAAAGTCATCCATGAGGGTTGCAATCAACTTCTTCCAAACTCATGTTAATCTTAATATTTTGACTTCTTCCCATGTATTACAAATGTTCTTAGTGACATCTAGAATGATGAATCCTTTCCAGGAGGCTTTCAATTTACTTTTCCCAGATCTATCAGAGGCATAACTATCTATAGCAAGTATAGCCTTACAAATTGTATTTCTTAAATAATAAGACTTAAAAGTGAAAATGACTCTTGGATCTATGGGCTACAGAATGCTATTGTGTTAGCAGGCATGAAAACAGATCAGTTTCATTGTACATCTCCATCAGAGCTCTTGGGTGAAAGGGTGCATTGCCAATGAATGAGCAGTAATATTTTGAAAGGAATCTTTTTTCCTAAGCAGTAGGTCTCTGAAGTGGGCTTAAAATATTCAGTAGATCATTTTGTAAATAGATGTGCTCTCATCCACTTATAGAGCACAGGCAGAGGAGATTTAGCAAAACTCTTAAGGGTCCTAAGATTTTTGGAATGGTTAATGAGCACTGGCTTCAACTTAAAATTACCAGCTAGGGGTGCCTGGGTGGCTCAGTCAGTAAGCATCCAACTCTTGATTTCAGCGCAGGTCATGATCTCGGGATTGTGGGATTGAGCTCTGCCTTGGGCTCCACACTCAGCAGGGCGTCTGCTTCTCTCCCTCTCCCTCTGCTCCTCCCCTTACCCCATGTATGTGTGTGCCTGTGCATGCACACTTGTGCTCTCTCTCTCAAATAAATAGATAAATCTTTAAAAAATAAATAAATAGATCACCAGCTGCATTAGCTCCTAACAAGAAAGTCAGCCTGTCCTTTGAAACTTTGAAGTCACACATTAACTCCTCTTCTCTAGCTGTGAGAGTCCTAGGTGGCATCTTCATCCAGTAGAAGGCTGTTTCATCTATATTGAAAATCTATTGTTTAGTGTAGCTGCCTTCATTTTTATAGCTAGATTTTCTGGATAACTTACTGTAGCTTCTAAACCAGCACTTGCTGCTTTACCTTGCACTTTTATGTTATGGAAACAGCTTCTTTCCTTAAACCTCATGTACCAACTCTGCTAGCTTCCGACTTTTCTTCTGTACCTTCCTCACCTCTCTCAACCTACAAAGAATTGAAGAGATTTTTGCTCCGGATTAGGCATTGTTGGGGAAGGGAATATTGGGGCTGGTTTGATCTAACCAGACCATGAAAACTTTTTCCATATCAGCTATAAGACCGTTTTGTGTTCCTATCATTCATGTGTTCACTGGAGTAGCAGCTGTAATTTCCTCAAAGAACTTTTCATTGGCATTCACAACTTGGCTGTTCAGCACAAGAGGCCTTGCTTTTGGCCTATCTTGGATTTTGACTTGTCTTCCTCACTAAACTAAATCATTTCTAGTTTTTGATTTAAAGTGTGACATGTGGGTGCCTGGGTGGCTCAGTTGGTTAAGCGACTGCCTTCGGCTCAGGTCATGATCCTGGAGTCCTGGAATCGAGTCCCGCATCGGGCTCCCTGCTCGGCGGGGAGTCTGCTTCTCCCTCTCCCGCTCCCCTCTTGTGCTCTTTCTCTCTCTCACTCTCTCTCTCAAATAAATAAATAAAATCTTAAAAAAAAAATAAAGTGTGACATGTGTAATTCTTTCTTTCACTTGAACACTTAGAGACTGCTGTAGGGTTAATATTTGGCCTAATTTCAATATTGTTGTGTCTTGGCAAATAAGGAAGGCCGAGGAGAGGGAGGAAAATGGGGGAACAGCTGGTTGCTAGACCAGTTTGAACAAAAATGACATTTACAGATAAATTTGCTGTCTTGCATAAGTGCAGCTCATGGTGCCCCTAAACAATTACAGTAGTAACGTCAAAGATCGCTGATCACAGATCACCATAACAAATATAATAATGATGAAAAAGTTTGAATTATTGTGAGAATTACCAAAATGAGACATAGAGACATGAAGTGAGCAAATGCTGTTGGAAAAATGGCACTGATAATGTTGCTCAATGCAAGGTTACCACAAACCTTCAATTTGTAAAAAGAACTCAGTATCTGTGAAATACAATAAAATGAGGTATGTCTGTAATAACTAAAGAGAGATATATAAAACTTGTTTGGAGAAGGCAAGTTGCTTAAAGAGCTACTGCCTGAAAGCATCAGGATATCCCCGGAGTTAAGAGACCAAACTGCAGCCAGCCAGCTAGGGTTGGAGTCTGGACTGGAACAATTACTAGCAGCAATATCCTTGTCAAGTTACTTAATTACTCTGTACCTTAGTTTCATCACTGGGCACAAGAGGGTTATAACAGTAGTTAACCATGTGTTACAAGGACTAAATACAGATAAAACACTTAGAATGGGCCCATAATGAATGCTAAGCAACTTTTGCTATTATCCTTATTTTCAGATTGTAAAATCAATTTCATTTAATGTAGGCAAAGAATCAAGTTTTAGACTCTATCCTTAATTTTGTCATTAATATTAGGTAAGTCACTTGTGCTGCTTCTAAACAATGCAAGGAATTAACAAAATTGAAACTAATTCTTTTCTGTAATGTTTACTCAATGAAACTCACCCAGTTTTTGTACTAAATCCTATAGTCTAAGGTGAATTCAGTCAAATCATGGTGGAAACAGCATTTGTTGGGAATAGTCAATCATTTAGAGCTTTTACCCATGAAACATCTATGTTGACTGATTTTGAACAGAGTTACCATCATTGTAAAGACAATATACTTTTCATTTGACCCAATTTTCCCATTCTTCCAAAGTAATCACTGATCTTTCCCTTCCTTTGGATTCTTTAGGAAGTTAATTAGGTTGATTGAAAAGAATATCTGTAATTTTTTTTTATTATAGAAGAAAAGCACCACCCAAATGTAAAATTCTATTCAGAAGTATTTTTTTTAAGTGAACATTTCTACAACCTATGAGTAGAAAAAAGCTTTGCTCATTGCAAAAGAACACTGAAAAAAGATTCTAAATGCTTCAAGATAGGGTACTGAAAGATTTTTTAACCAACCAAAATATAGAAACATTTAATTTATGCTGCATTTATAATTTGGCCATGACTCATAAATGGTCACAGTCCTAAATTATCAAGGCAGGGAGTGAAGGAGAAAATAGGCAGTAGAAGACAATGGCTTTTAAATGGAAATCATTGCTGGTTTTGTACCTTAACTGAAATCTTATACAATCAGTGAAGTTTCATTTGATCATTTCTCTGTACCTTTCTCAATAACTTTACTTTTTCTATAAGGATCACTCTATCACTTTGGGAAATACATTACAATCTTTTTCTTTTGTGTTTTAAATTTCTCTCTCTAGGTCCTTAGACATTACAACAAAATATTATGATTCTAAAGGCTTATTCTTGAGGACTCTACCAAAAAGCTCAGAAACAATTTCAAACAGTGCTTTTCTTGAGAGTATATTTTGTAAGTTTAAAATATGTATGTCATGGACTAAATGTTTGTGTCCCCTCTCCCAATTCATATGTTAAAGCCTTAACCTCCAGTGTGATAGTATTTGGATATGGGCCTTTGGGAGGTAATTAGGGTTAGATGAAGTCATTGAGGATGGGGCCTTCATAATGGGATCAGTGCCCTTATAAGAAGAGACACTAGAGAACTAGTCTGTCTCTCTCTCTCTCTGTATACACAAAGAAAAGATTATGTGAGCACATTGAAAGATGGTAGCTGCTTGTAAGCCGAAAGAGGAGTCCTCAGAATGAAATCTACTTGCCACCACCTTGATCTTGGACTTCCCAGCCCCCAGAAATGTGATACACAAATTTGTGTTTTTTAAGCTGCCTAGTCTGTGATATTTAATTATGAGCAGACTAAGACAGTATATTATTATATTTGAAAATCAATATAAAACATTTTTCTTTTTAAACACTGGATGTTTATTCATGTTATATTACTAATCCTCACACAAATGAACATAAACAACAATAAATAAATAAATGTCTTTTTAATTATTGCTATTCATGACTATTATAATTTATTGAAAGCTATCCACCACTAAGTCTCACAACAACCTCTGAGGTGAATTATTTTTTCCATTTTTCAGATGAGAAAACTGCAATTCTGAGATGTGAAGTGACATGTTCATGGTTCATTAGTTAAGGAGTGGAGAACCCAGGATTGAAATCTGTCTAGTTCCAAGCTTGCAAACATTCCCCTCTGCCATACTGCTCAGGTACACACAATGAAGGAGATTAAACATACTCAAGACATGATCCCAGACTTAAGGAGCCTATATCCTAGTTGGTAAGACAAGGCAAAATAATGGACAAGTTAAATGATGATACAAAAGATAAATAAGAAACTGATGTAAGAAATGGAAAAATATCACAAGTTAGAATGTTCTCTAACTTGTATACAAAGTTCCCAAAACTTATTTGTCCATGAAACTTATCTTTGTGTCATACTTATTAAAATCCCAAGTAATGGGCACCTGGGTGGCTCAGTCATTAAGCGTCTGCCTTCGGCTCAGGTCATGATCCCAGGGTCCTGGGATCGAGTCCCACATCGGGCTCCCTGCTCTGCTCTTCTCCCTCTCCCACTCGCCCTGCTTGTGTTCCTGCTCTTGCTATCTCTCTCTCTGTCAAATAAATAAATAAAATCTTAAAAAAAAAATCCCAAGTAATAATTGTTTTGAGAAATATAATTCAGAAAATGCTCGTCTACTTTGTAGGTGTACTATGACTCTTAATTTAGAGGAGGAAGCTGCAGTGGTCTGGGTGGTAGAAGAGAGAAGAGAGAATTAAGTTGTAAAAACAGTAAACATATTTCTTGAATCCAAATCCCAGAAATGCAAATTAACTAAGTCAATAATTTTTTTTATTTTATCAAACTATTTTTTGAAAACATTTGTTGAATATGTAGCACTTTCTATTTATTAATACATTTAATCCTCTCAACATTCTTATGAGGTAGGCATTATTATTATGATTTCCATTTTATGAGGAGGGATCTAAGGCTCTGTGACCCAATAGCAAATCAAAGAGCCAGACTTTGAACCTAGAAGGTCTGGCTCCAGAGCCAAAGCAACCAACCACTATGGTAAACTTCCTCTCTAAAGCAGCTTCATTTTAAACTTCCTCTCTAAAGCAGCATTTCAGGTAATTCTGATACAGGCACAATAGATTAGGGTTTGAGACGGTAGCTGATAGCTGAAAGCTGAATCTAGATAGTTGTTCTCCTACAAATGGACCTTGAGAGAGCTTGTTTGGAGGTTCCAGCAGGGGAGCGCAGCTACTCTTGTACCCTTGACCCAAGAACGGTCCTCCTCTATCGGGGAAGGTCATCCTCTTCGACCGAGCGCGCAGCTTCGGGAGGGACGCACATGGAGCGGTGAGGGAGGAAGGGGACACCCGCCTGGCCAGCCAGATCAGCCGAATCAACCCTGGCGATCAATGGGGTGACAGATGTCGCAGCCAGATCGCCCTCACATCCTAGGATATTGACATCATATAGGCTAAACATCTGGATCAAAGAACTAGAAAATTTTAAATGTAGGTAGACATTATAAATGAGGAAACTAAGCCAACAGAGAGGTTTGATTACACATAGTGAGTGGCATGGCCATGGTTCACACCCATGTTGTTTGACTCCAAATCCAGTGCTCCTTGCACTATCCCTCAGGAATTTGAGGCCCAATGAGAAGAAGGGGCTTACCCAGCTTTGCTTAGTTACTTAAATTTTCTGACTCCCAGTCCAACAGTCTTTTTGTTTGTCCATACTATATGAGGGAATGACTTTTAAAAATTTCCATTCAGATTTTTGAGTTTTTATTGCTTTTGACCAAGGATATGAAGCTAAGAAAGAGAAGGTTTAGTATGCAGTTTCTCTTCCTGTGGAAGATCCTTTGCCTCTAGAGCAGTGGGACCCATTAAATTACCAAATATTACAAAATGTGTGACTCAACTATCATATATATTAAGAGGCATCATAGGTCAATTAACAGCTTAGCTTTGAAATCTGTTGACTTCTCTCAGCCTCAGTCTCTGTAACTGTTGATGGGGAGAGGGAGATAATAATACACATAGGAACTGTTTATTGGGGCTTTAACTCAATAGGAATGTGTGTAAAGCACCAAACATGATATTTGGCAGAATGTGGGGGAAAAAAGTTATTTATTATTATTTTTCACTGTACATTCAATTTGTAGAGTGGCTAGAACTTCTAGGTACAAATTAAGGTTTGAGAACAAAAATAATCAATTTTATAAGTCATTTTGCACAAAAGTAATGGAATCCATTTCAACTGTGAAAAATGTTCAAAAAATAATTCTTTATAGTTGGATTACTAAAAATGATCTAAGATAATTCTAACATATTGAAATATTCTAAGTGCAGAATGAGAATATCACTATATAGTGATATAGTGAGAATATCACTATATAGCTGGTCTTAATATTTCTAGGATTTTGGGGTCCAGAGTTCTAGGTAGCATGTTTCATAATAAATGCAGACTATTCTACTGTTTACAAAACACTTTTTGCATGTGCCCTGGGGTGCCATTAAATAAGATCATAATCAAATTTCACCTCTAGGCCTTGCACTAAACCTCTGATCTATCAATTCTGAATTCCCTAAGAAAAACAAAGCTATCATTGTTATTGTTATTGTTATTTTTTACCTCATATAGGTTGCTTATTATGGTATATTATAAAATTTTAGATATTTAGTTTATTTTTTGCCATACATGCAAATTCAAAACATTTGTATGCAGGTGCTATCTTGAAATGAGAACATAAGTTAGACAATGGTTCTTGTAATTTTATTGTATAAAACATGATGTGATATAGAACAGATATCTTCAAATTTGTTGGTCTTAGGACCCTTTACACTCTTAAAAATCATCGGTAACTCTAAAGAACATGTGTTTATATTGTGTATATATGTTATAACATGTGTTTATGTATCTATTGGTATCTTTTATATTATAGATTAAAATAGGGGTTTTAAAAATAATTACTACCTGTTAAATAATAATAAACTTATAACATGTTATAACTATAAACTTAAACTTATAACATGTTAAATAACATTTTTATTCAAAGTAACTATATTTTTCTAAACAAAAACATTTAGTGAAAAAAGTGATATTGTTTTTATTTTTGTAAATCTCTTCAATATTTGGCTTAATAGATGGTACTAGATCTCATATCTGCTCGTGTATTCAATCTGTTGTGATGTATTGTTTTGACTGAATTATATATAACAAAATCCAGCCTCACATAGGTATGATGTTGGAAAAGAGAGGAATATTTCAATAGTCCTTTTGGATCATTGTGATTTTTTCTTTGATACTACACCAAAACTCAACAAGTGGCATTTTTTTAGGGGATAACTGCAATGTAGAATCTGAAATTATATCAATGAACTTTTCTTATTCTTCATACCAATACATTAAAATCAACTGGTCTATTTTGCATTCTGAATGGGTCTTTTACCCATGTCTGATTTTGTAATTCATGCATTGGTCATTTGGAAATACTGCTTCACTGAGTTATACAGATTTTCCAGATGTTGACACATTTCATAACATAATATCAACAAATTATATTAATTTATATCACACTAGTCTTATCAGAAAAGCCTGTAAGGATTGGGAAGTTGTCAAGCTCACAGTGGCAGATAGGAATTTTCCAAAATTCCAATTTTTGCTTGAGAGCTCAAATTTTACTGTCAGCGACAAATACTGTTAGTTGTTTTCCTTGAAGTGACAAGCTCACTTTGTTCATTTTCGACAAAATATATGCCCAAAACCCAAGTTTAAATAACCAGTTTGTCAGTCATTCTTCTTTTTCTTAAAGACTATTTTTTTTAGAGCTGTCTTAGGTTCACAGCAAAATTGAGAAGAAGGTATAGAGATTTCCCATACACTTCCCATTGGCTTCTTTCTGTTTCTTTGTTTTTTCACCAGTTTTTTTGTTTGTTTTTTGTTTTGTTTTGTTTTGTTTTAGTTCATTCCTCTAACACTTCCTTTTTATTTTCTCTGAAACAATAATCAAAGGAAGATAATGGCACTTAAATATATATAAAAGAAAATGAGCTTTTATGATAAGATTCTTAACCTTTATCCCTGTAAACCAGTAATCAACCTTGAACTGAATAGGCCCATTTATCTTTGATGAATCTTTTTCATACTTTCAAAGGCAAATAATTTTATTTTTATAAATAACATTTACAGTACTGTTATATAGTACTACTAATATAAGTAACAATTACTAAATATATTTTAAATCACTTATAGTGTAATGGTAACATTTACAAACTACAGAGCTTTATACAAATTGGCTTGATTTCATAAGACACATTCAAGTGAATTTCAAGCTGCTACTCAGTCAAAAACATCCAATTAATAGTATCTGGGAAATTATAGGCAATAACATAATTAATGATCTGGCTAATCCCTTTGCTTATGAAAGAGTCATAGTTATTTCACATGATATTATATAGTGTGTCAATGCAGTGTTCAGATATAAAACTAAATTAAGATAGAAAATGTTTTGAAGTAAAAAAATTTAACATATCCTTTTGTTTCTGGCTCAGAGGGGCTGACTGATATGAAACTTTGGCACTTACTTTCCGATTGTGTTGGGTAGCATTGTGAGTTGATTGTCATCTACTTTTAGAGTAGTTAGTTTTTTCAACAGTCCTAAAACAGAGAAGAAGGTTTATTAATACATAAGAACAGATCTCTGGTAGGAAATACAATATGAAAGAAAAAGAATCACTTGCGACGACTATCATGCCAGTTGGCTACACTCTGCTTATATAAACCTACAAATATGTTTGTATGTAGTCTAGTCTTGACTGTCCAGTTGTAAAAACTTTACTTGCATCAGTGGGAGTTCGGGTACATCAGTGCAGACAAATAAACAAAACATAGGGCTCCATAGAAACCTAAGTTGACAGCAACACTACCACGTTTCCCTTATCTAGTATACCGCAAATGGACCAGATGAAAATTTTTAAGCCAGCTATGATTTAATATTTAATTAACTCCTAATCACATGATTAACATAACATAATAAAATAAAAAAATGTAAAAAAAACAAATCTGAAGTAAGCCTAATAATCAACGAATGGGTACTGAGGTATTGTGATGCAGTGGTTGTAATTACGGACTTGGAAAATTATAACATATGACCTCATACTCTTTTTTGTTACCATAAATCCTTGACTTGGATCAGCAGAAAGCACAAAAACTTGCAATTTTAATATACCGAGTAGAACTGGCCAAGAATAGTTTCAACTTTTTATATTTGCCTGTCAGATTTATACCTTCCATACCCTTACTGCCTGCATTATTACCAGGGTTTTAATGACTAATAACCACAGAGTAATTGAAGAACAGCTTCCTTTACCCAGCCACAATGTAGTATCAGTATGGCTTAAATAGCCAAAGTCCAAGGGCAAAGCGTGGTTAATTTTGGTTTTACATTGGAAATATGCATATATACTGTAGGCTACTTTTTTTTTTTTTTTGCAGAAAACTTGTTCTCAGGGATATAGTGGGTTCCATGGTCAAATGTGTTTGTGAAATGCTAAATTAAATAACATTAAACATATTTCATTAATGAAGTTTTTCTAGGACCTTGTAATATATTAATGTAGCAACGTGACTCTGCAAAGTTATTGCAGAATGTGTGTGAGTATGCAGCATACTTTGTACAGCTAGTGTTTTGTGAATATGCTTTGAGAAGCACTGCTGTGGGTCATGCCCACGCACCTCAAGTATTCTGAGGATTCCTTAAAGGCATGGAGTAAATCAGAATAGATCTGAAATAAAAAGCGATTATTGCACTTTAAATTTCAGTATGCTCAGTTACATATTCTGGAGAAGCACTCAGAATCTCTACTCTAGTGGCGAGAAAGGGTCTCACTGTCAGACTGCTGTGAGAAAATATCTACAAAATATCGGAGTTTTAATACATCAGCTTGTGCCCTGAGGATACCCTGCTGAAAACAGTAGCACCTGGGAAAGAGGACAGTTCTCACCGGGGTCATTTATCTCTGAGGTTTGCTCACCCACTGCCATATTCACCTATGGTTAAAGGGTGACTGAATCACTTCAGCTTCTCTGGTGTGTATGTAAGAAATATCAACCTTGGAAATACAAAAGAGCTTGTTCATCAATTGTGAAAAGGAAACAGGGCGTGATGCACTACAGCTAAACTTTGTATGACTTGGTAGCCCTTATCAAACTACTGCACCTGCCTACCAGTGGAGCTAGAGGAGGGTTGACAGTCTCAGTGTCACTTGAGTGGGGCATAAGAAGTTTTGCGCTGGGTCACAGATTGCTGTGCAAATACCATGAAGCCAGGTTGAAAGGTAGCCTTTAAGAGAATCACAGTACCAAAGTCTGAAAGTAGTGGTGAAAAGTCTTGAGGCATGTTAGGGACTAAAACCAAAGCGTTGTTCTTTTAAATGTTGGTAGTCCAATGATGTCCCAATAAAGAAGATAAGATACAATTTCCCATCCAATCAGAATCAACGAATTCTTTTAGGGCCTTAGGACAAAGCTCTCAGTCTCCTGTCCCAGATCCTTCTCTTGACCAAGAGGGGAATATATGGAGCAAAGTCAGCCATTCCCCATGTATAATCAGGGACTCTGGCAACTCTGCAGATACATAAATGTAATTTTCTCTGAAAGGTCAACAGGGTCCAAAGATATAGTCTGAGTATAACAAAGTTTACTTTCCTAATTTGAGAGCCATTCAGATTCTTAATGAAGGTGTTAAATACATAGTACCCTCCTATCTATCCTAGTCTGCTTTATGCCAGCCAAGTACATAATCTGATGTTTTCTATCACCCATCCATGTTGTCTTCCCCAGACCAGAAGGCTAATTTCCCCATCTGCTTTCTTAAAGGAAGATATTTTAAACAAATAATTATACTGTCTTTTATGTCACTATGTGCCATTTTCATTTCCAGGATTTCTAATTGTTTCTTTTTTTTATAACCACCTATTCTTAATCATAGTTCTTGTTTTTGTTTTACAAGTTATTATTTTTATGAGTGTTATTGTAAGTTTTGTCTAATTGAGGATCTACACATACTTAAAAATCATTTTTTACATTGCTTGATGACTTTGGTTTTTCCTGGGTAAATTTTCCTATTCGAGTTTTTTGTTGTTGTTACAACATTAGTTTTCCTTTAAGATTTCTGTTTGCATGCTCATTTGTGAGGGTGAATATTTTCTCCTTATCTATGCTCACCCGTCCCTGTCTGGCAGTTTTATGGTTACCTACCCCTGACCCCAGGTTTCTGGAGTTCAGAACCAGATCTCCTATTAGCAACATGGCGCTCTCATCCCATGTGGATAGTGCAGATCCAGTCCAAACTAGCTGTGACTTGCACAGTTTTCAGCAGTGAATCTCTATCTGTTCTCTCCAATGCTAGCTCCACATACTAGTTGTAGATTGATTCAGGCTCTCTTTGCAGAAAAGGAGTTGCTGCCTCAATCTGTGGATTCTCCTGTTATGTTTAAGGTACTTTTTTTTTTCTTTTTTCCACTGCAGAAATGGAACTTACAGCTACCGCTGCTGTTTGTGGTCTGGAGCCCATCAGGCGTGGGGTCTTGCAATATTTCCATTCTAGCTCAGGTTCAGGTAGATGTTCAGCCTTTTTAAGCATGGCTAAATTATTTTATTTGCTAAATATTTAAGGAGCCCTTAGTATAAACTAGGCATAGTTCTTGGTACTGAGGAGGCAGTAAGGAACAAAAATATATTTTGCAAATATAAGTCATTTTTCTATTTTCATTATGTCTTTGAAGAGATATGGAGTGGTGATTGAGTGGGAGTTTAAGGCATGTATCTTGAGGGTTATCTTGACCAGATGATCATCTCTGTCATCTTAATCCAAGGATGCTCTTTTTAACCATTATACTTCCTCACCTTCTACAACATAAAACAGTATTTTCTAGACTTATCTGATTATATGTTTCATATAACATATATGTTTATGTTTAATAAAACAAATCAGAGGGCCTGAGGAGGCAGTAAGGAACAAATGTACTGATTCAGTACAAGCATACCGAATCAGAATTTTCAGAGAAAGCGTCTGGAAATGTATAAGTGTTCAATAAAGCTCTTAGATAAGTCTTACAATGGAATGAGCTGGAAAAATACTGTTATAAAGTATGTGGCTATATAAAAAAAATTATCAATCTAGAAAGAAAGAAAACCTAGTCTATTAGCCTGAAAGAATGGTGAAAATGGAAGCAATAAAATATTGAAGAAAGATTTGAAATACTGCCTTATCTTCTAGCTTCCTTTCAATCAGTGTACCTAGGTTATAACTTAATTTTCAGAGGTTTTAATAAGTTACAGAATATATGACACATCGAATTCAAAGCAGGTTAAAAACTAATCTCCAAAGTTAAATAATTGGCTGATTACCCTCCTGAGTCCTCTCATAAATAATAGTAAGATATCTATACAAAAAGTTTTGTTCATTATTAAATTAGGAGTCTTTAGTTAATTTACTCATATAAAAATTTATAACAAAAATGAATTGGGTGCTTGACATATACTAAAAGACAAATTCTCTGCTGTCATGAATCTTAACAGCATATAAAAGACAATGTATCTGTTTTTAATAATAGAACCACAAAGAGATTTTATATTATTATACATCTTTATGTTATTTCTAGATTATAGTAGTGTTATAATAGTATTGAAAATAGGATATGGCAACACTGTGGATAGAAGCTAATTCTATGGTGATAAAAGGAGACACACATGGTTATCAATTACTCTAAATCTAATAAATATAATTTTTACAATAACATTTTACAACTTAAAAGATCTTCATTTAAAAAAAATATATCAATTTGGTAAGATTTTAATAGGAGAGGCTTCTTGAATTTGATAACTAGTATTACCATTTCATTTTAAGATATTCAAGATGTAAAAACAGTATTTTACCAATAATGAACTTGGTAATTTATTAATATCAGTAAGGCTAACAGTATATTCCCTGTATCTAATGATAAACTAGGACTATGCCAAAAAAGAAAATGATATATTTCATGTAAACATTCATGACATAATAGAATATTCTCACCTATAGACTCAGGCAACTGTTGCAACATATTGGATGACAGTAAGAGGTCTTCAAGGGCTTCACATCCAGAAATGTCCAGGTCAACTGTTTCTATTCTGTTTTTTGACATATCCAGGTATACCAACATCTTTAACTTCCCTATAGACTTGATAACATTGCATAAACTCAGGGTTAGTTGAGAAAATTTCACAAGACATTGAAAGTTGTAAAAACCACAACACCGTAAAACTAATTTTAAAAGCAACTACAACAATAACAAGCATTCGCAAGAATGTGGAGAAATTGCAATCCTCATACACTGCTAGCAGGAATTTAAAATTGTATAGCCACTTTGAAAAACAGTTTGCTAGTACCTTAAAAGGTTAAACAAAGAGTTTCCATATGACCCAGCAATCTCTCAGCATATACTCAAGAATGCAATATATGTCCACACAAAAACATAAATGTTCAAAGCAGTATTATTCACAACAGCCAAAAAATGGAAACAACCGAAATGCCTGTCGATTGATGAATGGATAAACAAAATGTGGTATATCCACATGTTGTAATATTATTTTGCAATGAATGCAAATATATGCTACAAAATGGATGAGCCTTGAAAACATATGCAGTGAAAGATGCCAGTTACAAAAACCCATCTGTTGTGTGATTCTATGTATATGAAATGTCCAGAGTAGTCAAATCTATAGACACAGAAAGTAGGTTAGGGTTGCTGGAGGTTGGGGGGAAGGGGACATGGGAATGATTGCTAATGGCTTCAGGGTTTCTTCTGGAGATAATGGAAATGTTCTAAAATTAGACTGTGGTGATGGCTATACAACCACGCGAGTATTCTAAAAGCAACTGAATTGTATATTTTAAATGAGTGAATTTTATGGTATGTGAGTTACATCTCAACACAAGAATCTTAAAGCTGCAGAAGAATAAATAAATAATAAATAAATAAAGATCGCCACCAAAACAGCATATGTTAACATGCTGATTCGTACATTTCAAATGCATAAGAAAGGTTTTAAATCATGATTTGGACTTTATCCTTAAACAGATTCTCTATTTTGTTCATTCAACAGTTCTTTTTGATGATCTACTATATGTCAGGGCTTGTGTTATACATGGGAGACTTACTGAATAAGTCAACTAGGTATGAGGAGAGACTTGTCATGATACAGACAAAGTCTTTATCCTTACAGAGCTCATAGTAGTGGAGGAAACTGTCAAATAAACAAATAGTTTTAATACCCGATAACATGTGCAAGAAAACAAAGCATGTGGAGAATGCCATAGAAGCACAGGGCTGCAAAATGTCTGAAAGACACAGATTGTCAAGAAAAGCAGAACCTGCACCTGGAAGAGAAAACGACACATACCTTCACAGCAAAATGTGAAAAATCATGGCATGTTTGAGGAAGAGTGGGAAATTCGATTTGTACGATTACAAGAAGCCAGGTATTAAAAGGCCTTAATGTGTTATGTGAGGAGATGTCAATTCTATCCTATGGGCAAGGAAAGCTGTTCAAGGTTTTTAAGTTGGAGAATGACATGATCAGATTTGTGCTTTAAAATATCAACTTCAGGGGACTGTGGAAGAAAGATTTGTGATGGGAGTGGCAGAGACCCATCACAAGGATCTGGAAACACTGAGGAGATGAGAAAGACCTGAATTAATACAGCAGAAATGAGGATGAAGAGGGGATGAGCTCAAGAAAAATTTAGAAATGGGAGAATTAGATGAGTAACTAATTACTGAAGACAGGGAGGAACGAAGTCATACCGTGAACAGGAGTAACAGGGGCTGCTTAGCTGGGACATGGACCACAGGAGTCAGAACAAGATGAAAGTCCTCATTTTCATTTTCTTTCAGGGCATGTTTTGCAAATAAATGCCCCACACATATCCGTGTTCACTGGGTCATTTGTTCATCTAATCTATCTGTGTACACTTTAATATATTGTCTCTAATTATTTGACAGAGTGTAAATAAATAAACTTATTAACACACAGGTAAACCCTTTGCACTGTGCTAAGTAGTTTATATATATTATTTGATTTAATATTTCATATCCTTGCTACTCAAAATGTGTTTTGCAGACCAGCAGCATTGGCACCACCTAGAAGCCTGTCAGGAATGTAGACTCTCAGACCCACTCCAGACCTACTGAATCAGAATCCGCACTTTAACACACATTAAAGCTTAGTAATTAAGTAATGGTACACACTGGGTTCCCTGGGAAGCAGAGACAAAGAGAAGTTTATGAGAGAGTGTTTCTAGGACCAATACCAGTGAAAGACAGAGGGGAGAAAGGAAGCACGACTGGGCAGATGAAGAAGCTGAGCTGTGATAAAGTCTTGAGGAAGTCTGCAGCTGGCCCTTCAGGACTCACTAAGTTGGGATTGCCCTGTAGTTGTCCTGAGGAAGGGTGAGGAGCCAGACCTTTATCACTGGTCATTGGGTGGAAGTCTCCCAGAATAAGGATGTGACCCTGGGTAAGGAGGTTCTCTTAAGCTGGAGCAATTCCTGAGGAGGATGGAGAGCTGCAAGTAGCATTTCCAGAAGCTTCGGAAATAGAGTCAGTTCTTCATACCAGGAGGATGATGCATGGCAGCATCTACTACAAGTAACATTCCAAAGTTACCCCATTAATAAGGGGTGGAGCTAAAATTCAAACTCACTTTTCTCAGATTACAGACTACAAAACCTGTTGATTATCTTGTCAGTTACTGACCTCAAACTCTCTAATTAACCTAGCACATATCTCTAGCCCTGCTCCCTCTCTCCCTATGGAGGCAGAGAATGTGAGCAAAGTCTTGGAGTAGATGAATAGTTGCTAATCTAGGAACAGAGTACTTTGGGTGACTACGTCAGAAGGCTGAATTCTCCCCATGCCTGGAAGTATGTCACTTGGAAAAATACTGTCGCTTCACTTACAGATTTCCACCCTAAGGAGCTATTATGTTACCATGGCTCATTCTTCTCTTCTGGTGAGCAAGAAAAGAATGATACATGTGTTTGTGTGTGTGTGTGTGTGTGGTTTCTTTTTTGTTGTTTTATCATGAGAAAATGTCTTTACTCTTTGAAGCCTCCTTCATTGTTATCTGCAGTGCAACTCAATATTTTGGTGTGAAATTTCTAAAGATCATTTTTAGAAGCAAAATAACACTTTGGTGTTTATTTTTGAGTCTTTCTAAACCCTCACTTTCAAACACTTTATAAAAGCAATAGTAGCCTGGAGTGATAAAGGCCTTTGAAGTCCAAAGCCTCAGAGTCCTTGGGGATATTGAATCTTGCTCCAACACCCCTTGACATAAAGGAGTCTATAAGTGAGCAGTAGACAGCAAATGAAAGGAGTGGAAGCCATCACAAACAAAAGAAGATATTGAAGTTTGTTTAAGAATAAATACAGGTTCAATGCATTGTTTAGTCACATTTTGATTGGTTGATCTTAGAGGGACCATCACAAGACAGCTATGTAGAAGACTAATTTTTCATCATCATCTACTTGCTTCTCTAATTTATGAAAAACAGAGTAGTAAAATGATAGTTCAGGCTTCCAAAGGTATTTTAGAAGTATATTAATTTTATGTATAAATAAATATAAATACATATATTTTATGATACATGAACTAAGAATAAGATGAACTTGCTTTTTTTCCTGTGTCTTTTGACAATAAATATTTAGGATTAATCATTCTATGAAACTGATAGACACGGGCTAGTTAAAGGCTGCATTCAAGATTAGCTTTTCAAAGACATGTGTTTCTAGGTACTTGCATAGCAACTATTTGCTGGCATAGACATTCAGAAAGCCATGCCTCTTTATGGCAAGGAGGTGGGGGGATTCCCACAAGGTATAGAGCAAAATATGAAACTCAAGTGTACTAACTAAAATGAGAAATCTACTTAGAGCAGCGTATAAGAAAAATCTACTCTTGAAACAGACAAATTAGGCAGCATTATCTATTTCATGGATGGTTTGATCACTACTTTTCCATTTAGATAATAAGCTTACTAAAGAATTTGAGGTCTGAGCTGACTTTCAAGATTGGATTTTGGGAATGTAATGGCTATGGAAAGTAAGATGAGCATAACTCTCATTTGTGCCTTCTGTTGATTCTATAGCAGTGGTCTTTTGGGACATCATAGTGAACAACGGCTTCTGGTGCTGGTATGAATTATCACTATCTACCTGCTGCATGACCTTGGGACAGTTACTTACTCTTTCTGTTTTAGTTTCCTAATCCATAACATGGAGATGGTAACAAACTCTACTTCAAAGGCTCATTATGAGGATTCAGTGAGTAAATATTTGTAAAACACCTAGCATTTATCATGAGCTAGGCATTATCTAGGTGTTTTTGAATTAATAAATATATCAAAGAGGCAGGCATAGGTTTTTCCAACTAGACGTACATTCTGATCCTCAATCCCTGCACAAGAAATTGATGAATGTCTTACCTGTGCTGCCCCAAGATCTGTACGTACCTTGAATATGGCACAAATCAGGCTCTATTATGTGTAGTGGAATCTAGATCTGCCTCTCCTATTATGTGTGAGCCCCTCAAATAAATATATTCCAGGTCATTGAATATATGATCTTTGTAATCCTAACATTAGCATAGTTTCTGGTTCATAGATGTGTATTTGTGAACGGTTTTTTAATAAATCAATACATAAAGGATGAGCATGCTTTTTTGTTTTGTGTCTATGATGACAGTATAAATGTATTCTTTTGATAGGAGAAGAAAGTATTTTTTTCCTTAATCTTTTACCAGATTTTCTCCTTTATGTGGTTTCATGCTTGTTCAAAAGAGAAAAGCTTCTTGTTCTAGTTGCTTTTGCAATCATTTTAAGGAATTTTTAATGTCAAGTCAAAAAAAAAAAAAAAGAATAAAACTGGCTTTGGGAACACACATCTAAATCTCAGTGGCTGAAGAGTTATTACAAATCCAGCTACCCTGTCTACTTAGCCCAATGTAAGGGGTTTGGAATTGGTTATTACCAATAAGAATATTGTGGCTGATGTGTGTGTGTATGTACATGCTTATTTGAGTGCATGTATTATGAGTGGCAAGAGGCAGTGTTTTATGAAGCCTTTCTTTCACTGAATGGAAAGGCAGGAATGTTCACACTCAGTGAGCTGACTCGTAAACCTACTACTTGGGAAATATTACTGGATTGTCTGCTAGTTGAAAAAAAAATGGACTCTAGTTTAACTTTCTATTTTTAACACTTTGTAATTTGTCACATACCATTTTCAAAAATTTAAATGTATTCTATTGGAAATCACCCAAACTGAGAGAAAGATTTTTATTTTGTGGAAGAGCTCTAAGAATATGAGCAGAAGCAATTATCTAGTTTGATTTTGCAAAAATAAGACTTGGATTTCATATGTAGCATTTTCTTTTTCTATATATAACAATATAAATTTCTCAGCTTTTAAAAATCAGCATGTGGAGAGATGAAAAATATAATCCTGAAAGAACAAGAAAAATCTTTCATACATTTTATATACCTGCATCACTTACAGAAGGTTATGTGGGAAAAAAAAAAAAACTAGTGAAAAACACTTGGTGACCAAACAAATGTTTTACTTTGAAAGGCAAACACTGAGATTTATAAATGAAGATTATTATTAATTACAATTAATATATAACATAGATGCTAGACAACATGTCATAATAAAAACTTACATACCCCAGGTAGCACTTGTAATGCATTATTATCCATCCACAGCTCCCTTAAATTTTGTATTTGATCCAGAACTTCAGGCTAGGAGAGAGATAGGGAGAAAGAGAAAAAAATTAGTCTTTTCTTGGCACAATAGAAGTGTAATTTCTTGAATCTGGAAACTTTATTTGGGAATCTAATATTAATCCTCTAAGAAGTCCTAAGTTTAACAGACCTCCATCAAAACCGGTAGTCCCTGAGAGAGCCAACCTAGAGCTGATCTGGAAATAATCAGAAAAAAATAATAAAAATTAAAATCTATTACTCTCTCTTAACACCCTACAATCATCCTTTATAGCATTTATTACACCCTAATTACTCAGTGTGTTTGTCTTCACTAGAATATAAGCTTTTGAAGGGCAGAGCAATGTTTGTTTTTTAATTACTTTTTAATTACTATGCCATGATACTTAGCGCACAGTAGGTTTTTATGTGTGTGTAGTAGAACCTTACACACATATCCCCCATAGGCATTACCTTACAGTGAAAGGATGAGAGTATGAATTAGACCCACTCATTTCTTATCCCTTCACCTATTCGACAAATTATTATTGGTTGAATAGTGGGGATGTCTAGTATGTGAAAGGCACAAGGCAGGATCCACAGTTAATTCAAACCTGGTTCCTGCCTTGAAGTAGCTGATGATTTACGTGAGGAGACAAATACATATAAATAACTGAAACAGAAGGTAGTATATGGGAGAAAAGAATAATGTAGAGAAGTTCAAAGAAAGGAGAGAGAGAATATGATCAAGGTATAACACACAGTGCATAATGAAACACTCTAAGTCCCTAAATCAAAGTTGTCTCTAAATTCCACCTGTGGGCAGCAGACCGTATAGAGAGGATAAAGGAAGCTATTGCTACCAGCATCATCTCTTGATTGTGATGACTTTTTCTGATTTCTCTCCAAAAGTTTTCCCATTCAGCAACTTAAGGCCACCTGCTTCCCTTGAAGTTGATTCCTTTTTGTCACTTCAGGAAAGTGAGGAACGCCTAAGCTAATTAGTGCATTGTATTCACCTAGCCACAGGGGTTGGCTCAAGGATGGGAACAGGATCCATTCAGAGCAGATGAGAAGCAATGTTTCTTTCACTGAGACTTCAGGGGGAGAGACTCTTGTTCTTCCCTGCTGGATTAGAAACTGGGATCTTCAGGCATGATAAACAGGGAAGAGCCTGTTTGAGTTAAAAGATAGATCCTGATAACATATTAGGCTGAAATTAAGCCACACCTGAAAGTCAGATGCTTTGTCTCTTTCAACTGAAAAAAAAAATTATCACTGAAACAAGATACAACCATAGTTCAATAAAATTTGAGACCCACTTAGGAAAACCAGTGTATTTTATAGAATAATAGTGAAAAAGAATGGAATTGTTTCTAACTTATGATGAGAATATTGGTAATTGTGGGTCAGCAGAAGTTATATACACACCTCTTTGACACATTAGGAGGGCTTCAGAGACGGCCAGGACTACTTCAGAGAGAGTCTCTGATGCCTTTAGACTGCAATTGCAATGGAACATGGTACTATTCTTTGGGGAAATTTCAGTTATAACAAGGATGAATGGATAAAGAAGAGTGGTATATATATATACATATACAATGGAATATTACACAGCCATCAAAGAACGACATCTTGTCATTTGCAATGACGTGGATGGAACTAGAGGGTGTTATGCTAAGTGAAATAAGTCAATCAGAAAAAAACAATTATCATATGATCTCACTGATACGTGGAATTTAAGAAACAAGGCAGAGGATCATAGGGGAAGAGAGGAAAAAATGAAGCAAGACGAAACCAGAGAGGGAGACAAACCATAAGAGACTCTTAATCATAGGAAACAAACTGAGGGTTGTTGGAGGGGAAGGGGGTGGAGGAATGGGGTAACTGGGTGATGGGCATTGGGGAAGATATGTGTTGTAATGAGCACTGGGTATTATATAAGACTGATGAATCACAGACCTGTACCCCTGAAACAAATAATACATCATATGTTAATTCATTGAATTTAAATTTAAAAAAGTTAAAAAAAAATCTCTCAATAAACACAGAAAAAAACCTAAGGATCAAAATCTAAAGTTAGAGCATGGCATTCAGCTTTAGACTCAGAGGCATGTGTGAATAAATGTGGGGGATTTTTTTGTGTAGGAAAATATTCTCACTTTTACTTAGATGAACTACTCTACTTGTATTTTAAGCTGGGTAAGAATGGAAAACAAATCAAGTGTACGAAGCACACTCTGATATGCAGAGACTTTGAGGCAAAGGGCTGGCTAGGAACAGTCAGGCCAGTTGGGAAATATCAGTCATATGGTGCAGATTTTCCTAAGCCTATGAATCATGCAGACTTTAGGAAAATGAGTTGCATACTGGTAACTTCTATACAATCTTATGTATGTAATAAGATGGACATTAATTTATAAATGTGGAACAATGAGCATTATTTAAGATTAACTCGTTTGTGCTGTGGTAACAAATTAATTCTGAAATCTCAGTGGCTTAACACCAGACAGGTTTACTTCCCACTCCCACTACTTGTCCAGTGTCATGGGCTTTTGCCTCCAGAGTCTTGTGTTGCCACCATCTCAAGACTTCCAGAAGCGCCAAAGCAGAGAAGAGAGTATAGAAAACCAGCCACTGCTTCTTAAAGATCTCAGACGGGAGGGGCGCCTGGGTGGCTCAGTCGTTAAGCGGCTGCCTTCAGCTCAGGTCATGATCCCAGGGTCCTGGGATCGAGCCCCGCATCGGGTTCCCTGCTCAGCGGGAGGCCTGCTTCTCCCTCTCCCACTCCCCCTGCTTGTGTTCCCTCTCTCGCTGTGTCTCTCTCTGTCAAATGAATAAATAAAATCTTTAAAAAAAAAAAAAAAAGATCTCAGACGGGAAGTGACCCATATCACTTCTGCTTATAGCTCCATGTCTAGAACTGTTTACAAGGCCTCAACCTTGAGTTCAAGAAAGGCTGGGAAATATA
Source organism: Mirounga leonina (assembly GCF_011800145.1). Classification (NCBI taxonomy): domain Eukaryota; kingdom Metazoa; phylum Chordata; class Mammalia; order Carnivora; family Phocidae; genus Mirounga; species Mirounga leonina. The sequence goes on from NW_023270447.1 coordinate 37,389,566, forward strand.
AGAGAAATTCATGGAATACTTGGTGAACACTACTGTCCATGCCACACAGTGACATTATATAAAAAAAAGAATGACAAGAATGGATACAAAGTAGTTTAATAATTTAGTTATCCCTTTATTCAGTAAGTATTTATTAAACAAGTAAGGAGCAAGGTAATCCGTTGAGCAGGAAGCGTCAAGAATTTTGTATACATAGAGCACTTGGGGAGAATGGCACATACTAGCATAGTTTGAGGGGAGTCAAAGAGGAAGTTAAGGGCAATCAAAAGAGCTCTATCAATGATAATTATTTTAACTTTTTTGGGGACCAGGTGGGAGACTGACAGTCTAGGAAAAAACAGAAGCAGCAAGAGATTTCAGGTTTCCATGAGGTCAGCAAGAATGTCATAGAAGTGAGGGATTGAGAGAACTAGGAATGTGAAAAATTCAAATGAGAGCAGAAGTTAGGAGTTTAAGATTTCTGAAGTGGTTCCAGGCAATGACAGACTTGAAGCTGGAACTCTGGGCAGTATGAAATGTTGGTGTGTGGGCAGGGGAGGATGCTGGGAGAACAAAAGGCCTCACATGGTCTCTAAAAATTTGGGTAGGGTTTGATGCACTGTATAATGTGCTCCCTTGGCTGTATCAGAGAAGGTGGCAGATAAAGGTGACCAATTATGCCTGTAAAATAGCTCTCACGCTGGGTTCTACTGGGAACCTAGACTTAGAAAGGGATAACTAATGCCAACCTATATTTCTACTTTATTTCAAAGGTTCTCATTTAATTTATTTAATAACATCATAAGGCAATAATAGTCCTACTTTATGGGTGAAGGATCTGATAATCATTTCCTGGGGAAAATGAGAATGATTTTATGAGGGTTGCATAACTGCATCTGGGATAGTTCCTCAGGTCTTCTGACTCCAAAGATGACATCATGTTACAGCTTAAAACTGAAATTCTGAAATAACAAAGAATGCTGGTGATCACAGATGCCCAATAAAGAAAGTAAAGCATATGCTAGATTAAAAAAAAAAGATAATATTTTTATTACTGGATGTTATAATAAAATGTGCCACAGAAGAAATTTCAGCCAGTTCCTAATAATAGCAGAGAGAAAATAAATTTAGTAGATCAATACATGACCTTGCTGAAACAAAAACCATAACATGAAGATGATGCAATGGCATTTCATGATCAATAAACAATCTTAAGTGGATCTTTGAACTAAATTAAATGGCTTACACCACCCAACCTTACACGTAAATTGCCTTTATTCATACTACAGATCTTCCTTAATTTACAATGGGGTTATATCCTGATGAACCCATCATAAGTTAAAATATATGTCAAAAATGCATTTAATACACCTAATTTATTGAGCATCAAAGCTTAGCCTAGCCTACCTTAAACGTGCTCAGAACACTTACATTAGCCTGCAGTTGGGCAAAATCATTTAATGCAAAGCCTATTTTATAAAAAAATATTATATGTCTCACATAATTTAGTGAATACCATATTGAAAGCAATCAACAGAATGGTTGAATGGGTACAGAATGGTTGTAAATGTATCGGTCGTTTACCCTGGTGATCCCCTGGCTGACTGGGAGCTGCGGATCACTGTCGCTACCCAGCATGGCGAGAGAGCATCCCATTGCCTATTGCTACTGGTATGGTCAAAACTCAAAATTTGAAGTCCAGTTTCTACTGAATGTGTACCACTTTTGTACCATCGCGAAGTTGAGAAATCGTATGTTGAACCATTGTTAAGTTAGGGACCATCTGTAGTTAATTTCATAGGAACGTCAATTGTTTCCATTAAAAATGAGTGAATTTACTCAAGAATGGCTTCGTGTACTCAATGCTGGTGAAAATGTGTGAGCTGAGCACTCATATAAAGTGCTTTGAGGATTACAGGTGAACATAGTCTTCTCAGGAAAACATTTTCAAATATGTTTCTCATGTCTCAAAAATATTCATATCTGCTTTCAGGCAACTATCTTTACTGAGATGCTCTGAAATATAGGAAAATCTTATGATAGAAAAATTTCACTGCAGAATAATTTATAATATTAAAAAGTTGGTCACAATCTAAATAAACAATAGCCTAAGGGAACAGATAACCAAATTATGATAAAATCATATTTTGGTATAGTACACAACAATGAAAATGAATTATCTATATTTTTAAGTATGCTGATGGATAGATCTAGCAGACATACTGAATGAAAAACTAGGTATAAAAATTCATATAGGACAAATTGATTTCCATAAATTACAAAACAGTGTTTTATGTATATATATATATATACACATATATATACATATACATGCAGTTAAAATAGGAATATATGGAATAGAAGCACATCAAATTCAAAGTTGCAATTGTGTTGTGATGAGAACAAGACTAGGAGGGACAGCATAAAAGACTTCCCATTTGATCTACAGTGTTTTATTTCTTTCAAAAAAAGATTGAATTCAAATACAAAAAAATAGCTAAAGTGTTCATTTTGGCTAGTAGGAGTTTGTATATTTATTTAAAATTTTTATATTTTATATCTTCATAAAATATACGTTTTAAAATATAAATATTTATAAAAGGTATATTTATAGAAATATTTATATATTTTATAAAAATGTACTTTTAAAAAATTTTTACTCTCTTTCCCTATGACCCTTTGTTTTGTTTCTTAAAGTCCACATATCAGTGAGATCATATGAAAATTATTTTTCTCTGATTGACTTATTTCACTTGTCAGGTATACTTTTATATGTTTTCACTTTTTTTAAAATTAGAAAAGTATCAGAAGAAACTATCAAAATGTTAATTTAAAAAATATCAATGGTGGGATTATGAGTGATTAAAATTTTCCTTCTTCACATTTTTTCTATAATTTCCAAATTTTCTATAGCATATAGGCATTATATTTAATAATAAAAAAGATTAGAGAACATTTTAGTCTTCTAAATTTATACCCACCTAAACCACTTTAGAATTCTTTTTGAAGTGACCTTATTTTGGTTAGTTAAAATGAGCTAAGAAAATGATTACATTAGTATTAACATAAATGGAACATATATTTTGCATGACTGCAACAAATTGCAATAACTCTTGTCATGTATATACAATTTTAGGCTGTTCTATGGGTTTGGCTATATATGTGTTACTTTTATTCCACTAATTTGCATAGAGTTTGATATTTATTTATACACCTATTAAATTTTTTCTTCCATGAGATCAAGAGAAACATTAACCGAAAAGCGTAACTTTTGACATTTATCTAATTTTGTCAAAATTAGACTAGGAAACCTTAAAATTTTAAACCTTAGAAAAAGAACTTTGGGGGGTTCCTGAGTGGCTGGGTCAATTGGGCATCTGACTCTTGATCTCAACTCAGGTCTTGATCTCGGGGTCATGAGTTCAAGCCCCACACTGGGCTCCACACTGGGTGTGGGGCCTACTTAAAAATAAATAAACAAATAAAAATTAAAATTAACAAAAAGAAAAAGAACTTTAAATTTTAAGTGTCTTAAAGTTGATGAGATGATCTGGTGATATAATAATAACTTGTTATTGCCAGACACTGTGCAGAACTAGAAGGCAATAGGATGGAACCTGTTTCAAAATGCAGATGATAAATAAAAGGTTTTTTCTCAAATCAACAAACGTAAAATACCAAATGCAAACCTGAAAAATTATATTCTCTAACCAAAGTGATGTAATTATCATATTTCATTGAGATATTTCAGTTACTACATTTTTTCTTAATTTTGAGATCAATGCTTCAAATTTATTTATTTTTTTATGTTTGCCCTCTTTGTTTGATAATCTTTAGAGTTTGCAATTAGCCAAGGAACCAAGATTACATTTTAAGAAACTTTTCTCCCATTTCTCTTTAAATTTTTTATTTAATAATATGCTTGGCGTACTACAGCCCTTTAGCTCTCATAACTGGGAAACTTTCCATTCATGCATTTCATAGTGCCCAGTTGAAACACTTTCTGATACACAAAATTGGTTGATTAAAATTGTTCTGCTCTGATGATGAGCCTACTTGTTCATTCTCTCAATTTTTCTGTCCTACATGCCTTGAGACTGTTTAACTTCTTCAGTTAATTTCTTTGGAGGTGAAAAGTTTAGCTCCATAGGGTCACAGCCTATTTCAACTTTATGTTAGTTTATGTTTCCCAATTTTATTTCAGATGTCATTCCCACTAAAATGTTCATTTTTTTAAAAGATTTTATTTATTTATTTGACAGAGACACAGCAAGAGAGGGAACACAAGCAGGGGGAGTGGGAGAGGGAGAAGCAGGCTTCCTGCTGAGCAGGGAGCCCTGGGATCATGACCTGAGCCAAAGTCAGACGCTTAATGACTGAGCCACCCAGGCGACCCCATATTTTAAAGCTTTATTTTATTATTATTATTTTTAAAGATTTTATTTATTTATTTGACAGAGAGAGAGACAGTGAGAGAGGGAACACAAGCAAGGGGAGTGGGAGAGGGAGAAGCAGGCTTCCCGCCAAGCAGGGAGCCCGATGCGGGGCTCGATCCCAGGACCCTGGGATCATGACCTGAGCCAAAGGCAGACGCTTAATGACTGAGCGACCCAGGCACCCCTAAAGCTTTATTTTTAATTTAATTACTGCAATTAGTTAACATTTAAGAAAATATTTTTATATTCTAGAAATTATCGAATGAACAAATAAACAGGTATTCTTAACAATTAATAATAAGAGGCACTGCTAAGAAAATGTGATTAATTTATAATTGAAACTCTTTCAACCATAAAGTTTAATGAATATTTTAGTATGAATATGAATGTAATATATTCCATGTAAATACTCAGACGAGTATATTGATGGCACACAGGAAAATACCTACAGATGACATGATGTTGAGAGGGAGAGACAATACATTAAATGACTGAATTAGTGTCCAAAATGATCTGAAAATGTTAGAAGACTGGATAGCTCTAATTATGTGAAGTTTAATAGGGACAAATGTAAAATCCTGCCATATGTCTCCCAAACCAATTATACACATATAAATTAGAAGCAGAAGTAAATGTGAAGAAAATTGAGGATTTAAGTCAAGAGTAAGCTCAGTGTTGACTAATTCATTTGTTAATAGGTGCATTCATTCAGTCAAGAAATACTACCTGCCCCATGCAAAGAAGTCACTACAATGTTCTCTAGGAATATGACTCAGACTGTGAAGGGCTGTCCCAAGATCTTTTCTGTCAATGTCCTGCTCTATATGCAACCATTAGCCCACAGAAGGACTACAGTGTTCTGTTCCCCTCTAGGTGGCCAAGTGTAAAGGTGTCTTCAACAAAGCAGAGCTTATTCAGAATAAGCCATAGGAGAAATGGCGGAAATGATACAAACTGTTTAGATTGGAGAACAGAAGATGTAGGCATAAAAGATGCCTGTCTTTGAAAATCTGAGGGTTGTTGTACAGAAAGGAGCTGAATTTATCCTATCTTTATCCCCAGTTCAGAACTAGAAGCAGTGAGGAAAGTTGCAGGAAGGTAGATGTAAGTCAGCATCCCAATAGGAGTGATTTTTTTTTCCAAATTAGATCTGTCTAAAATGAAATAATCTAATTTCCTGGTCACTTATTACAATAATGCACTTTTCAAGGTGCCTTTACATAAATTATTCTTACTGAATCTTGACAACTATCCAATGAGTTGGGTATGATCATTGGACAGGTAGTAAGCAAGGTGGTTAAGAGCATGGTTTCACGAGCTAGACAGAGTTCAGCTCAGGGTTTTGTTGGTTACATGCTGTAAAATCATGGTTTGGGTTCCTCGTCTGTAATAGGAGAATGACAGTGCCACATTAATGAGGATTAACTGTATTAAAATATTTGAAGTGCTTAGAACACTGACTGGTTTTAAGTGCTTGTGCTCAATGCTCAATGAATATTAGCTATTATCTCTACAGACAAGGGGATTTAGACATAAAGAAGCAAATCACTGTGGCCCAAATTTTATGGCTAATGAATAAGAAAGGCAAGAGCCTGATCTTGAAGTTTTGTTAGATGATGAGTAAAGTTCAAAAGGAGAGGAGTATCCCGGAGAAAAGTGCTAAGTGGTTCATACCTAGCATGGTGCTACTTGGGCAAGGCAGCTTTAAGATGAAAGTGCCAAAGGAAGAGATCAGATGCTAAAGAGAGTCTTTGATTCAGTCAACAAATGTATTTAATCAGTATTTATTAAGAATCTAGTTTGTACCAGGCACTGGAGAAACAACAGTGAACAAAACAAGCCCTCACAGAGATTACAATCTGGCGTTTCATATTTCCTGGGGTGAATCCCATAACACGTTAACAATTAGGTAAGGGAAGCGATTCTGATTACATGATTTCCATTTTAATGTACTACCTGCTCCCCCACAGAGATTACAAGTTTTGATGATCTTGTCTGAATCTAAATTTAAGAGTGAAACTGTGTCACACATACACTCTCATCTCATAATTCAAACTGGTCTTCTTCAAGCCTTCATCTCCAAAAAACTGCATCCACTTCCTTCCTCCCCCGTCTCTACATTGCAGCCATTATGTCCGCTCTTGCTTGAAACAAAATTTTCCTACTATCCAAAGAATACAAATTCCAGGTACCTTTACCATATGATACAAAACAACTCTCATTTGAGCCTTTTCTTTCCCTATACCCACACTCAAACTCGAGCCTCAAGGAAAACCTAACTCTGCTGTTCCTAAAGGCATCATGCTTTATCTTGCGATCAGGCCTTGACAAATGTTCTCTAAGCTTCTTGATCTGATCATTGATTGGGTTAGGCATCCTTCCTTCCGTGTTAGGATTCCTACTGGAGCATGTTGCATATTATACTGTGAGCTCCTTGAAGCAGGGACTGAATCTTGCTTACGTTTATATCTCCAACTCTTTCCAAGGTAATATGCTACTGCTTTATGCATTCCATCTGAATTGAACAAAATAAACAATCCACATGCATATCAATCTCTTCCTCTACTCCATTTCAGTAACTCATTCCCAATATTCCACTTAAACTGTCATCACAAGTATCTGTACCAACTCTGAAATCTCAATTGCAAATATGCCCCTGGCTGATCATCAGCGCCTATACTCCCAGCCTCTTATGTCAGAACCCTAGAACTCCCCTGAAGCAGTTACTGGTATGACTGATATGCTGCGTCTACATTTATTCATCTTTCTTTCCTTACAAAGTTGAGAGTCATGATTAACACTCCACCATTATAAATAGTTTCTTGCAAATATCATTTGGCAAATTTGTCCTCTTTCCTTCTGTCACATTCACCCAACTGAGCTTAACCTGGAGGTGAAGCTAAATTTCTGCCTTTTCTGCTACTGCACTGAGCTTTGTTTGGAAGAAATCACAAGTTGGCTGATTGTCTCACTTTAAATTAATGACAAATACCTGAAGCAGGGACCAAATACTGCCAGACAACCATATTACTTTTCCTGGAGAAGTCGCTTTTCAACTCTCTGAGACTATTTCAGAGCTCTTCAATCTTGTCAAAGATTGTATTCTCCTCTTAACCCCAGCTCCTAGCTTGCCTTATTGTTCACTGAAACAAACAAACAAGCAATCAGAGGTGGACGTGCTCCAAAGGTAAAGAAGCTTAAACTTCAGGCCTCTCATACGCATGCTGAGGCAAATTTGCAAAGGAATATGTTGTAGAGACAATTGCTTAAGATTGCTTTGGTTTAGAGGAACCATGAGAGACGATGGACTCTGAGAAGCAAACGGGGTTCTGGAGGGGAGGGGGGTGGGAGGATGGGTTAGCCTGGTGGTGGGTATTGAGGAGGGCACGTTCTGCATGGAGCACTGGGTGTTGTGCACAAACAATGAATCATGGAACACTACATCTAAAACTAATGATGTAATATATGGGGATTAACATAAGAATAAAAAAAAAGAAATGTCAGGGATGGAGTGTCTGGGTGATGGACATTGGGGAGGGTATGTGCTATGGTGAGCGCTGTGAATTGTGCAGGACTGTTGAATCTCAGATCTGTACCTCTGAAACAAATAATGCAATATATGTTATGAAAAAAAAAGAAGAAGAAGAAGGTAGCGGGAGGGGAAGAATGAAGCGGTGGAAATCGGAGGGGTAGATGAACCATGAGAGATGATAGACTCTGAAAAACAAACTGAGGGTTCTAGAGGGGAGGGGGGTG
>NW_023270447.1:37397836-37505732 GCF_011800145.1 Mirounga leonina
TGTCAGGGATGGAGTGTCTGGGTGATGGACATTGGGGAGGGTATGTGTTATGGTGAGCGCTGTGAATTGTGCAGGACTGTTGAATCTCAGATCTGTACCTCTGAAACAAATAATGCAATATATGTTAAGAAAAAAAAAAAAAAGAAGAAGAAGAAGAAGAAGAAGAAGAAGAAGGTAGTGGGAGGGGAAGAATGAGGCGGGGGAAATCGGAGGGGTGGACGAACCATGAGAGACGATGGACTCTGAAAAACAAACAGGGTTCTAGAGGGGAGGGGGGTGGGGGGATGGGTTAGCCTGGTGGTGGGTATTGAGGAGGGCACGTTCTGCATGGAGCACTGGGTGTTGTGCACAAACAATGAATCATGGAACACTTCATCTAAAACTAATGATGTAATGTATGGGGATTAACATAAGAAAAAAAAATTGCTTTGGTTTGCCACACAGACTTTCCCTCCATCATTCTTCCTTGTGTATAATGGGGCACATTTGAGATCTGGCTTAGCTGAAATTGAGTTGGGGATACAGTTTGGATTTAGCGCGATATGTTTCATGTGTTCTGTAGTCACCTCTGCGGTTCTCTGGCCCTTCCAGAAGCATATCCCCTTCCTGCTCATTTGGGCTCTAGATCATATCTCTTTCATTTCTTCTCATCCTTGTAGGGATCCAGACCTGGAGTTATCCCCTTTCCCACACACATCAATCTCTGTCTCCCCAGGGCCATACAAACATGTTTTAATTTCTCTGATCATTAAAAAAATACTATTTTCATTGCCTCTCCAGCCTCTTCCAGTTACTTTCCCACTCGTTGCTCTTCTCCAAAGAGAGACTTTAATTTTTTTAAAAAAAGATGTTATTTATTTGTTTTAGAGAAAGAGAGGCCACGAGAGAGAGCACGAGCAGGTGGGGAGAGGGAGAAACAGGCTCCCTGCTGAGGATCCTAGGATCAGGACCTAAGCCAAAGGCAGATGCTTAACAGACTGAGCCACCCAGGTGCCCCGACTTCAGAGTTTTAGACTTTAGAAAAAGTTTTGTCACTATTTGCCTTTGCTTATCTCCCATTCACCCTTCAAGCCATTCTGAGGTAACCCTGAAAACTGCTATTTTGAAAGTCATCATGACCTCTACTTTGGAGCTGGGGTCCCTAAAATACAGCTACATAAGTCAGATTTAGTACTTAGTTGTTAAAGTCAGATAGTACAGGACAAATAGCAAATCAGGGAAGAAAAAACAATATTAAATGTAGAGATGAAGAATTTACATTAAAGCCCAATTAACTAAAGGAAATTCTATGGTTATAAGTATTTTCAAGGTAGAAAAAAAATTGCAATTGCTAATGCAATTTCAAATTCTAGAATCTTTAGGTGATGTATGGGTGTTCTTAATGCAAATTATAATTATAGTAAACTATATAATTTCTATGTTATACCTATTTTCTTTATGTCTTATTAATGTTTGAAACGTTGAAAATACATACATATATTTTTAGTTAAATATATTCTGTAATTTACACATTTTTATGAACTAATCTCTGAAAATACCTAGAACTGTTTTATTTCTTTTGTATCAGATAAGTATCTTTCCAATATAGATATTTCACTGAATGAAAAACAAATCTGAGTCACTATTTTTTATTTACCACTGTTGGTCAATCCCCCGATATGAACTAATTTATAATATTAGTGACTTTTTTTTTAGAGATTTATTTATTTGAGAAAGAGAGTGCACGCCCAAGTGGGGGAAGAGGGAGAGGGAGAGGGAGAGAGAGAATCTCAAGCAGACTCCATGTTGAGTGGAGAGCCTAACACGGGGCTCGATCTTACGACTCAGATCATGACCAGAGTCAAAACCGAGTGGGATGCCTAACAGAGCCACCCAGGTGCCCCGCAGTGAGAAATGTTTTTAATGAAATTGCTAAGATGTACATAACAATCTATTACAGCATTAATCTAATTTTCTGTAGATACTGGGAAACTTCTTTTTGTCTTGGTACTTCATGATATCATTATTGGATTTTACTTAAATATAGTAAATGTTAGTTTATCTGGCAAATCCAAAACCTGAAATTTCTTTAAACTTTTATTTCTACACTCACTATTGTAAGCTTCTGGAGCAGATCTTGCATCTTTAAATCCCTGACACTTAGCAGTGTGCCTGTTGCAAAAAATTCCACCATTGACCCTTGAACATCATAAAGATGTACTGCAAAACTGAAGTTCCTTCTGAATCTAAGACTACTTCTATTCAGAGTGCTTTCAATGAAATTCAGAATTCAAATTCTTTGAAAATCGGTAATCAATATCTGGCATATATGGTAATTAGTTCTCCATAAACTGTAGAATGATCAGTTACTTGAACAGAAAATAACAAATTGCTACTAATCTGCTAAATAGTAAGAGTTGCAGCAAATAAGAAACTGAACTGTCAAGTGTGTGTGCATTATCTTTTACTGCTTGGAAGTCGGTAAATGATAAGGCAGATCATTATGTTTTATGTCAGTATCTTACATTTGTTCAGTGGAAGTGAAGACCTATATTAAAAACTGTAAATCTTTCCACAGGAAGACCATTTTGTTGTGTTTGGTAGCAAGAGTACTTCATTAGAGGCAGACAAGAAAGGAGTGAAGACAAGACCCATTCATATTTGGGTTCCAAAGCCATTCTGTCTTCAATTTATAGCAGTTACAAAATTCTAAAACTGAGTCGTAACCATTGTATCCTTACCACTTAGCCTAGTGGATGTTTAATAAATATTTGTTAAATGAAAAAAGAAAGTCATTAGTATTATTGGTAGAGGCCTTTACTCTTGCTGTGCTTTAATTTTCCGATTAGAGAAGTGGAAACCCTTATATTTATCTTATTTTACTTCACTACATAGTAATGTTAGGTACATCAATAAACTCTTGCATGTTACACATCATGGGATTTTAAACTACATTTTTTTTTCTTAGAGAGAGAAAGAGAGAGAGAGTGGCTGGGGAGGGGCAGAGGGAGAGGGAGAGAGAGAGAGAGAATCCCAAGTAGGCTCTATGATCAGCACAGAGCCTGCCATGGAGTTTGATCTCACAACCCTGAGACTGTGGTCTAAGCCAAAATCAAGAGTCAGATGCTTAACTGACTGAGCCACCCAGGCACCTCTAAACTACATTTTGAGGACATAAATATTTATAAACATTATTAGAGTTCTATGGGTTAAGTAGAATTTGAGTTACTAATTATGTATATTTTTATTTTATTATTCCTTAATGTACTAGTGTTTAGTTATTACTCCTGCATATGTCATCTTCTACTTTTATAATATATTCTGATATTTGTTCTCCAGTTGTGCATTTAATGTCAATTAAGGATCAGATCAGAACACAAATGGTAGAAGTGTTGCTGGAATATTTATTATATTTTTTCCATATCCCACATAAACAATATAAATTGATAAAGAAAATATAACATTTTATGACATCTATCCCTAAACCTGGTTACTGTAATACTTATTATCTAAATAATAATAATAATAAACTAAACCTAATAACTTATGCTACCTCTCATTATTAGTATTAAAGCTTAAACTATTTATTTATAAATATTCTAACTGGCCACTTCTGAAGATTTAATAAGTACTTACCAACACTTACTTCATGTCCAGCACCATGTTATGGGATATAGGAGCATGTGCATATGGGGGAGGGAAAACTCAAAAGTATTACAATATAATCTCAGACAAAATGTAGATATAGGTTCATGGAGAGAGACATAGAATCCCAAGCTAAATACTGTGGTAAAAATGATAGTAGTATACAAAGCCAATAAAAAAACAAAATGAATTGAGGAAAATATTAGTCTCCCTGACCAAATACTTCATAAGAACTAGTGAGAAAATAAAGTCAATTATCTCTTTAGTCAGATTTTAACATTTCATTGTTTCCACACTTGCTTTAAAGCTCGTTAAAAGTCTCAGCTTAATTTTTCCTGCACAAATTCTATCATGTGAACTACACCATTAAATTATATATTTTTTATTAGTTTTATACAACAGTCGAATGAGCTGTTTGCCAGGGTATATTAAACTGTCAATACAGTTCTACATCAGTACACCCAAATTATTCTTATGGTACTGTGTTGATTCCTTTATTAACCCCCATTTGAGAGCTAATTGCTGCTATGTAATTTAGTAAAATTATAATATTTATTGGTGCAATCTACAGAGATCAAGGCTATGTAATTTGAAATTCCATGCTTGATTGTTTTGCTTGTCACTGTAAAAAATTGGTATGTTTTATTGGACAATTTTTTTTATATTACAAATGAGCAATGAGTTTTGAGGTTGTAACTTAAAACAATTTATATTGTATCAACTTTAAGTGAGATATTTCCCTATCTATATAATCTTGCCTAATTTTGATAATTCTAGAACTCCTTAAGAGTTGTCTTAACATACTTTCACCTTACCTACCTAGCTTTCCACCCACATTTTTGTGACTCCCTCTCAAACTATATTACAGTCATCATGCACTCATCATGCTCCTTCCTGTTCCCTCTTCTGCCTAAAGTGCTCTTCTTCCTTCTCTTTGCCTGGTTCATTTCTACTCACCCTTTAGATTTCAATTAAAGATCACTTCTTCAGGAAAATCTTTGGCCAAATTCCATTATAGACTGCTCAACATTTGTCATGGATGGAATTTTATATTTATGAGTGTATGTGTGTACTTGATTAATATTTGTTTTCCTCACTAGACTATAAGCTCCAGGAGGGCAGGGACAATCTTTGTTTCACTTTACTTTTGTATATGAGAGTTTGACAGAGTGATCAATAAATGTATTCATCCCAAAGATATTTATTGACCGCTTAACATATTTCAAGCACTGTGCTTAGTGTGGGGAATATAATAGAGAACAAAATAAACTCATAGCGCTACCTTCATTCATCCAAGAGTTGTTGAATGAATAAAGGAATAAATGATAACTTGTTGAAACAAATGATTCCATATCAGCCTTTCTTCCATGTAAGGATGAATCTTTTAATTTGTATCATAGGTATGGTGTTTTACCATTAACATTTTGTGTACAGTGCCTTGCAAGTAGTAGACTGCTAATGACTATTTGTCAGATTGGTGAATGAATTAATCTCTAAGTGGGTTAATTTTAGATGTATAGGTGATGCTGGCTATAACACCAAAGGACTATATATATATATTTTTAAAGATTTTATTTATTTATTTGAGACAGAGAGAATGAGAGACAGAGAGAGAGCACATGAGACGGGGGAGGGTCAGAGGGAGAAGCAGGCTCCCTGCCGAGCAGAGAGCCCGATGCGGGACTCGATCCCGGGACTCCAGGATCATGACCTGAGCCGAAGGCAGTCGCTTAACCAACTGAGCCACCCAGGCGCCCCAAAGGACTATATTTTAACTGCAAATTTATTATCCATTTCCTTTCTTCATGTGTGAACAAGAATGCTTTTTAAAAAATTTTGCTTTATCATTATTATGGTTATTTAATATTCAAATTCACACGAACAAGTCAATAAGGGATTTTGCTAAAAATGTGAATTCCAATCAATATAATATGAAAAAAAAAAGTTGTCCAGACTTCAACTTGTAACATATGCTTTGGTCTATTTTTTTCTTTTTCATATGGAGCTGTGAACAGATGCTTGGGCAGGTTAATTCTGTATTAAATCTTGTACTTCTGCACATGCCATGGAGGTGGATGCTTGCCAAGTCAGCACTGTATCACCCTTGTTGGTCATTAATCACATCAAAACCACTTATTTTTGCTTTTATTAAATTAAAATGAAAGTGAGAGTTCTGCTAACAAAGGTTTATTTTATAGAGTGGGGAGGCAGCTTCATCTTTCATTCCTTTGCCACAAGAACCTCTGCTCTTATTAAAATAATCTAAACACAAACCTTCAGCATACTTTTGTGTTTCCTCATCTTCATCTATTCCTATGATCTTGTCAATCCCCTCTTTTCCCTCCCCACCTATCCAAATCCAACTCATTCTTCAAAGCCCAGCAAATCCTGTGTCTAATGGAAAACTTTTAAAAATTATACCAATCATCAGGATCCCATTAACATACATCAATTCCACAGAGTTTGAGAATCTACTATGTTCAAATAGCTAGGCCGTAGACAAGAGAAACACAAACATGAAGTCTTTTCCTTATGATGCTATAGTTTAAGAGAGAAAATAAGTCAGCATTCATTTAAGAAATACTTATTAACTGGTAACCATTTTCAAATTTACTGTGGATAAGAATCATCTAAGAAGTTTGATAAAATGTAGATTCCTGAGCTTCACATGAAACCCACTAAATCAGAATTTCTAACAGCGTGATCCAGAAATCTAAGTTTTTAAATTTTTAAGTGTCAATGGTAATTTGAGAATGTTTCTTTAATACACACTGCTTATACATAAGGGTTACTAAGATGAATGTAAAAGTTCTCCACCCTCAAGGAGCTCACATCCTATCTAGGGCAGGTGGTTAGTCACAATACAAATAAAATATTTTGTAACTATTACATTAAAAAAAATAGAACAGGCTTGTGAAACGGTTTCAGGGAGCATAGAGAATAGTCAATAGTACTGGATGCACTGCAACCACAAGTTAGCCTCATTGGATTCTGAGGGATTGAAAAGAAATCCTCTTATGGACAATATTCACCATGCATTGGGGCTGGGAGAAGGGAAGGTTTTGTGTTGTTATCATGCACCTACATAGATTGGGACAACTATAACATAAGAAAGAAAATAATGGGTGCAGTGGAGATCTCTTTATAGAGGAATTTACAGGAAGGGAAGATAATGTCTAGCCAGTAACATCAGAGAATTTTTGAAGAGGTGCTACATTTGATCTGAGCCTTGAGGAAGGGTAAGATTTATAAACTATAATACAGAGATGAGGATTAGGGAAAGCAAAGATATTCCAGAAAGAAGAATTAGTACAAGCAAGGATACAGAGGCAGGAAAGCAAGCTGCGTGTAAAGAGAAGAGCAAGCAGTTCATTTTGGCTTAGTGAAAGGTACAAGAAGAACAATTTTTACTTTTCTTGTAGTTTTAGATTTAGGAAAACACATTAGAAAGGAAAACTGGACCAGATCTTTACAAAACCTTGGGTACTAGAACTCAGAGTAACATTTATTCCTTAGACAACTCATCTGACACTTAATATATGCTACTTTTTATGCCTTGTCTCCCCAGGAAGCTTATACTTTTCTTTCTTTCTTTCTTTCTTTTTTTGAGAGAGACAGAGAAAACGCGTGTTTGTATCTGTGCATGCGCCTGAGCAGAGCGAAGATTAGAGGGAGAGAAAGAATCCCAAGCAGGGTCAACGTTCAGCATGGAGCCCAACACAGGGCTCAATCTCACCACCCTGAGGTCAGGACGTGAGCCGATATCAAGTCAGTCACTTAACTGACTGAGCCACCCAGGTGCCCCAAACTTATACTTTTCCTGAAGGAAGGACAATGTTTCATACTTCTTAATAAGTCCTTCAGAATGTAGTGCAATACTTGGCACACAGGAGGAGTTAAAAAAATTTCCATTGACTGATTAAGAGTGATTGCTTTTGTTCCCAAAAGGAAGGCTTCCATGGCATACAGGAGGACCATGCACCACTGGGATTTTCTCTACTCTGTTGGCAGATGTGGATAAGGCATATGAGGAGATTGTCACGATCAACAATCACAGAGGTCATGCTATGAGGATGTTGAGGTGTCTAAAAATGAATAATGAAATTCTAGCCCATTGGGAACTTTACTACAGATCCATGCTTCTTTTTGTTTTCTCCACATCAACTATAAATATTTTCTTAAATTTGTATTTCTGTCTTATCAGCATAATATAAAAATGTATATTTGGAATGGAAAAAAGTATCCTGTAAAATGAATTGTTCTAATATTTAAAAAAGTAATAACTGATTGTTGTAGCTTTATTTGGGCTACTGATTTAAGGAAGAAATATTTTGTTTTGTTTTGTTTGGAGTTTTTTTTTTTTTTTCAAAGTTAAAGAACTGGCTTTCAAATATTTCATCGATTTATGACTATTGAAGAGGGTTAGGAGCGGTTTCATCAGGAAAAGCCATGATCTCTAATCCATCCCATAACAAACACATATGTCTAAGACATTCAATAAATGCATCCAGACAAGACAATAAATATTAACTGAAAACCTACCCCTTGTTTGAAAATGTTCGAGGTTCTGTGAAATACTGGTAAACAAGGGAAACAAATTCTCTGATTTTGTGAAACTTAAATTCTAGTAAGATCAAGTAGTTTGGTTCAATTATCCCACTAACAACAATAATAGCAATAGTAACAATAATTAATTATATTGTATAATATCTTACAGTTTGTAAAATTTTTATTTGTTGTGCTTTTTTTTCACAGCACTCTTCCCTTTCTGATTCTTGCATTTTCTTCTGTTTTTTAAAACTGCACTCATTTTGCCCCCTCAACCCTCCTCCCTTCTGGCAACCACCGATTTATTCTCTGTATTGATGAGTATAGGTTTTGTTTTGTTTTTCTTTTTTTTTTAAAGATTTTATTTATTTATTTGACAAAGAGAGAAACAGCGAGAGAAGGAACACAAGCAGGGGGAGTGGGAGAGGGAGAAGCAGGCTTCCCACCAAGCAGGGAGCCAGACGTGGGGCTCCATCCCAGGACCTTGGGATCATGACCTGAGCTGAAGGCAGATGCTTAATGACTGAGCCACCCAGGTGCCCCTTGCTTTTCTTTTTAGATTCCACATATAGGTAAAATCATATGCTATTTGTTTTTCTCTCTTTAACTTATTATACTTAAGAGTAATTGCCTCAAAGTCCAACCATGCTGTCACAAAGGCCAGATTTCATGCTTTTTTATGGCTGAGTAGTATTCCAGGGTGTGTGTGTGTGTGTGTGTGTGTGTGTGTGTGTGTGTGTGTACATACCATATCTTCTTTATCCATTCATCTGTTGGACACTTAGGTTGTTTCCATATCTTGGATATGGTAAATAATGCTGCGGTGAACATAGGGGTGCATATATCTTTTCAAATTAGTGTTTTCATTTTCTCCAGATAGATACCCAGAAGTGGAATTGCTGAATCATATGGTAGTTTTAATTTTTAATTTTTTGAGGAACCTTCATATTGCTTTCCATAGTGGCTGCACCAATTTACATTCCAATCAACGGTGCATGAGGGATCCCTTTCAACCACATCCTCACCAGAACTTGTTACTTCTTGTCTTTTTGATAATAGTCATTTTGACAGATATAAAGTGATATCTCATTATGGTTCACATGCACTTGAGAAGAATGTGTATTCTGCTGTTGTTGGATAGAATGTCCTGTATATGTCTGTTAAATCTTTTGCTCTATAGTGTTATTCAAATCTGCAGTTTTCTTTTTTTTAGTTTTTGTTTAAATTCCAATGAGCTAACATACAGTGTAATATTAGTTTCAGGTGTACAATTTAGTGATTTAGTGATTCAGCATTTACATACAATACCCAGTGCTCATCACAGATGCCTGCCTTAATCCCCATCACCTATTTCACCCATTCCCCCACCGACCTCCCCTCTGGTAACCATCAGTTTGTTCTCTATAGTTGAGTCTGTTTTTTGGTTTTCCTCTCTCTTATTTTCCCCTATGATCATTTGTTTTGTTTCTTAAATTCCACTTGAGTGAAATCATATGGTAATTGTCTTTCTCTGACTGACTTATTTTGCTTAGGAGAATTCTCTCTAGTTCCTCACCCCAGTTACAACTAAAGGCAACATACCTGATTCTTTTCCCTTTTTATCCACCCCAACCCCTTTCTGCCAGTTCTTTATTTCTTAAATCCAACCTTTTGTTGCCTTTCATTTCTTCTGTCTTCATTTCTTAGTTCTGGCTATATAATCTGTTTCCTAAACTATTACAATAATTTTCACTTATCACTGTTTTTAATCTATTCCTATTCAAGTTCTAGGTCCTATCAAAATTTCTGACACATAGTAGGCTATCAATAAAATATTGTTGATTGAGTGATTAATTCATCTTTTGTATCAGAGGTAAATTGTAAAATGTAGACTTGAATATTGTAAATATTGTAAACTGTAGACATGAATTATTTTCCTGCTCCACAATTTTCAGGCTATCTGTCTTTCATGAGCTGAATACCAGATTCTTAGCATGACATTCAAAGACCCCAATGTTCTTGCTTCAATTCATTTTCTAATCTCACTTCCCTTTACCCTGCAAAAGAATCTGTACTCCAGCCACAGCTGACCACCTCAAGCTTTCCAAGCCTACTCTTCTAACTTCTACTCTTCTGTAACTTCCATGAGCTGTCCTCTCTCCCTTATTTACCTTTCAAGTCTTTCCTCTCCTTGAACCTCTCTGCGTTTACTCCCAAAGTCACTCTTCAGTTCTATTTTATAATCCATCTCTCCATCTACCTTTTATTTGCTAATTGTGGTGCTATCATTTGCACTTGCAAAATTTCTGAAAGGTAAATTTATGCTTTATTCATCTTTGTATTCTCAGTGCCTGCAGTGCCTGCATAAATACAGAGTAAATGTATGGTGAATGAATAAACAGTAAGTTGATTCAGATGTAAAAATGGGTTTTATCTCCCATCTCTCCCCAAGTTGCACTAAAATGACAAAACAGAAACAAAACTGAAAACAAATGAAAGGGAAAAAATGGTGCTGCGAGTAAACAGGAAAGGGGAAAAATAAGAAGCCAGAAACTTAGAGAATTTTATAGAAGATACAAAGTAGATTCAATTATATTTTTAAAAAATTCAATGCCAATCACCTCTGACTTAGTACAAACCAACAGGGGTCCCTCTGGGAAGTCAGAATTGCTTGGTTTCTCTAATGAGTTCCAAAAGTTTGTGTAAATTAATACTGCTTTTGAAAGGGAAAATATCTATTAAAATGAAATATGTATAACCAATGATCCAGCAATTCTAACTCTAAGAAGCCATCCTTTGCAAATATTTGCATGTGTATGTAAAGAGTTGGTCATTGTGTTATTAAAATAGCAAAATAGTGGAAACAAGATAGATGTCCATCAATAGGTTATAGATTAAATAATGCGATGCCCACTATAGGAAACTATATATAACTTTTAAAAGTATAAAAGATGGGGCGCCTGGGTGGCTCAGTTGGTTAAGTGACTGCCTTTGGCTCCGGTCATGATCCTGGAGTCCCTGGATCGAGTCCCGCATCGGGCTCCCTGCTCGGCAGGGAGCCTGCTTCTCCCTTTGACCCTCCCCCCTCTCATGTGCTCTCTGTCTCTCTCATTCTCTCTGTCTCAGATAAATAAATAAAATCTTTTAAAAAAAAGTATAAAAGATGTACAATGCCCATTTTATGTTCTTCAGTGAAAAAATGCATATGCACATGCACCTTTTTAAATGAATAGAAAAAGAAGTGGCACGGCAGACATTAAACTGTGTTTACTGCTGGGGAGTGAGACTGGGAGGTCATTGAAGAGGATTTTTCTCTTTTTCCTTTATATACCACCGTATTAAGATCATTTTTGTAACTAAAGAGCAATCTAAACAGTTTAACAATTTAGACAAAGAAAATTTCCAGATGTGGAATAGCAGGCGACGGGAGCAAAATAGGCCATAGTCAGTCCATAAGGAACAACTGAAGGACTTCTAGATAGTCAGGGATTAGTACTTAGGGTTATTTCACTAGCTGGAACTGCTCGTTAAAGATCTTCCCATTGGCTTCTAATATGAGCAGTAGGGTCAGATAGAGAAGGAGGCAGTATTCCAGCTAACTTCAGGCTGGTACAACCAAGACAACAGTGAAATTCTATAATGTGTCTATCTTCCTCCATACCTTGTTGGCAAGTGCGGTTGTATCCCCTAAGAATCCTCTGACAATGGCTAGAAAAGATGGTGGGTTAAGGCATGCCCTGCAGACCTAGTAACTCAACTAGACTATCTCATAACAAGTGGCTGGCCACAGCATTAATTATCTCAGCATAAGCAGCAGACTTTGAATTGGAGGTTTGTTACCTAAAAAAGGGCCTTCTGCTGCCATCTTTCTTGAAGGTCCCAAATGATATCTGCTTGTTTGTCTACCTACTTGCTCACTTACCATAGCCAATATGGAGTATCCTGCTTGGAGTCCCAGGGAGAGTGAAGAAGGGAAAGGGAAGCAAAACTGTATGGGATAAATTATTTTACAAGTGGTTCAGCTCTACGTTTATCTCTTGGGGAAGCCTATAAGTCTGGCACTGACCCTTGGCTAAGATAAGGGCAGTGAACTAATTAATGATTTATAATATACTATTTAAAGTTTGAAACTTCCCTGGTGATACCCAGGGCTGATTTGTTTACTGGGGCTTATACCTGGCATCACCAGTTAGATAGCCTGGCTTGGCTATGTGTAAAGAAGGACACAAAAAGCACCATTTGAAACTTTTAGGGAGCCTTCTTGAAACTAAGATTTATCATGTAAATCATGGTGCTTTTATTTGGAGATGAAGCACATCCTTGTGTGAATAAGAAGGATCTTGGGAAGCTGTATTTGGAAGGTTCTTGGTCCCCTGATGCTTGCCTGCATTATCTTTTTACTGCTCTATGGTGTCGTTTGCCTTTATTGAAAGTCTTACGTGAGTATGCTCTGTGGAGACTTGAAAATCCTTTCAATCATCCAACATGTTGTAATCTTTGCAAAAACAATGAATACAACATAGCTGTATTAGTTTTTCAATGATGCATAACAAGTTACTGAAAACTTAGCAGCTTAAACCAGCATTCATTTATTAGTTCTCAGTTCTATACGTCAGAAATCAGGGCATGGTGTGGTTGTGTTTTCTGCTTAGGGTCTCAAAAAGCTAAAATCATGGTATTGACTAGCATGCATTATCATCTGGAGCTTGGAATCCTCTTTCAGCTTATGTAGATGTGGCAAGATTCAGTTCCTTAGGGTTGTAAGAGAGAGGTCCCTGTTTTCTTGCTTGCTGTCAGGTATTTCCTTGCTGGGATCACTCTCAGATCACAGAAGCTAGCTACATTCCTTGAAATATGGCTTTTTCCATTGGCTCTCTCATACTTCTAATCTTTTTAATTAAAAAGAGTCCATTCCCTTTTAATAATAACCTCAGCAGGTCAGATCACCCAGAATAATCTCTCTAAGGTCAGCTGACTTGGAACTTTAATTACATCAGCACAATCACTTCCTGGCAGTACTTGTATCAGGGTTTGATTGAATAACTGGGAGAAGACTTCTGTATTCCAGAAGGTACAGATCTTGGGGGTCATTTTAGAATTCTGCCTTTCATAATGGTCCCTAATTATTAATTGAACTTATTAATACAAACCACAAAATTGCATTTTGTGGAGCCAGAGAAAGTAGAAGGAGACTGTTGGGTACCATACCGCTCTCTTATTTTACCAGAGTGATTCTACTTTTATCTATTATATACAATTATAGTCTGTATAAGTTGTTGCTATTACATTTTATTCATGCTCCTTCCTTTGGTAATCACATCTAGTCTCATGGTTTTGAATTACATGTATGTATATGTATATATGCATACACACTGACATTTCTTAATATATTATTATATTAAGATTTTTTATATTATATTTATCTGGTCTGAACTTCTGCCTAGACTCATAATTAACAGACTGCTTGACTTCCCCACCTGCATATGTGATAGGCGTATTAAACTTCAGATTTCCAGAATAGAACTCCTGATCTTTCCCTTTAAAACTATATCTCTTGTCCCCAAAATTTCTATTTGGGCTGATTGGTGAAGGTCTTCCCCTTTACAGAACTAGTCTGTAAAAAATGGGGAAAGGTAGGTGCTTTTCAAATGTTCAGTCACCAAAACAAAGTGTCATGGAACATTAAGAAACAGGGAATATAGCTCAAACAAAGGAACAATATAATAATAATAAATAATATAATAATAAAATAATAAAGTAAATATTTCAACAGAGAAAATATAATAAATATAAATATATAAAATATTATACATATATTTAAAAACCCAGAAATTTTTGGAGCTAGAGAATATAGTAACTAAAAAATTCACTATAGGCCCTCAACAGCAGACTTGATCAAGCAGAAGAAAGCAGAACTGATCAAGGAGAAGAAAAGACAAGTCACTTGAAATTATCCAATCAGAGGAGAAAAAGAAAAAAAAAGAGTGAAAAACTGTGTAAAAAGCTTAAGGACCATATGGGATACCATAAAATATATTAATATATTCATTATGGAAATCCCAGAAGAAGAATAAGAGAGCAATAGGGCAGAAAGCATATTTAAAGAAATAATGGCTGAAAACTTCCTAAATCTCGGAAGGAAGTGGTCATCCAAATTAAAGAAGAAATTAAAGAAGAAATAAATGTCCCAATAAGATGAACCTAAAGAAATCAATACCCAGGCACCTTGTAATCAAAGTATCAAGTCAAAAACAAAGAGAGAATTTTGAAAATAGCAAGAAAGAAGTGACATCTCATATAAGAGAACATCCATATAACTCTTAGTGGATTTCTCAGAGGAGCCCTTACAGGCCAGAATACTGTGTGATGGTATATTCAAAGTGCTAAAAGAAAAGAACTGCCAACTAAGAATACTATATCTGGCAAAACTATGCCTCAAAAATGAAGGAGAAATAAAGACTTTACAAAAGAAAAAGTTGAGAGAGTTCAATACCTGCTTTACAAGAATCGCAAAAAGAGTCCTTCAGGTTGAAATGAAAAGATGCTAAAAAGCAACATTAATCATACAAGAGTATAAGGCTTGCTGATAAATATAAATATATAGGCAAATGTAGAATACTGTAATTCTGTAACAGTAGTGCATAAATCACTGTTAATTCTAGTATTGAAGTTAAATGGCAAAAGTATAAAAAGTGATTAACTATAAAATATATCAATAGATACACAATATAAAAAGATGTAATTTGTGATATCAATAACAAAGTGTAGGGAGGGAGAAATAAAAGTGTAGTTTTTTGTGTACAATTGAAATCAAGAGGTTATTAGTTTAAAATAAATTCTCACAATTATAAGATGTTTTTGTAAAAGCTCCATAGTAAAAACAAAGAAAACACCTGTAGTACACACACACACACACACACACACAATAAAAGAATCAAAATATGTCACTACAAAAAAATTAACAAAACACAAAGGAAGCCCACAAGAGGAAAAAGACAAAAGAGCTACAAAGCAGACACAAAAAATTTAACAAAGTGGTAATAGTAAGTCATTCCTGATCAACAATTACTTTAATATAAGTGCATTAAACTCCCCAATCAAAAACATGGTGTCATGGCTTTTGGGTTTGTTTTGGTGTTGTTTTGTTTTTGGGCTGAATGGATATAAAAACCATATGCTGTCTACATAAGACTCACTTTAGATTTAAAGACACACATAGGCTGAAAGTGAATGAATGGGAGAAGATATTCCACGCAAATGGTAACCAAAAGAAAATATGGGCAATCATACATATATCAGACAAAATAGTCTTTAAATTAAATACTGCCAAGAGACAAAGAAATAAGTTATATAATGATAAAAGGGTCATTCAACCAAGAAGATATCATAACTATAAATACATACGCACCTAATATCAGAAAATCCAAATGTATAAAGAAAATATTGAATGAATTGAAGGCAGAAATAGATGGCCTTGTAATAATAAAGGATTTTAAAACCCCACTTTTACTAATGGATAGAACATTCAGACAGAAGATCAATAAGGAAACACAGGACTCAAATAACACTATAGACCAAATGGACCTACCAGGCGTATAGAAACATTTCACCCAATAGCAGCAGAACACACATTCTTCTCAAGTGCACATGAAACATTCTCTGGGATAGACCACATATTAGGTAACAAAACAAGTCTTAATAAATTTAGGAAGATAAAATAATACCAAGTATATTTTATCACCAGATGGCATGAAACTAGAAATTGACAGCAGGAAGAATACTAGAAAATTCACAAATATGTGCAAATTAAATAACACACTCCTGAACAACCAATAGGCCAGAGAAGAAATTAGAAAGTATCTGGAGAAAAACAAAAATGAAAACATAACATATCAAAACTCATGGGATGCAGCGAAAGCAGTAATATGAGGGAATTTTATAGTGCTAAATACCCATATTAAAAAAAGAAGAAAGATCTCAAATGAACAACCTAACTTCATACCACAAAGAACTACAAAAAAGAAAACAAAGCCCAAAGTTAGCAAAAAGAAAGAATAATAAAAATTAGAGCAGAGCTAAATGAAATAGAGAACTGAAAAATAATAGGAAAAAATCAATGAAACTAAAAGTTGTTTTTCTGAAAGGATCAACAAATGGACATCTGTTTGACTAGACTAAGAAAAAAAGAGAAAACTCAAATAAATGAACTATGAAATGAAAGAGAAGACATTACAACAGATGCCACAGAAATAAAAACAATTATAAGAAACTACTATGAACAACTAAACACCAACACTTTGGACATTTTCTAGAAGAAATGGATAAATTCCTAGAAACATACCACCTATCAAGACTGAATTATGAAGAATTAGAAAGCCTGAACAGACCAATAACAAATAAGGAGATTGAATCAGTAATCAAAACCTTCCAACAGGGCGCCTGGGTGGCTCAGTTGGTTAAGCGACTGCTTTCGGCTCAGGTCATGATCCTGGAGTCCCTGAATCGAGTCCCGCATCGGGCTCCCTGCTCTGCAGGGAGTCTGCTTCTCCCTCTGACCCTCCCCCCTCTCATGTGCTCTCTCTCTCTCATTCTGTCTCAAATAAATAAATAAAAATCTTTAAAAAAAAAAAAAAAACCTTCCAACAAAGAAAATCCAGGATCAGAGAGTTTTACTGGTTAATTCTACCGAACATGTATAGAAGAATTAAACCAATCCTTTCTAATCTCTCCAAAAGACTGATGACAACATTACCCTGATACCAAAACCAGGCAAAGTATACTGCAAGAAAAGAAAACCAAAGGCCACAAGCCCTGATGAACATAACTCAAAAAATCCTCAACAAAACACTAGCTAACTGAATTCAATAGCACATTAAAAGAATAACACACCATGACCATGTGGGATTTATCCCGAAGATGCAAGAATGTTTTAGCATATGCAAATCAATCAACATGATACACCACTTTAGCATAACAAACAATTAAATAACAAAATCATCTTAATAGATGCAGAAAAGGCATTGACAAAATTCAACATCCCATTATGATAAAAACACTCAACAGACTAGAAATAAAAAGAAAGTATCTCAACATAATAAAAGCCATATGTGAAAATCCCACACCTAACATTATACTCAATGGTGAAAAAAAAACTTTTCTTCTAAGGTCATGATCAAGGCAAGGATGCCTGCTCTCACCACCTCTATTTAACATAGTAGTGGAAATCTTAGAGGATATAGGCAAGAATAAGATTAAAAAGCATTCAAATCAGAAAGGAAGAAGTAAAATTATCTGTTTTCAGATGACATGATTTAGATGTAGGAAACCTTGACTCCACCAAAACACCTGTTACAACTAATAAACTGGACAATGTTATAGGTACAAAATCAACATTCAAAAATAAGTCATAGGGGGGCCTGGCTGGCTCAGTCAGTAAAGCATGTGACTCTTGATCTTGGGGACTTGAGTTCAAGCCCCACGTTGGGCCTAAAGTTTACTGACAAAAATAAAACCCTTAAAAAAAAAGTTGCATTTCTTTACACTATCAATGAAATATCTGAAAAGGAAATTAGGAAATTAATCCCACTTATAATTGAATCAAAATAAAATACTTAGAAATAAACTTAACCAACATGGTGAAATACTTCTATATTGAAAACAATGATGAAGGAAATTGAAGAAGACATAAATAAATGGAAAGACATCCCATATTATTCATGGATAGCAGGACACAATATTTCTTAAATGCCCATACTAACCAAATTGATCTACAGATTCAATGCAATCACTATAAAAATCGCAATGACTTTTTTTTACAGAAATATAGAAAGCAATCCTAAAATTTCTATGGAACCACAAAGGATCCCAAAGAGCCAAGTCAATCTTGAGAAAGAAGAACAAAGTTGAAGGTCTCACACTTCCTGCTTTCAAAACATTATGAAGCTATAGTAATTAAAACAGTAAGGTACTGGCATAAAGAGAGACATATGGACCAAGGGAACAGAATAGAGAGCCCAGAAATAAATCCACTCAAAAATTATCTTCAAAAAGTGTTTAACAATGCACAATGTGGAAAGGATAGTCTCTCCAACAAAGGGTGTTGGGAAAACTGGATATCTGCATGTAAAAGAGTGCAACTGGACCTTTATCTTACACTATACACAAAAATCAACTCAAAATGGGTTAAAGACCCAAATGTTAGCCCTGAAACAATATTCCTAGGAGAAAACAGGATGTAAACTTCATGATGTGGGTTTTAGCAATGATTTCTTGGATATAATATCAAAAGCACAGACAACAAAAGCAGAAATAGACAAGAGGGAGTACATTAAACTAACTGCACAGCTAAGAAAACAATCAACAGAGTAAAAAGGCAACCTAAGGAATGAAAATAAATATTCACAAATCACATATCTGATAAAGAATTACTATTCAAAATATAGAAGGCATTCCTACAACCCAATTGGGAAAAAAGACCCAATTAAAATATGGACAGAGAATTTGAATAGACCTTTCTCGAAAGAAGACATATAAATGTCCAGCAAGTGTATGAAAAGATGCTCAACATCACTAATCATCAGGGAAATGCAAATAAAAACCATAAGGAGATCACCTCACATGTATTAGGATAGCCATTATCAACAAAACAAAACAAAAATCATACATGTTGGTAAGGATATGGAGACACTAAAACTCTCATGCACTGTTAGTGGGAATGTAAAATGGTGAAGCCACTGTGGAAAACAGTATGGAGGTGCCTTAAAAAATTAAAAATAGAACTGCCATATATGATCCAGCAGTCCCACTTCTGGATATATATCAAAAAGAATTGAAATCTCTCAAATATTTATTTGCAGTCCCATGTTTATTTCAACTCTACTCATAATAGCCAAAATGTGGAAATAATGTAAACGTCTATGGACAGTGAAATGAATAAAGAAAATGTATATTTGGTATAAATATATATAAATGGTATATATTTATATAAATATTAATCAGCCTTAGAAAAAGGAGATTCTGGAATGTGTGACAGTATGGATGAACTTTGAGTACGTTATGCCCTGTGAAATAAGTCAGCCACAGAAGGACAAATGCTACATGATTGTACTTACATGAGGTATCTAAATTATTCAAGCCCATAGAAGCAGAAAGTAGAATGGTGGTTTCCAGGGGGAAGAATACATGGGGAGCTGCTGTTCACTGGGTGCAAAGCTTCAGTTATGCAAGACGAAAAAGTTCTAGAGATCTGCTGTACAGCATTGTGCTTATACTTAATGATAAATATATAGTGAAATATAGTACTGTATACTTAAAAATGTGTTAAGAGGGTAGCTAATGTTATGTGCTTTTTCCCCACAATTAAAACAAAAAAAGAGCTGAAAAAATAAATAACCACCTTGCATCTGGTACAGTAGTCTATTGAGAAGTAGAAATTTCGTCTTTTAGTTTCTTAGGTCTCAATTCATGAAGTCATTATTAACTCCTATCCCTCTCATTCCTGATATCTAATCTGTAAACAAATCCTGTTGCTTCTACCTAGAGGCAGAATTACTTTAAAGTTAATGATGTTCAAATTATCAGGCCTCTTACTTGCATGAACTCCTTCCCAGATCCTGGAAGGAAGCCTGGCAGTGTGTTCACATGGCTACATTTTGTGCAACTTGCAAAATTAAGATAGTTTTCTTTTTTAAGATTTCAAAAATGGAAACATAATTCACATACCATAAATTTCACCTTTTTAGGATATAAAGTTAAGTGGCTTTTAGTATACTTACAAAGTTGTGCAACCATAACAACTATCTAATTCTAGATCATTTTCATCACCTCCCCCATAAAACCCCATACTCAATCTTGCCATTCTCCCTTTCCTCTAAGACCCTGGAAATTACAAATCTATTTTCTGTCACTATGGATTTGTCTAATACGGACATTTCATATAGATGCAATCATGTAATACATAGCCTTTTGTTTCTGGCTTCTTTCACATACTACACTGTTTTTAAGGTTCATCTATATCAGTCCTTCATTTTTTTTATTGCCAAATATTCTGTTGTATGGGTAAACTATATCATGTTTATCCACTTTGGATTTTTTCCACTTTTTAGCTATTATGACTATGCTGCTATGAATATTCATATATAAGGTTTTATGTGGACATGTGCTTTAAATTTTGGGGGGTAGTGTGGTCAAGTGAATAATGGCTCCCTATAGATGTGCACATCCTAATCCCCAGAAACTGAATATGTTATCTTACATGGAAAAACAGAATAGAGGTATGATTAATTCAAAGATCTTGAGATGAGGAGGAGAGATTATCCTGGGTTATACAAGATTATCCAATATAGTCACAAGTGTCCTTATAAGTGGGGGGGGGCTGGAAGATCAGAGAAGGCAAAAATGGAGAAATGACGACAGAAACAGAAGCTGACGTGGTGCAAGGTAGGGGCTACAGACTCCAGAAGCTGGAAAAAGAGAGAAAATGGATACTTCTCTAGAGCCTCCTGAAGGAACACAGCCTTAATGACACCTACAGAACTTTAAAATAATAAATTTGTGTTGTATTAAGCCACTCAATTTGTCATAATTTGTTACAGTTCAATGATGGGAATTATATGTTGAAACTTGGAAGTGGGTTACTGCCATAATGAATAACTAAAAATGTGCAAGTGGCTTTGGAATTGGGCAGGGGACAGAAACTAGAAAAATTCTGGCTATAAATTTGTGACAGAAAAAGCCTAGATTGCCTCGAACACAGTGTTAGTAGAAGTGAAGAAATCATCAAGATATATAAGATATACAAAGTTCTTAAGACTGTTGCCATCAACAGAAATACTGCCAGCATGGGCTGAAAGGGAGAGAGAGGACAAAATGAGAGAAGACCGCAAGACTCCTAAAATTCTAGAGGTAGGAAACAGGTTGTTCAATCTACTTGACTGCAAAAACTTGTGTACCTTCCTGGAAAAGGAAGGATGACTAAAAGGGTGGAGCTATAGGCACAGAGCAATAAATCTTGAGCCACAGGGGTTATTCCCAGGTCTTGAAACCTAATGGAGTTTTCCTGGTTGGATTCTGAAACGGTTCTGAGGGTACACTCCTCTTGTACTCCTATTCCCCACCCCTCTCCATTTTTGTATGGGCATGTCTATATAACTATTATCCCATGCCTATTCCACAACTGTATTTTGGAAGCAGATGAACTGTTTTCTAGAGTCACAGGTCTACAGATGGAGAGGAGCTCTGCTCCAGGATGGACTATACCCGGAACTTTACCCATGCCTAATTTAGATGCTTTAGATGATGAAATTTGGAACTTCTGAGCAGATGAGATTTAGATGAGATTTTGTACTTGAGTCAACGTTGTAATGGATGAGACTTCTGAGGAACTTGGGTTGGGGTGGGTGCATTTTCACGTGGGTCAGACATGAATCTTTGCAAACAGAGGCCAGACCATGGTAGCCTGAATAATGAACTTCCAGTGATGCCCATGTCCTGATCCCCAGAACCTGTGAATATGTCACCTTACATGGTAAAAGAGAATTTGCTGATATGATTAACTTAAGGCTCTCAAGACAAAGAGATTATCCTGGATTACTTGGGTGGCCCCAATGTAACCACAAAGGTTCTTGTAAGAGGGAGGCAGGAGGGTCAGAGAAGGCAGAGAAAGAAATGTAATAATGGAAGCAGTCAAGAGTAGGAGATGTACTATCTGATACAGAGAATGAAATGATGTGAGAAAGGGGCCACTAGTGAAGGAATGTAGGCAGCCTCTAGAGGCTGGAAAAGAAAAGGCACGGATTCTCCCATGAATCCTGGAAGGAAAAAACCCATGATGATATGCAAATTTTTTAAATGATATGCTAATTTTAAGACATCTGACCTCCAGAACTATAAGATAATAAATTCATATTGTTTTAAGTCACTAAGGTTTGTGGTCATTCAGCAATAGGAAAGGGATACAGGTTTATGCCTTGTCCTGGAATGCTGAGTTAAAAGTAAAACAATTTAACTATAATTTTTATCCTGACTTTCCCTATGTTGTAGTTTCCCTCATGTCATGTAGTGATGGAATGGCCATAGACATTTTGGGGAGCTGGATGTAAGGAAGATGCATTGGAATATAGGCTTGGTGGAATATATTTATATGATTTTCAATCTTGTTTGTATATAGTTACCTTGTTGCTAACCATCTAGAGTATAAAAGACTTCCAGTAATACTCCTGCCCATTGTGCAAACTCCCTTGACCATCATGACATGAAAGTGTAGGGCCAGAAGACATACTGAACATGAACATACCCTTTGGTTCCCACCACCAGAAGTATGTTGGTGGAGGAAGAGAAACAGGCTTGAAATGTATGGAGCCAGAGGTTTTCCCAAATTTGTCAACAATCCTAAAACTTTATAAGGCATATCAGTGAAAAATTGTAAAGCTGAAATGAATGTTTCTGAATTATCAGTAATAGAAATCATGCTAAAGATTGGATTACTATTATCTTCATAGAAAATGATATTATAAGATATATGTCATGTGAAGGCTGTCAAAGAGCATGAAGCCAAAGCATAGGGAGAAAAAGAGCATAATAGATGTGTGTTATTATGTTATTTTCCTGGACTTAATGATGTTTATGGCATTTGTTAGCTTTTCAAAGTTGTATTTTATTAACTTCAATTTGTAATTTAAAATTCAGTTTCTTTTTCCACCTTAAGTAAGCATTTCACTTTTGTAATCAATTATGTATTCCTAATTTTTGTATTACTTATTGAAAGGGGGTATCCCCAGTTTACAAATTCAGATTCTACTCTTGGCCATATCTTTCAAATTTACCCAGAAATCAACTCCTTACCACCTCCACTGCTACTACCTCAATCTAGGACACTATTATTTCTTGCCTATATTATTGCAATAACTTTCTAACTAGTCTCTTTGACTTCACCTTGCCCCACTTTCCACTTATTCTCAACATAACAGTCAAAGTGATCCTGGTAATGTAATGTAATGTAATGTAATGTAATGTAATGTAATGTAATGTAATGTAATGTAATGTAATGTAATGTAATTCATGTAATGTAATTCACATAACGTAATGTAATTCATGTAACATGTAATATAACATGCACTGTAATATAATGCAATGTGATGTAATATAACTTAATATGTCAGGCCACAGGTTCCACTGTTCAAAACCTTCCAAAGGGCTTCCATTTTATTCAGAATAAGATGCAAAATCCTTAAAATTTCTTATAGGATTCTATCTATCTACCCTCCCTTCCCCCCACAATTAATTTATCACCTATTCTTCTAACTTATTCTATTCCACCCATTTTAGTCTTCTTTGCTGTTCACATATCAGTTTTGTTCTCATCTCAGGTATTTATAATTCCTGTTTCCTCTATCTAGAACTATCTTCTACCCAGCTATTTGCATGGCTCACTCCCTCATCTACTTTAGGTTTTTACTAAAATGTCACCTTCTGAGTGAAGCTTCCCTAGCTACCCTAACAAGTTACACCTTCCATAAACACACAACTCTATCCATCCCTCTTCTTTTATATTTCTCCTTGATGTTTTCATTGTCTTTTAGTTTTGGTTTACTGTAAACCTGAAATCAAATACATTTTTTCTATTAATTCAATTTCAGATCATATGCCCAAATATTACCATTTCAGCACATAAGGGAGGAAGAAGTAAAGTTTAGTTTGATTACTTTAAATACAGTTTTTTGTTATTTTTTTGGGTGATTCATAATCCCTATTCACAACTCAGGAATATACTCTTGGGTTTACTCCATAATTGCATAATACTTCTGTTTTCTTTGTAAAGCCTTGATTATAAATGTATACTCTTACTTAATGTAGTTTACCCCGGTTCAATTAGGGATATTTCTTTTTTCTTTAATTTCTCTGGTAGAAACGTTTGACAGAAACACCAGGATACTTGACTACATTGAGATATATGCCATTCTTAGAAAAATCTATTTATGGAAAGGCAAACAGAGCTAATTAATTCCATTCATGGTAGCTAGTCAGGATATTGCAGTAATGAGAAATGGCAATGAGGGAAACACTGCTTCCTTTGAAAACAGGCAGAGATGACTTATTTTATTGGTAGGGAAGGGAAAATCTGAAAGCAACAAAATGAGCTTCTTTATTTGCATATATGACATTGGAGTTTGCTTATTAAAGCCCTAGGTCAACAGATGTGGTATTTATAAATGTGGAGACCCCAATTTGATTCTTACGATGAAAAGCCTCTACAATTATTTTCAGTCAGAAAATACATTTTAATCAAATGCTTCATCAAGGATTCCTTTCAAATTCCAGAATTAGTGTAAATACAGTTTTATTTACTTATTGATCACAGTGGTAAATTGTGTACTTTAGAGTTTTCATAGAGAAACTCACTTGGAAGTTTGTCTCAAAGTGAATTGAAATTGATTCTTTAAAGGATATCTAATTGTAGAATGATTGCTTTTCAGGTAAACTAAAGTATTTCCCCCACCTCTATTATTGTGTAGTTTGAATTAAAAATTTCCAGTTTATATAGGCATGATTCTGATGATGAGAATTGACTGAACTATTTACTTTAAAATCAAATGATTCATTCATTCACTCAAAAACATTTATCAAGTGCCCGTTGGGGACATAGTGCTCCGCTAAGTGCAGGGAAAACTACCCGGAGGAAATGATGCCAAAATGGAGTCCACAAAAGTAAACATTTGTTTTATTTTATTTATTTATTATCATTATTTCTTTCCATTTGTTTTATTTTAAATGTGTAAGCTCTTGCCTCTCAGCAGGGGGCCCACTTTTCTATATCCTAGTTGGCAATTTTGAGGTTAACAACATTTCTATTTTGTCAGGCACTGACAATTGGGTGGACTGGAGAGAGACTGGAAAGCTAGAGGAGGAAGATGAGGTGTGCTCCTTCTATTTAATTCCTGGTCATTTTAGCATCTCAACAGCAACAGTTCTCTTCGCGGTGACACTAAGCTTCAGCAACAGCAGCAGTTCTCAGTCTATCGTTTTCCCACACACCTAGAACCAGCCTTATCATGGCCCCTCAGAGACCAGTACCAGCCTCTTTACAGGCCTGAGTCCCATACACTACCTTCTTCCCTTTGATCTCTACCCTAGAGGTGCTAGCTGCTTCCTACAGTGTCCCCTTTCTGTCCTCTCAGTTTTCTAAGACATGAGTAACTGTCCTTTATATTAAATTTCCTTAGCTAAACAATTGATGTCGTTTCCACCCCCTGACTGGGCCTTGACTGACGCAGAAATTGATATACCTCTAATAATTTAAAAAAATGTTTCATTTCTCAAGTTTCTCTTGATCTATTAATAACCTTTGGCAATGCCTGTGATGTACATCTACAACCAATGTCCTACGTAATTCTACAAATGCAGGAAATGGAGGAGTTAATAATTAGGATGCCTCAAATGTTTTTCCTAAAAACAGTTATAGGATTGCAAATTGTATTTTACTATTTTGTTCTTTTTTCTAAGCTTTATCTGAAAAAATAATTGACAAAACTTGATTAGTAGGTATGGCAAATCTACACTGTAATTACTTATGGAGGAAATTGCTAGATATGCAAATATAGTGCTTGCCTCAGGTATACATGCATCCTAGCTAATTAAAAATGAGCACAACTTGAGCAAAATAAGGAGGTGAAGCCAATGGCAGCTATGCTTTTAGTAGAATGAGTTTAGTTTAATTCTAATCAATTTAAATTACAAGTTAAATCATTAGCTAAAATACTTGGTTATTTCAAATTTCTATGAAAACACATTTGTATTATTTATATAGCCCAAACAAATATTCCATTGTAGGAGCCAAGGGGGAGATAGCCCAAAATGTACCACTTTGGCATACTGATTATTTTGAACCAGAAGTTACTTAAGTGTAAAAACATTCTGACTCCTTTTTGTCTCTAGACACCAGGAGATAAGTCTCCCATCCCTCTACCAGGAGGTAGAGCCATTCTTATTACCAGAGATAGGGAACTCAGAGCAAAGAAAGCTGTATAAACAAAGCTTGCATTTTTGCTAATTTACTATTTCAGGCTAGCCCAAATTCTGTTTAGCATTCCTTACCAACTGAAACCCCCAAATATAAGTTTTGTCTTGCCAATTTCATACAGATTTATTGTCTTTTTGTCTAAAAAGCATAAAAACTGCCTGCTTTGGTCATTTCTTTGGGCCTCAATTTCTTTACTGGGACTCTGTACACAGTCAATTAAACTTTTTTTTTCTCCTGTTAATCTGTCTGATGTCAAATTAATTCTTAGACCAGCTGGAAGAATCTTGAAGGCTAGAGTAAAACCTTTCCACCTAAATTCTATACAACTACTGGCATTTCCTCAGGGTCTCCATTCTTTATTTATCTATTTGAAATTTTTATATAACCCTACAAATAAAGTGAAAAAACAATAAAAGTAATTCAGTTTGAATACTGATATTAGAAATTCTTGCTTATGGTGATCTGTAGCCTTACTAAGCATTCAAAATGGTGATTTGCAGAGTGCAGAATATTTTTTAAGCTTTTCTAAGGAGAAGTTTAACAGGATATCAATCCTTTAATATAGTTCACAGATGGCTAAATTTATGAAATGTTTTTATAAAGACTGCTTGACATACTGTCTCAAATATTAGATAGTCAGAATGATACTTCTCATTTCCTGATGAATTCGCTAGACTTTAAATATAATCAATCTTTGCATTGTCTTTTAAAAAATTAAATTTTTTCACCACATAAAATATATATATATTACTCTTTAAATATTTTTGTTCCTGTATTTAGGTGTTTGTTTTTTAAAATTCATGTTGTGTTCTTTAATCCAGAGCGAGTGGCCTATAATTTAGAAATGTTTCTGTCAGTAACTGGTACATTAAATAGTTCAAAGAGTTGACAATACTCTTAAAATGATCTATCATACTTCAAATTCTGGAAAATTAATACTGGATAATTTTAGGTAGAGAGGCAGAAAGACTTCCTTTGAGGAGATGAAATAAGCATCTTTTAAATTACCCTTTATCTGGTTACTTTTCTAAAAAAAGACCTTATAAAATAATTATTAAAATAGCATTTTAAAATCACTTATGATATTATAATCATATTCATATTTAGTCCAAATTCCAGAGGAAGATACAGAACACATAGATAAAAGGAAACATTTGAGGAGATAAGGACTGATAATTTTTTTAAATTGATGAAAAACATAAACCCATAGATAAAGAAAGCACACAAGAATAATGTATAAAAATCAAACACATGAGAATAGCATTTAAAAAATCCCAGAAAAGATTAAACTGAATGTAATTTATATAGAAGGTCAGGATCATCAACATATCATGATTATGTTGCATTTCTTTCAGGGATGCAAAAGCAGTTTTACATTAGAAATCCCCTATATAAATAAAATTAAAAGGCATGGAAGAAGATATTTGCAAATGACACATACCCAGTAAAGGGTTAGTATCCAAAGTATATAAAGAACTGATGCATTTCAACACCCAAAAAACAAATAACCCAATTAAAAAATGGGCAGAGGACCTGAATAGACTATTTTTCCAAAGAAGACATACAGATGGCCAAGAGACACAAGAAAAGATGCTCAACATCACTCATCATCAGTGAAATGCAAATGAAACCACTATGGGCTATCACCTTACACCTGTCAGAACAGCTAAAATCAAAAACACAAGAAACAACAAGTGTTGGCGAGGATGTGGAGAAAAAGGAACCCTCTTGCACTGTTGGTGGGAATGCACACTGGTGCAGCCACTCTGGAAAACAGTATGGAGGTTCTTCAAAAGTTAAAAATAGAATACCCTATGATCCAGCAATCACACGACTGGATATTTACCCAAAAAACACAAAAACACTAATTCAGGTACATGCACCCCTATATTTATTTCAGCATTATGTACAACAGCCAAATTATGGAAGCAGCCCAAGTGTCCACTGATAGATGAATGGATAAAGATGTGGTATATATATATATATACTATTATTCAGCCATAAAAAAGAAAGAAATCTTGCCATTTGCAACAACATGGATGAAGCTAGAGTTAATGCTAAGTGAAATAAGTCAGTCAGAGAAAGACAAATACCATATGATCTCACTCATATGTGGAATTTAAGAAACAAAACAAATGAGCAAAGGGGAAAAAAGAGACAAACCAGGAAACAGACCCTTAACTTTAGAGAACAAACTGATGGTTGCCAGGGGAGAGGTGGATGGGGGGATGGGTAAAATAAGTGATGGGGATTAAAGAGTACACTTATCATGATGAGAGCTGACTAATGTACAGAGCTGCTGAATCACTGTATTGTATACTTGAAACTAGTAGAATATTGTATGTTAACTATACTGTAATTAAAATAAAAAACTTAATAAAAATAATAAAACAATACATATTTAATATCTTAAAAAAATCCTCTATATAATTTACAGCATTAACAGATGAAGAAGAAAAAATGTTATCATCAGATAAAAATTGTTATAGAGTTTGGCATCTTCTCATGATAAATTTTCTCAGTAATCTAGAAATAGGAAGGTATATTCTGAACTTAATAAAGACTATCTATGCAAAACTTATAGTAAAGAATATTCTTAATAACAAAATATTATATGCATTCCTATTAATATCAGAAATCACACAGTAACATTTGCTTCTATTCAACCATTCTCAGATTATTTGATTACCTACATAGAAATCTCTAACCTATAGACAAATTATTTATATCAATAAGAGGGTTTAGCTGGTAGCTAAATATAAATTTAAAAAATCAAGTGGATTATTGTATACCTGCAATAAAACATTGGGGACTATAATTTTTGAAAATGTACATTTATAACTCCAACAAAATGATAGAGTATTTGGAAATAAACTAAAAATGTGTAAAACCTTTTTTGAAGAAAATTATAAAACTTCACTGAAAGATATTAAAATGGATAAATAAATTGGAGATACGTCATGCATAA
The DNA here is from genome assembly GCF_011800145.1 of Mirounga leonina. Taxonomy (NCBI): domain Eukaryota; kingdom Metazoa; phylum Chordata; class Mammalia; order Carnivora; family Phocidae; genus Mirounga; species Mirounga leonina. Next base: position 37,426,972 of record NW_023270447.1, read on the forward strand.
AGAGACTCAATATCATAAAAATATCAATTCACCATAAACCAATGAAAATTAATTTATTCTAATTTCTAATAAAATCCCAATGACATTTTTCCCTTTTAAGGAACTTGATAAACTAATTCTAAAATTTGTACAAAAACTAAATGTCCAGATGCCTACATTGTAGAGATTTATTCTATCAGATATCAAAAACATTGTGCTACTTAAGATGGTGTGGTTTTGGTACCCAGATCATAAACCAGCCAATGAAGAAGGTAACTTACGAATATATGGAAAGCCTATTTTGTTAAGAGGTTGCACTCATTCAGGGGGAAAGGAAGGACTGTTTATAAATGTTGCTTGGAAAACTATTTTTTTCATAAAAAAATAATACATTCAATGTAAAATAATTAAGCCCAGATGGAAATACACCTGACTATAAATAATGAAACCATCAAGGTTTTAGAAGAAAACATATGAAAAGATCTATTTGACTTCGGGGAGGCAAGAACTTCTTAAGAAGGACATAAAATACGCTAGGCATAAAAAAAAGTATGCATATTATTACATTACAATTAAGAACCTCAAGTCATCAAGAGACACCAAGAAGAAAGTAAAAAGAAAACTGCAGAGACTGGGAGGAGGCATCTGTAGCACATATAACCAACAGAAGATTAGCATCTAGAATATATAATAGATCCCAGTATGTCTACAAGAAAAAGACATCCAATAGATAAATGAGCAAAAATACATAAACAGGCATTTCACAGAAGAGGAAACACAAACTGCCACCAACATATGGAAAAAGCACCAATCTCATGAGGGATCGGGGATAGGCAGATTCAGATCATAATGAGATGCCACTGTCAGCCATTATACTGGAAAAAATATGAAGTCTGACAATATCAAGCGTAGACGAAGATGTGGAGCTTGGGGGCACTTACAGGTGCTGGTAAGTGAGTACAACTGTTTTGAAAAAAAAAAAAAAAAAAACCACATTATTTTTCAAGTTGAATATGTGCACAATTAATGACTGGGAAATTCCACTTCTAAACATAAGCCTTAGAAAAATTCTTGCACATGTGTACTTAAAGGAATATTCACAGTAGCAATGTAATAAAAAAACTGGACAAAAATGATTGTGAAGAAAAAAGTAAGTTGTAGTATAGTCATATTTCTAGAAAGCCTGAGAACAAGCAAAGTGAAACAGTGTAATATTTAGACATACAAATGTGGGGTATGTTAAACGTAATTTAGGATTGTACTTGTCTCTGGGAATGAGGCAGAATTAGGTAAGAGCCTACAGGTAGCTGTATAGGACTGGTGATGCTCTAGTTCACAAAAATATGGCAGTGGGTTCACAGGGACGCATTTTAGTATGTTTTGTAACTTAAACATATACTACATATATTGTTTTATATGTATCACATTTGATATAATAAAATTTCAAGCCTCTCTGATTTTATTATTTTCTCTTAAGTTTGAATTTCAATTCACTATTTATTTTTTGGCTATTATTTGACAGTCTTCCTAATTCAGCTGCAGAGAAAGCTTCTAACTCATAATGTTTGTAAAGAATTTATTTGAATTTGATCATCATGCATTAATAGAATAGAATGCACACTATAATTTCAATTTGGTAAAACAGAACTATCTCTATAAAAACACATATAACCAGTACGAACTATGTCTCAGTTATAGTGCAATTTCAAATCTCACTTCTCCCTTCACTTGACCTCCCTTCACTGGAATAGCAGGAGATCAAGAATTCGGGCCTTTCCTGGGATCCTCCTCCCCAGTTATTCCTTTTAGGAGTGGTTTTGTGGCAGGGAGGGGAGTGGAGACCAGGGAACCTCCCACATAACAAGAGATGCTCCAGTGACCACCGTTCTCTCTGTTCTCCTTCACCACTGCCCACTGTGTCACTCAGACTGCTGTCAGCCCTTTGTGAGCCATGCCTGCCTGCCTGCATTACGTGGCTACACCCTGAACCACGCACAGACTACTCGGCAGTCCGCTCTTTGCCTCCTCTGGGCTCAGCTCTTTTCTCTTTCTGGTTTGCAAAGAAGCTTTCTTATTTTGTTTCTTAGAGCTTACTCTTGATGAAGGTTCCCATAGCAGAGTTTTTGGGGGCTCTGAGTGACACTTTTCTTATTATCTTTCAATACAGGGAAGGGAGAGAAAAGAGAATGAGAGGCTGGGAGCTGGAATCTGGGGCTTGATGGGGGGGATGGGCATATGCCCTCACATTGTTTCTGGATCCACCATTCCATCTTCCTCCAGGCTCTGCTGCTCAGTCTGCTTTCTTTTCCAGTATTCTCACTCATGGTGATTTGCTTTCAGGGCCTTGGTTATTTCCACTAACAGTGCAGGATGAATAGGACTCTTAGTCCATTGGACAGCTCTATATACATGTAAAATATATATACCTATCACAGAGCTCCTGGGCCCCATGGCAATCACTGAATCTGTTTTAGTGTCCTTGACCATTCTTTGACTTTGGGAAGCTCCTGATTATTCTGTGACAGTTAGAAGGCTGTCTACCAAGAGTATACAGAGGAGTTTTAAGAACTGATGTTATCCAACGCATCAACCTAATATGTCCCATCTCTAACCTGGCCCCGAATAATACTCATTTGATCTAATTAAAAAAATGATGGTGGCAGGGGGAGAATATACCAAAAACATTGATAATGGTTATATAAGGGAATGAGATCATGGATTACTTTTACTATAATTTTTACAATTCTTTTAACTTTTTAAATTTAAAAAAATGGGTATGTGTTAATTTTATATTGACAAAAATAAGCCATGAAAGAAACAACAATAATAAAAAACCTTTGAGAATCCATTATGTTCTCAGAACTTTGCCCAGTATTTTCTGGTGGTTACTGCTGTTAGAAATGTAAAATAATTCTTTCTGTTTAGAATCTTTCATTATGACAAAGGCAACCTTAAGTAGATCTTTCTACTTCAAACATAATTTAGTATATTTACATTGAGTCTCAAGAAAGCAAACGTCTGTTCTTTTTATTAGACTTTTACAGTGTAAGTTTTTTTTTGACTTATTATCATCCTCTCTGCATATCTGTCTCTTTAGAATGTCACACAAAATGAATTCTCTAACAGTAATCTCCTAGGTGTCAATACCTAGTTACAGAATGGAACTTATCCCCTTTCCTACACATGACATTGTTTCTAGAGGCCTCTTATCAAAGCAAATTTTCTTATTTTCTCATTAAAAGTTGTTACTTTCAGGGAAACAACAGCTAGTCCCACACATATGACTAATAAAAGCCAGACATCTGATTAAAAGTGATTGACAGAAATGTAAAATTCCATAATTATACTCCCCAACCCTCCTCCCTGCTGCCAATGCCAAGTAACTCAGTATTATCGAATAAGTGGTCCAGGGACAAATGAAAAACTTTTTTTTAGAGAGACTTGCTTTGTGATTAGCATGGAATACTGGGAGTTCAAAAATAAAAAAAATATGTTTCTCCTCAATGATGATTTCTTAGATACCGTAAAGCATAAGTTAAAATAACATGTTTTTTAAGTTTATTTTTACTATGTCTAATTTCAAAAACATATAAATATATCCTATTCATATTTTTGGTCCAAATATTTATAGACTTGATTTCCAAAGTCATATACCTGACAGAATCAAAATTCATAGAAACATATATTGAGTGTTTACTATAGATTCTCTTGCATGGAATTTTCCCAAAAAGCCTATGAGACAGATGACTTTTATACCCTTATTTTATTGAAGAGGACACTGAGGATAGAGAGTGAGCTACAGACCCAAAGATACCCGGCTAGCCAGGGACGGAATTGAGAGTCAAACCTCAGTTGTCTGAATCCACGGTCCATGTTCTTTCAACCACTAGACCTAGCTACTGGGCAGATTGTAGCTTTTTAACAATTGATTTTTAAACTCCCAGTATAAAACAGTTTGCTACGGCTATTCCCTACCCTTATCAACCTGTCTACCTACATTATTAATAAGTATCTACCTTAAAAAAGCCCGAGGTACATTGGATTATGTACTGAGTCGTTTTGCCCCCATATCTGTGTTGAGGTCACCTTGCAAACTGCCCTATGACCAAGTCGAGTACATCGAAAACAGGGCAAACCTGGTGGTGTGAGGAAGCAGGTGGAGGGAGGCTCTGAAGTTTATTTTCACTGGGCCTCTCTCAGTTAACACATCATGTGGACCCTCAGAGCCTGCACGTGGGCTATAGGGTCACTATTGGCATTAAGGCTAGTGAGATACCTTCACAACAGAAAGAGGGGGATGGACTGACCAGCCTGAAGCTGGAGGGGAGACAGGATAGAGACTAATATAGCTAACAGGCAATGAGAGCTGAGTGGTAGCAATGGGAGCAAGGGGGAGCTGGCCAGTGCTCACCTGAGCCCAAAGAACTGACTATGGTTTCAAAACTCCAGATTTAACACAGGGGGCAGGATCAGCTGCAGACATCAGGCCAGAGGCCAGCCTGTCTGCCAGCACACTTCTAAAAACCGGACTGAGACCAGGGAGTTCCTTTTCTTCAGAAAGACGTATAGCCTCCTTTGCACATGCCCAAATTCCATGTTATGAAGAGAGGCAGGGGAAGGTGCGAAGATACGTGACAGACAGAATTGTTATGCAAGGAGGATGAACACAACCCAAAGGGATCTTGTAACTTCTTAAATCAGACTATACTTTTAATTGCAGAAGACTAAATGTCAGCTTTTACCCTCAAGAAACAGTTGATAGAGGCTGGGATAATGGCCAGATTAGTTATGGTCAAAATCCAACAAGTTAATTTCTTTGCACATTCAAGATGAAGTGTGGATTATACCCTGTACACTGGCATTTATTGAGAATCCCTTTTTTCCAGGCCTGGTACATGCTTTATCTCATTTAATTCTCACGCTAACCCTGTAAAGAAGGAGCCATTAGCATTTCTATCTTAGAGAAACTGAAAAAGAGGCTTAGAGAGGCTAAGTAATTTGCCCAAGGTCACATTATTAGCAACACAGCTGGGAGAGAATAGTTGATTACTTAATTAAATGTTTTAACTTCAAAATAGTTAAAATATGTTTTAACTATTAATTGCATTTTTGAAATTTGAAGATGCTCAAGAGGAGACTGCTGAATTAGAAAGAGTCTGCTTATGAAGGACTATCTGCTTTCTAATTTGCATTTGAGATTTTGGTCTTCAGGCAAATTTTAAAGAAAGCTTAAGCCTGAAAGGAGCAGTCAGAATTCTGTCAATTTTGGCAGCAAGATGGAAATATGTGTTCACTAGAAAGAAACTTTCAGTACAATTGTAAATGGAAGGCCTTTAAACCCTCCTGTTCTCTAAGCATCCTCAAAGGCAGAAGTCTTCAAGGTATGAACTTTGAGTTAATCAAGTCTTGCTTGTCCAACGACATAAAAGCTGTGTAAGTTGGTGACCACTTTGAGCTCATTTCCATAAAGTTAACATGGCAACATGGCAAATAAGGGTTAAGCGAGATAATATATATGACACAATGAAGTTGGTGCCTGCTCATAGCTGGTGCTCAAAATTGTCAATTTGCATCTCCTTACTTCCTCCTCTTCTCTCTCTCTCTCCCCTTTTTAGTGAATCTAATACTCTCCAGTTCTCTATGGTTTACTATATAGTCAAACAGTCACTTTATTTCCTGGGTTTCATTTTGTTTTTATATTTAGAAATGCAAATGTGCACTTGGATAATTTAATACCTGGGGTTATAGAGACAAAATAAATAATCTCCTGGGGTGTATTTATAAAGTTTAGAAAATGCATTCGCTTACCAGCTCACTGAATTCATTATTGCCTAGGTCAAGTCTTTCCAACTGGGCCAGTTTGTGCATTGACCTATAACAGATGGGAAAAAATACTATTGTGAGGCAGTCCATCACACATTGCTCCAAAATACATTCCATTCACCCCCTGTCAGATTTACCTGGCTTTACAGTGCACAGAAATGGGAGTATTTTATAGAGAGGAGTAAACAGCAAATATATAATACATGCAAACTGCTACCTGCTTACCATATTTCCAAAAGCCAATCTATGGTGGAAATATAGAGCTGGCTGCTTAACACAAATCCAGGAAGCTTGTTAAATATCTATACCAGTAGGAGGTATAGGGTGGATCCACAACATCTACATTTTTAAGAATCATCACAGATTTGGGAACCAATGGATGAAACCAATTCTGAGCAAAGCATTCTAAAACCCCACAATATGGCCATCATTTCATCATCAATCTTGTCATTTTCCATTTCCCTACATGAACTTCTGTTATAGACAGACTGTTGTATTCATTGTCTCCTAAAGATACTGGCTGGGATACAGCTCTGTAAAACGGTAAAACCTTGAGCAAGAGTTGGTGCCAAAGGTAGAGGTATGTTGGCCAATGCCACATGTAATCAACATTTCTTAAGCCATTCTCAAATACAGCGTACCATGTAAGAAAAGATAGTGTTTTTCTGAGATCCAAGTTTTTTATCCTCCCACTAACCAGAATGCTATCCTTAAGTCCTGACTATACAGAAATTCTAGAGGCATCATTGACTCAAATCTTAGAAATTTTAGTTCCTTTATCTTTAAAATGGCTACAGTAATTATCTCATAATGCTTTTTTGAACATTAAAATACTATTATAATCCAGGCACTGTCAGGCACTCAGAAATGCAAAAATGTGTAATAACCCTTTGTTCATTCAGAAACTGTTATTGAAAGATTATGCATCAGACAATCTTTTGGAGTCTGGAGGACAGCAGTGAACAAAAGGGACAAAAACTCCTACCCAAAGGGACTTCACATTGCACTGGTGGGAGAATTACAATAAATTACAATATAATTAAGTATAAATACTAAAATAATTAAGTATAATAAAATAAAATATTAGAAGGTTATAAGTGCTATGGAGAAATCTTCAGCAGAAGAGGTATATATGAAGAATGGATATAGGGGGTTTGCAATTTTTAATAGGGAGATCCAGGTAAGCCCTTACCAAGAAAATAAAATTTGAGCCGAGACTTAAAGGAAATGAAAGAACATGCTAGTGCATGGACTTTAAAGCAGGAACATGTTGCTTGCTTGAAGACATCCTAGGAGACTATGTGGCTAAAGCAGAGTGAGGGAGGGGGAGCAAAGAGATGATAATGAGGAGTTAGATAATATGAGGGCTTATAGCCCAATGTTAAGATGTAGGCTTTGATTCTGACTAAGATGGAGGGTCACTAAAAGGTTTTGATCAAGGGTGTGATTGATGTGACTTATTTTAAAAAGATATCTGTGATTGCAGGCTTGTAAATAGACTGAGAAGGACAAAAGTGGAAGGCAGGAGATCAAATAGAAGACTAATGGAAGAAGCCAAATGAGAGGTAATGGTGGTTTGGAGCAGGGTGGTGCTAGTGAAGGCTTCTGAACATATTTAAGATTAGAGTCAAATGTTTTGTTGCTGAAATGTCTGTGAGGAGTAAGAGAAAGTAGAGTCAAATATAACTAAAAGTGTTTTGGTCTGAGCAACTACAAGGATGAAGTTGTAATTGATGGATAAGGGAGACAGGGTGGAACAGGGTTTTGGGTAGATCAGAGATTTGTTTTTAAATGCTCTCCATCCTACCACCACACCCTCCCCACATACAAAAAAGGTAAATATTCGCGGTGATGGATGTGTTAAGTAACCAGATGGGAGGACTCTTTTCACAATATATGCATACATCAAATAATCACCATATATACTTTGAATATCTTACATTTTATTTGTCCATTATACCACAATAAAATTGAAGAAAAAAAAGATGTTGAATTTGAAATTTCTATTGTAAAGTCAACTAAAAATGTCAAGCAGGGAGTTATATACACAAACCTAGAGTTTAGGGAAGAAGTCCAGTCAAGAGAGATAATTTGAGCATGGTCAGCAAAGAGACAGCATCAGGTCTTGAGAGTCTGAGATCACTAAGGGACTGAGTTAAATGAGATGAGAATAGGTCTGAGATGACATGAGGATGAGCCAACAAAGAAGACTGAGAAGTAACAAGGGTCAATCCGAGAGAAACCAGAAGAGTGTGAAGACGTGGAAATCAAGTAAAGAAAGTGTTTCAAGGTGAAGCAAGTGACAGATGGTGACAAAAACTGCTGATAGATCTGAGAACTGAGCATTTGATTTAACAACATGAAGATCAATAGTCATTCTGGGAAGATCAGTTTTCTGTTTTAAGCCTTTGCTAATGACATAAATATATTGATTTCCTATTATCTCTCAGGTATTAGGGTTATCAAGATGAAAGGTATTATTCATATTAACAAGTAGCTCATAATCTTGAGAGGTATTGATAAGAAAATGGATAGTTTTTTACCCAGTGGAGTAAGTGTTAGAAAATATATGTGTAGGTTTCTAAAGAGCACAGGGAGAGGTACTTTCTCAGTGTTGGGAGTAAAAGCCTTCACTGATGCTTAATTTTGGAGCATTGATCAGGCTATAGAATCAAAGGAGATGGCCTTTTTTGAAGGAAATGTCAAACGGGTGGGTTGAAAGAGATTATGGCCCATTTCAAGGAACTGTGGGTTAATAAAAACAGTAAGAAAAATAGTAAGAAATAAGAAATAATATGTAGGCAATGGCCATATCATAAAGTCATCCATGTCAAGCCAGGGAGTCTGAGTTTTAACTTGAAGGCAATGGAAGCCTTTAGGATGTAGATTGGCAAGATGTATCAGATTTGTACTTTAGAAAGCTCACTCTGGCAGCTTGGAATGATGTGAGAAATGGGGAGAGGATGTGCTAGCAAAGGGGCCAAATAAGACTGTCCTGAAATGTATGTAAGATATAAGTGGGGCCAGAAATAAGATAAAGGCAGTATGGATGGCACTGTGGGCAATGAGAGATGCTCTGGTGAAGACATAGCTTGATGATGATGACTGACTGGGTGTGGGACATAAAGGAGAGGAAGGAATTTAAAATAGTTTCTGGATTTAGTATCAGTGTGGGAATATTGGAATGGAATTAAAGTGTGTGTGTGTGTCTGTGTGTGTCTGAGAGAGAGAGAGAGAGAAAGGTGGGGTGGGGAAGAGAGACTAGCACTCAGGTAAAAGTCTTGACTGGAAATAAAAATTAAAAAATAAATAAGGGATATTTTTTGTCTATTCCACCTGAAAATTATCCCCCTTTTTTAGCTCACATACCATTTGTTTTCTTTTTCATGATTTACTTGATATTTACCACTTGCTTCCTTGAACTGTCAGTTTTTTTCATATGTATATGCCTCCTTTTTCCACTCAGATCTTAAAATATGTTTCAAGATGACCAGAAGGGCCTCTGTGGGACCACGAGTCCAAAGATGGTTTTGAAACTGTGGCCAGCATTGTAAGAAGAACATCTGCCTCACCTCTTGCCAAATCTATACCACTGAATAGGTGCTTCTAGGAAAGGGGATGGTAGTGGCTGGGCCCCATGAAAAGAGAATTAGATTTTCTTCTGAGCCTGGGAATATTGAGGAATGGCAAGTTCTTGCAAATCTTGTTCCTAGAGTACACAGCCCAACAAGAAAATGATGAGCACCAAAGCCTTGAGAGCCAAGGTGAAGGACCAAGTGGCCAGGTGTGGCAAGTGAATGAGAAATAACCATAGGAGTAGCAGAACCACCTGCATTTGCCTTAACCATGTAGCCTTAGGCAACAAATATTCTAGTGAGAACCACCATGAGCTGAAGACCAGAGGCCTTTCCACAATTTTCTGGATTTATGAATTCTGTAGTTCTCACTGATTCCCAAGGAAAGTATCACATAAGCCTGAGAATAAATTTTTTTTCCCAGACTTAGTAGTGGAGAACCAAGACAAAATTAATTTTATTAAATGAAGAAATAGGGATGTCTTATACCTGAGTGTCCTAAAACAAATTTTATTAATTCTAGGATGTATATTTTCTCTACGCTAAATATTAGTGACTTCTTAAATCATCCCTTGTGTGTTAGGATTTCCAGGCCCCTAAACACTAGGATTATCTTAATCAATGTTTCTTGTCCAAAACAGGGCCAGGTCCAAATCTGGCACCTCTGTTTTTGTAAGTAAAGCTTTATTGGAACACAGCCATATCCATTTGTTAACATATTATCTATGGCTGTTTTTCACCACAACAGTGGAATTGAGTAGTTGAGACAGAGATCATATGGACCACAGAATCCAAAACATTTCCTATTTCTGAGGGCCAGGTGGCACGCAGAATTGAACACTATTCTCTAGATGAGGGCTGACTAAGACAATGTATAAAGAAAATATTATTTCTTATGTGTATCAGGGTAGTTTAAGTTTGGTTTCTTTTGTGAAGTGATAGTCTCTATCTCACTGCTAAGCATTTTTCTCTTCCCATGCTAGTCTTAGGCTACTACTTCTGAAACCCTTGGTTCATAAATTCATACCTAGAAACCATATTTTAAATGTGTAACCTGGCTTCCTACCATTCCTTTGCCATTCTTCTGAATGGGCAACATTTTTCCTTTTGCTTGTTCTGGTACAACAAAAAAAGGCTTCCCCATGAGGTTTTCTGAACTTTTCCTGAAGCTTATTTAAGTTCTGTTATGTAAAATAGCATTTCTTTTATCTTAATTTTATCTCATTTTATTTTTTCTGATTTTCATTTCCATCGATGTTTATTACTGTTACCAAAGTTTCCTTCCATCATTACGTTCTTCTGTTTTTGAGTTGTCTTTCCAATATATGATTTCTTACATTTTATATATTTAAAAGTATTATATTCTTACTTCTGCTTTTTGAAGTTATCATTCAGTATTAGTTCTTACATTTTTATACCTTTAAAACTGACTGCCTCTACCCACAAGATTTTAGACAGTCCATAACACAGCCTACTGCTTTTCTTGTTCATGTGCTAGTTAGTAAACTATAATTGTTCTGTCAAATTGTCAACAAATGTTCCTTTTAGCTGAATGTATGTAATAGGTTTTACATTTCATCAGGATATAAACAAGTAAGATTTGTGAGAAAAATAAAATAGACTCCATGGAATTTGGTGTTTGTGATGTTCTTTGTTAGTACTCATTCATTCACTTAAGTTTGTGCTTCTTATGGCAGGCACCATGTGGACATAGGAGTTACCAAGATTTCTGGGATGCAGGGTTTCTCAACTTGGCACTACTAACATTTTGGACAGGTAAATTCTTTGATACAGGGGCCTACTGTGTGTACTATAGAATGTTTATCACATCCTACACAGTCTCTACTCCAGAAAGACTTATTTTCTAAATGGGAATGACCTTTAAAAAAATAATTAGTTCACAGGGTGATAAGTGCTAAAGCAAAAATATGTACAGATTGCCATAGGAGCTCAGAGGAAGGAACATCTAATAGTTTAGTAATTAGAGGAAACTTTAAGAAGAGGTGACATTTCATCTGGGTTTTGGAGAACTTTGCTATATGAATCATAACTATTTACCTATGTGAAAAGAAACAATGAAAATACTAAAAGAGCACATCTAAAGGTGAGGTTCTGAGATTGTAGCTTAAATCCACAATATTAACATGTATCCTTGAAGGATATAAAAGATTTTGGTCCAAAGAAACTCTAAAAATTCCCATTGCAATTTGTTGCAGGAAACCCTATTGCCCTACCCTCCTGGCTGGACAAGGGGATTTCTAGAATGCTGCTATCTTGTGCACCGAGGGATGGTTAGCAGATTATCAGCAGCACTCTCTGCAGTTTTCACGACCAACATATTTCCACACGTTGTCAAATGTTCCCTGGTTGGCGACGCAGGGTGAGGTTGGGGGGTGGGAATCATCTGTAGGTGAGATCCACCATGCAAGAGGAATAATTCAGGCCTTTATCTCCTCTCCTTACTGATTAGTGGGAGGGTGAGCATCTTACTTTCATTTGTTTACCTCCTTAGTCTACCAGTGGGTTCCCATGTGGGCTGTCCTTATGTGATTCACACCAGCCTGCTTGAGGGATGCACTCATTTGACTATGCTCCTTCCTTACCATAAGCACCTGTGGGTCAGGGGGGCCTATCTCTCCATCCCCACTGGGGAATCCAGCTGGTGTGATTTCCCCTTACAAATGGCTGGCCTTGAAGACATGATCACCACCGTAGGTGAGAGAGCAAATGTTAGGACTTGGTCACAAGTTTGGGCCACATTCTCTGACAATCAAATGCTGACAATTTGATCTTCATCTGCCTGAATCAGATATCTTGCTGATTATTTAGATTCATTTATAAGTTCACCTAGTAATTTAAAGGTGCAAGTTCCAATGTAATTGGTTGTATTAAATAATGTTAACAAGCTATGGTCATATTATATAAATAAAAATTATAGAAATGTTTAAATTTCTATGATTCTTACTTTTATCATTGTTGTTTCTCTTGACTGTAATGTTCTTCCCCTAAATCTTCCAAAAGCTGGTTGCTTTTCTTCAACTCTGCTGATTTGTTTTCTCCTCACAATAGTCCATTCCCCATTACCCAAAATAAAATCTCCTTTGCACCTTCACCTTCTATGTTATTTTCCTGTTTCATTTTATTCTTAACACTTACTACTGAAAATATTTATTATTTAATTAAATACTTTATTTTGTTTAATTAAATATTTAATACTGAAAATTAAAATCTTTTTTGTTTGCTTGCTAATTATTTTTACCCTGCTAGATTAAAACTCCATGCAAGCAAGTAACTTGTCAGTCTTATTCACAGCAAAATAGCTTCTCAGTCAGTGTTGTTTAATGAAGACATTCACCCATGCATGAATGAATGTTTCTTTATCAGCAAGAGATTTGAATTCTAGAATATTTACAAAGACAAACCGCTCAATTTTTATCAGGTACCTACAATTAATTAACAGTTGCCAAGGAAGCAGCTACAATTAATTAAAGTTGCCTAGGAGATATCCTGATAGGCCTGTTTCAATAAATACTGTAATGAACATACATTAGCTCATTTATTATGAACTATACATGATGATAAAAAGAGATAAAGCTGACATTCACTAGTCTCTGGATATCTAAATCTTGTGTTACATGACCTAAGGACATTTTTAATAATAATTTTTTTTGAAATTCAAATAATAAGAAAATATTCTGTAAAATGTTTAGGTAAGTTTTTTGCACTATTGAATATCTGAAACCTAACAACAAAACTACGAATGTGGAGTACTTGAGGGCATGGACTCTGGATTCAGACTACTTGGGTCTGAATCCTGATTCTACCACTTACTAGTTGTTTGATTTTGAACAAATTAAAGCACATCTTTGCACCTCAATGCTCTCATCTGTAAGTGGAATGATAATAAGAATCCCTACTTCATAGAGTTGTGATGATTAAAATAGCTAATGTAGGAAAAGCACATAGATAGTGCCTGATATGTGGTAAATGCTCTATAAGAGTTAGCTATTAAAATAGTTAGGGAAGGCTTTCAGAGTTGGAAATAACTTAAGAGATTTTCTAGGTCAGAGTTTTCTAAAGTTTTCTTAAGCATTTATAAATGTTGCATGATTTTAAAAAATTTTCAGATGGCCAGTACATTTTGGCAAAGCTTGATAAAAATGTAAAATGGAGTATATCTTAAAATCTGGGATTGTGATACCTCCAGGATTTTTTATAATTCCAGTAAAATTAATGGACAGTGTTATATTAGTTTCAGGTGTACAATATAGTGATTCAACAATTCTATACATTACTCTGTGTTCATCGTAAGTGTGCTCTTAATCCCCCTTCCCTCTTTCACTCATCCCCCTTTCCTCTGATAACCACTGGTTTGTTCTGTACATTTAAGAATCTGTTTTGTTTGCCTCTTTTTTTTCTCTATTTCTTGAATTCTACATACAAGTGAAATCCTATGGTCTTTATCTTTCTCTGACTGATTTATTTCATTGATACCTCCAGTTTTGTTCTTCCTTTTTAAGATCGTTTTGGCTATTTGAGGTCTTTTGTGGTTCCATACAAATATTAAGATCATTTGTTCCAGTTCTGTGAAAAATCCTATTGGTATTCTGATAAGGATTGCATTAAATCTGTAGATTACTTTGGGTAGTATGGACATTTTAACAACATTTGTTCTCCCAATCCATGAGCATGGACTATCCTTCCATGTGTTTATGTCATCTTTAATTTATTTCATCAATGTTTTTATAGTTTTCAGTGTACAGATTGTTTCCTTCCTTGGTTAAGTTTATTTCCAGGTATTTTATTATTTTGGTGCAATTGTAAATGGGATTGTTTTCTTAATTTCTCTTTCTGCTACTTCATTATAATGTATAGAAATGCAACAGATTTCTGTATATTGTTTTTGTATCCTGTGACTTTCCTGAAATCATTTATCAGTTCTACTAGTTTTTCAGAGACTTTAGGGCTTCTTATATATTATATCATGTAATCTGCAAATAGTGGAAGTTTTAATTCTTATTGGCAGTACTTCTCAAGTGAAATATACAAAGGTTCATTGTGATTCTCTAACAGATGCAACTAATTTAGACTTCTTCCTGTCTATGTGACCAAGGGACATTTATTTTTTTCTTTCCTACAGACTAGGAGCACACTTTGAAAAACTTCTTTTTGCAGATGATGAAATTGAATTCTTGTCCATGAAAACACAAGCCTAGGCATATTTAAATAACATATTTGAATATTTAAATGTGATCAGATCATCCTCATTTGTCTGCTTGAAATTCTGACCTGTTAGGCTCTGTACCTCAGCTCCCAATATTCACTTTAGGCTCTCCTTCCATTTATGACTATTTTGGATATAGTTCTCTGGCCTGACTTACATATTTACCTTAAAGACCATGCTGTTTCTTGCCATTTGACCTTATGCACAACCTCAGTAAAGGGAAATATTCACTTCTTACTAGAGGAGAACTGCTGACTTGTTTAAGGTCCCATAGACAGTTAGTAAAAAGGCTGACTAAGAATGATAAGAGTAATTCTTTACCAAGCACTGGCCAGCCATCTATATATGGCCTGAAATGTTTAGATTGATTGTTGTTTAAATATGAATGTTTTTATGAAAAGCATGTGCTCTATAGCTCACCATAGTCTATGCCAGGGGCCAGCAACCTTTTTCTGTAAAGGGCCAGATTGGAAGTGTTTCAGACCCTGCAGTCCATATGATCTCTGTTTCAACTACTGATTTCTGCCATTGTAGTGCAAAAGTAGCCACAGATAATATATTAACACATGGACATGGCTTTGTTTCAATAAAGCTTTATTTACAAAAAACAGGGATGCCAGATTTGGACAATAAGTCTATATCACTGGTCTATATCACTCTTTAAAATCTCACATCTAGATGGCTTTATGGGTTTACAATTTAATTCTGGTCTCTAAAAACAGTGAAGTTTTCAAACCCTTGAATATAGCTATAATAAGATAAATTAAGAACTGAGAATATTAGGGAATTTCCATTAGATAACTATTTATATTCATTAACTATTTGAAATTCTCATTTCTTAGGGTGCATGCTATTGCAATCCAGGGACATTTGTTCTTAATACTGTCATTTTGGTTGTATTTATGAAAATTAAATCCTTACTAGCATGTTATTCCTTTATAGAATTTACCCAATTGCAAATCTGGAAAAAGATTCCACCTGGAATGGAATTTTCCAATGATGGAAAATAATGCAATATCTTGGTGCATCTGCATACAATGCATGATTTTCTTTTTATCAGATGCAGAGGTTTTATTTATTTAAATGTACAATTACCACACTACATCAAAAACTAATGATGTAATGTATGGTGATTAGCATAACATAATAATAAAAAAAATAAAGAAAGAAAAGAAAAAAAATGTACAATTACCCCACTGAAGCCACATAAAGTTGGCAGGACTATTGTTTCCCCATAAATTCCCAATGTAGTAACTTAGGTTTGCTGACTCTTGCAGAATTCTGCCAGTTTTTGGCATGGGTTTATGCATTCCAGCTTTTAACTTGTCTTTCAAATGTGCTCACTCTAATTAGTGGTTATTCATGGCACAAGCATAGGAAAACTCCTCTCACTTATTAATGTCCGATGTTTCTCTCTTATTAAAACGTAGGGAAAGAAAATATTGCCTTTCCATTTTGTTTAATCTGTGTCTTACGTTTAATGAACATTTGTATTTTATAATTTAGACCTGCCAAGTTTGCCACATTATCATGTTCTTCCCTTGTTAATGATTTCTGTTTAAATGACCCTCATATTATACATTTTTGAAAAAAAAAAATCATTCTTATAGCACAGGTACTAAGCACTAGAAGGCCCAGGAATTGATATTCTTTAGAAATGCAACTATGGACACAACTTATTTTGAGGAAAGATAAACTTATTATCTTTACAAATCAGGAAAAATTAAAATATAGTGCCTGATGGCAGAAAAAAACATAATTTCTATGATCAAATGTTTTATATAAAAATTCTGCCTTAATTATTACTATACCTTAAACCAGTGTCACAGCTACAATTTTTATTGGTCCCCATCATTTCAATTCAACTGCCTCCTAAGAACAAGAACAACAAAATGCTAAACTGGCTTCCTGGAATCTTCCAGATGGGTATGTAGCCAAACTAAACATCTATTACTTTGTCAAAGAATATTGGGAAGACAATTTTTTAGACAAGTTTGTTAATGCTTCTCATTTAGGATATTCTCCCCTGCAGTATATAAATTATTAGAATAAGCATTTAAAATATGTAATTTACATAAAGCTGTCACATATTTTGAGTATGTCCTTTGGAAATATATTTTCCTTTTAACCATTTAACATTTAAAGGCTTGTGTTGATTTTATGATGTCTTATTGGAAAAATTCTCCTTCTTGTAATTACTTATCTCTATTTTTGTGCAGAACATGACAGAAAGATTCTGAGTGAAGAAATAAACCCTTAAGTAACCTTTCAAGAATACTTCTATATAGTAAGATATACTTGTCCAGTGAAACAGATTAAAGTGAAAAACAGAACTATAAGGACAGCAACTGGGTATATAGGACAAATTCTGCATTGCTCCTTTCACTGAAAGGTCTGCTTAGGTAAAGGAGAAGCCCACATTTCATTCTTCTCTCTCTACAGTCTGCTTGGGTTTATAACCAGAACTAATCATTCATTCACTCTTTACATGAATTTTCCCACTGGCCAAAAATTATTGTGTATTCCTAACTCATGACAATGCAGAAATACGTAATTACACTTCTAAGGCTTTTTGAGCTCTTTGTGTGTGGTGGGAGGAAGGTGCCTTAATATAAGCAGGAACTATGACAATTATCTCCATGGATGGCTACCTGCTGGAACTGACACTTTCTAGTTTGCACTGCAGCAGTCCAATCAAATTGTTATGGAGAACAGAATCAGCTATGAGGATGCTCATTTTCACTACCATATATTGCAACCTACATTGTATGGTTATAAAGAGATTTTGAATGCTACTGAAAAAATACTTAGGTTTAAGCTTTTCTTTTCTTTTATTCTTATGTTAATCCCCATACATTACATCATTAGTTTTAGATGAAGTGTTCCATGATTCATTGTTTGTGCACAACACCCAGTGCTCCATGCAGAATGTGCCCTCCTCAATACCCACCACCAGGCTAACCCATCCTCCCACCCCCCTCCCCTCTAGAACCCTCAGTTTGTTTTTCAGAGTCTATTGTCTCTCATGGTTCGTCTACCCCTCCGATTTCCCCCGCCTCATTCTTCCCCTCCCGCTACCTTCTTCTTCTTCTTCTTTTTTTTTTTCTTAACATATATTGCATTATTTGTTTCAGAGGTACAGATCTGAGATTCAACTCTTATAGATAACTGAGCATGGAACAACAACAATGACAAGTTTTTCCTAAGATATTTCTTTAACACATACACATGTGTGTGCCTTGCGCATGTGCACACACACACACACACAATCACACACGATTCAGACTCATAGTTTCCTAGCTATACTTCATAGAAAAATTTATCACTGGTTACACTGGGCTTTCTAAATATTAATTCATGTACTTTTATATAAATTTGGCCTGAGATTATTGATACCCTAACTGATGTATAATATGGATGGATGCAACTCTGTCACTAAGGTGTCAGAGAATTTGAACTTTAGAGGATAAAAGCCTTTGAAAACAATCTGCTGCGTTAGCCAATGTTCTGGCCAATGTTCCCAGACAACTGTCATTACCCTCCCCTTTCTTCCTTGCCGGCAGTATGTGCTCTGCATCCGAGACTGGAAATGCCAGATAGCCACTAGGCACACCTCTTTTGAAGCTAGGACATGAACACATGACTCAGTTTTGGTCATTAGATCAGGAAGAGGAGGAGGAGAGATTCTGGGGTTGATGGATGAGGGAGATTCTGAGAAAAATTTTCCTCTTTGATTTAAGGGGGGGGGAGGGGACTTTTTTTCCCCTGTCCCCTTTATTCCTCATTTTTCATGGTTGGTTAGGAACGTGATGTCTAGAGATGCAGCACACACTGTGCAACCATATGAGGTAACAAGTCCAAGGATGAAAGCCAGTGTGCTGGGGAGAGCAGCACAGAAAAATGCAAAACGCCCAGGCCTTTGTTAAAATCATTGTTACTGAAACCAACTTCAAAACTGCTTACCCTGAGACTTTGTTATAAGCAACAATGTACCTACTATTCAAGGAGTCACTTTTATTCAGAATTCTGTTTCTTATAGCTAAAAGTATACTTTCTACTACACTCATTCTACCCTTCTAGTGTTTGGGGAATCATGAGATAAAGTACATTTTAAATGATTTTAAAAGAAATAGAAAGTATAAAGGAAAATATTTGCATGGGTTTATATGTTGATCATAAGGTTAAAAAAACATTTCTACAAATCATTTAGGGTAGTTGATAATTTTCTTCCTGCATTTGACCTCAATATTCTAGTTTTCAATTTTGACAATTTCATTTTCATAAAGTATTCTGTGTATTTTGGTGTGATGTCTGATGTTTATAATTTCTGCTTTTCAGAAGCCATGACTGTGATTCTACATATATTCTTTTCTTTTACTTTTTATTACTTTATAGCTTCAGGACTCAGGTAAAGATGTTAATATTTTTCAAGTCTGTATTCCCCTTCTTTTTATATTTATTATATCTTCAAAGAAAATTATTCCATAAATCATTTTCTCTAAGTTCAATTTCTCCTTAAAATAATATGTGCCTCAGACTCAACTAGACATTTCTTTTTTGTAAAGTTATTCCTAGAGAGTCTTCCCTTACCATGTGAATGCTAAAACTTTTATTAGTGGTATATTCTTTGGTAGTGGTCTATCAATACACAGAAGTAAAATAAGATTTTATTTAATAATTGGAATGATGTGTGCTTTCAGCTGTAGAGTAAACTTAAGATAGCAATTTGAGAACAAATATCACTTAGGATGACTTTCTGGTTGGCCTTCACCAGGAATAATCTTTCCTCCCATGGATGTAACTTGACATAAAGATTATCATGCTAAAATATGATATGACAATCAGCACTTAGAAGTTGTGAAATAAGGTATAATAGGATAGCTAACAGAAATAAAGGACTAGAAATAACAATGGGTAAGAAATCTATTCTAAATGAGACTACTGTGAAATTTGCCTCATAATGGAAACTCATTTCAATCAAAGAACTGTAAAAGACACTGAAGTCTAATTGCATTTCTTCTTTTGGTTAATTATACTTATATAAAGTAAATCTAAATCTTGCTTTGAAATAGTCATAAGTTCAGCCATTGCTTCTCCACATACTCGCAATAAAAATTATATTTCTGGGGGCACCTGGGTGGCTCAGTCGTTGAGCGTCTGCCTTCGGCTCAGGTCATGATCTCCAAGGTCCTGGGATCGAGCCCCGCATCGGGCTCCCTTCTCCATGGGGAGCCTGCTTCTCCCTCTCCCACTCCCCACTGCTTGCGTTCTTCTCTCACTGTGTCTCTCTCCGTCAAATAAATAAATAAAATCTATAAAAAACTTGTATTTCTGAAACTGAATTTTACTGAGGAAAGATTAACTTTTTGTCAACATGACAAAACACTTATCTAATTGTCCAAAGAGGAAGAAAGGCCTAATTCTTCATATCACCGTTATCATTTTAAACAAAGTAAGTTTATTATCTAAACTCTTTACTTTTGTACTACACTGATACTTCACTCTACAAATTTTCTGTAAATTAAGCTTTTAAATTCATTACACAAATAATTCTTTCTTTAATGTAACAAACATCTACTGAGCACGTATCAGATGTTGGCTAAGGGCTGGGGCTATGATGTGATTGTTGCCTTCATGTTGCCTATCACAACCCAATGGAATGATAATTAAAGCTTACAATTATTTACATTAGTTCTGTTCTTATAAGCTACATTACTAGTTACACTATTAGTTACAATTAGTTGCATTATTATTAACAATAATAATGAATAATGAGTTTTTAATTATGTGTGAGAGTGATTCGAGGATTAAGAAAACAAACACAATCACTGCCCTGATGGAGCTTACATCCTCTCAGAAAATTCAGAAGTTAAGTGATTATGAAATTAATATATTACTGTATTAAGCCCGGGATTCATGCTACCCAGAAGATGGCAAAGAATGCTATGGGAACTTGTAAATCAGGGCCCGACCTAGAGATAACTTCATGTCAGGTAATACTGGAATTGGGGTTTAAGAGAAGAGTTTGCAGATGGAGAAGGCAGAAAGGAAATTCCAAGCAAAGATGACACTAGTATCAGTCAGTATAAAACCAGGCATTCAAAGTATTAGACATGTTCTGAAATAGCAAAGTATTTTCTCAATAAAATTCTTTGCAATAAGGAGGGGATCAGAGGAGTTCTTTGTTTCCTTAACATTAATGCCCAGAGAAGAGACAGAAAGTTCTTTCTCAAGAGCAATTCACTCATGGACGAGACTGGTCCAGAGAATTATTCCCCTGTCAGGCCACATTAGGCTATGTTCCGAGGGTCAAACCATACTAGACCTTTCCACTTTGAGCAGCACCCACCTCATTCTTAGAGATGGAGGAAACATCAGAGCCAAAGTAAGAAGATGGAACCTATTTTCCCTATAAGGAAAGAAAGGATCAAGTGTCCCAGTAAAGCAACGATAGAAAGAATTTGCCTCTTACTTCTCTATTTCTTATTTTGATGAATGTTACCACTATCTTCCCTTGTAGCCTAAAGTGGAAACTTGGAAGCTATTCGAAACATTTTTTTCCTCCACCACTGTCCAAATTAGTCAATTACAAGCACTTGTTTATTCTACCTCCACTGTATGTCCTGAATGTTCTCTGCCTGACTCAGAGATGGCTTCCTATCAGATAATACTAGAATTTGGGTTTAAAAGATAAACAGTCTCTGAGCTCCTGTCATCTCTTAGTTTAATTTCTTCTCAGTTAGGCGCTTCTTCCTGTTTTAGGTTAGCCTCTCTTACTTCCTGGACTATGATAATCCGGGCCTTTGTAACAGCCTTTTCACTAGACTGCCTGCCTCCACTTTCAGCTCCTTCCAATCCATACTCATCATTGGTACCCGGGTAATCCCTAAAACAATTTGGTGATGTCATACCTGGCCTCAGAAACCAAATTATTTTAGGTACAGGTCTAAGTTCCTCAACACTGCATTAAGGAGCCTTATACAGTTGACCTTTAAACAACATGGATTTGCAATGTGTTGGCGTAGTTATATGTGGATTTTTTTTCTTTATATATATATAAATACAGTACAGCACTGTCAATGTATTTTCTCTTTCTTATGATTTTCTTAATAACATTTTCTTCTCTCTAGCTTACTTTATTGTAGGACTACAATATATGTACAAAATACGTGTTAACTGACTATGCTATCATAAGGCTTCCAGTGAACAGTAGGCTACTAGTAGTTAAGTTTTTAGACAATCAAAAACTATATGCAGGTTTTCAACACCTGGGGTATTGGTGATCCAAACCTATACCTTAATTTGACACACCAGCCTGCCTTTCTGGTTTATACATACTACAGTCTACAACCATAATAAACCATTTATGGCATTCTAAAAGTTAAGTCTTCTAATGGAGCCATTCTCTGGTAGATTTCGCTTTGGATGTCAGGAGACTCAATTTGGCCCTTTTAATGTATCTCAGAGAACTCTTCAGATTACAAAAAATGAAATTGGGAACAACTGCATTTTACAAAGAGGAATTTTTAGAGAAAGTATTTGTTATGATTTCACTTCTTGAAAGAATATTATTAAAAAACTCATAATTTTTATAGATCACAAACAAGAAACCTGAAGCTTTTGGTTTATATGCAACCCATACGAAGTATCTCATGTGAAGCTGACCAATAGAAAATAATCTTCACAAGTCTGTGTAAGGGATGTAATGCAATATGGTGACTTCAGTTAACAGTCCTCTAGGATATACATGCAAGTTATTAAGGGAGTAAAATCCTAAAAGTTCTCTTTCCCGGGAAAACAGTTTTCTTTCTTTTTCTTTTTATTGTTTCCATATTAGATGATGCATGCTAACTAAACTCATTGTGGTAATCATTTCATGATAGATGTAGGTCAAACCATTATTCTAGACACCTTAAACTTACACAGTGATGAATGTCAATTATATCTCAAAAAAACTGGAATAAAACTGAAGAAAAAGAGCTTGTTATAAATATGAATCATACTATATTCAAATAAAAGGCAAGCAAACTTAAAAAAAATCTACGTAAAGAAATTTGTCCTACACATCAACGAAATAGTAGGTAGAGTCTGTCAGAGCTCCCACCTCTCTCTGCCGTGTGGGGACACAGCAAGGAGGCACCTGCGAGTCAGGAAGAGGGCTATCTCTGGGACAAGGAATCAGCCAGCACCTTGATCTCAGACCTCCCAGCTTCCGGAACTATGAGAAATAAATTCCTGCTGTTTAAGCCACCCTGTCTATGGTATTTTGTTACGGCAACCCAAGCTGATTAATACAATACCTAATAGTTGGAAATTGTAGGCTTGAGTAATTTTTTAATTGGCAGCCCAGCATCTGATGTTTTGGTAATTGTTGGTAGGAGGCAAAGCTTACCTACTGAGAAAGGAAAAGGCAGGCCTGACAGCTGACGGCTGGTAGTTAGCTGGGTTACTACCCCCTAGGCCATGGTTCTTCCCCAGGATCACAAACAATTTCATGAAATATCAACCTCAGTTGAGGGCTCTTCATGGTCATGATGGAACAAAACAAAAACAAGACAACTACAAAATCATACCTGAATAGAGATAAAAACAAAGACCTGTGGCCTCCACTACTCTGAGGGACTACTACTTCTCCAATAGCAGCTCCAGCAACTCTTCATTATCCCTGGTCTCACAGATTAAAAATACTAAAATCTCCAATAACCAAATGCTCGTTTCAGAGAATACCCAATCCAGAAAAGCAACCATGTTCTTGAACCTTCTCCAAAATCACCTGCCCAGTCCTTCCTAACTCCCTCTCGCTGACATGCTCCATGGTGCCCCACGATGTGCAGCCTCTCTTGCTGTAGCAATTAATACACCTAAGGTTGGTGAGTAGGTGTATTTGCTGGTCTTCACCCGCTGGCTATCAAGATCCCTTTGAGAAGCCTGATACCTGGTTTTCAAGCCTCTGGCATCAGTGGCTCGGGGGCCTGGGGTCTGCAAGTCAGACCCCTAGGCTACTCCACAGAGGCTGCTGACTGTGGAGAAGCATCATGGTGGGGCAGTGACAGCAACGAAGGGGGATGGCAGGCTGCTGGTGCAGCAGTACCCAGGGCCAGCAGAGCACCAGCACCAGCTGCGGCTTCCAACGCTCACTGGCAGCAACACTGGGATTACACCACACTGGTCTTTTGAAAATGGCTTTCACCTGTGTTCTAAGTTTTACTTACTGTCTTATTGTCGATTCTTTCATTTATTGAATGTCTTCTCATTAAAGTCTTTTTCAGCTTAAATCCTACAGAGTTGGTTATTGTGTGATCAACTAAGAAGCCATTGATTTTGGAATGGTATTCTACATAATCTTCCTGTGCAACTTCATGCATTTGAGGACTGAACTAGAACTCTCCAGTCACAGATGCTCTTCTAAGTTCCAGGTCTACATTTTTTTTTTTTTTTTTTTTTTTTACTGTTTACTGAACAGCACCTTTGAATATACAACATGAATTTATGGTTTATCATACTGAACACAAAACTAGTCATAGTCCCAGACCTCCTCTATTTTCTGTTTATGTAGTTGATACTATCTAAATCAGAAACCCCTGATTAATTATTCATCAAGACCTGTGGATTTTACTGTCTCTAAAATCGATTTCGTCTCATTTACATAGTCACCTTTATAGCTCCGGTTCAAAGCTTTGTTTACCCATGGATTATTTCCATGGCTTCATTAACTGGTTATCATGTCTTCCATTGTGGCCTCTATAATCCACTCTCTAGAATCCACAGAAATCTTTTTAAAATGCAAGTCATATGATGTCATATAAAAACTCTCTTTTGTTCCCCTTTGCCAGAACAAAGTTGCTTCCAGAATAAAAATTCATGTGACACTGGAATGTCCAGAAATGCTGTTGAGTTAAGATTTCCAGGGCATGTTCAACTGAATATAGAACATCGAATGGAATGTGTACTGGTGTCCATGCTTTTATCTAATAGAGATCCTTTTTGGTCTCTATTCTAAGCAGAAAGTGACTTTGCTAAAAGGGATTTTAAAAAATCTTTCCCACAATAGCACAGCATAGGTTGATTCTATGAAGCATTTATTCATTCATTCAACAAATATTTATTAAGTATCTACTACGTATCAGACCTTATTCTAAGATACAAAAATGTAACAGAAAGTAAAACAGATAAAGTCTCGGCCCTCATGGAGCTACCACTTTAGTGAGGGGAGATGTACAAAGAGGAAATAAATACAAATATACAATATATCTGTGGTGGTAAGTGTGACGAGGAAGATAAAACATGGTGAGAATGATTGAGAGTATTTGAAAGGCTGCTATTTTGTAATAAAGTGGTCAAAGAAAGCCACTCTGAGAAGATAACATTTTACCAAAGTTCAGAAGAAAATGAGGAAATGTAATGACATAAACTAATATATATAAACACAGAAGCTTATACTGAATAAAAGCATGAGTTCTGGGTGCCTGGGTGGCTCAGATGGTTAAGCGTCTGCCTTCGGCTCAGGTCATGATCCCAGGGTCCTGGGATCGAGTCCTGCATCGGGCTCCCTGCTCCTTGGGAGCCTGCTTCTCCCTCTGTCTCTCTCTCTCTCTGTCTCTCATGAATAAATAAATAAAATCTTAAAAAAAAAAAAAAAGCATGAGTTCTGGAGTTAGCCTGGGATCAACCATGAGCTCTGTGATCTTGAACAAGATATTTATCTTTTTGGTGCCTCAGTTTCCCTGTTTGTGAAATAGAAACCATGTGAATACCTGTATTTTTGGGTTGTGCATCTTAAATAAGTTAATAGATGTAAAGTGTTCAGAGCACACAGCAAATAATAATAGAAGTTATTATTTTGAAAAATGTATGCTAAAACAAAGAATTGAGGTTAAGAAGAAAAACTTTTAATATCACAGAGTCAAATCAAGAATTTGTAGACCATAAGGGAAGCAAAGACTCTAGTAGAAACCAAATAATGAAGACTCAGATGCTAAGCTTTGAGCAGGTGCATAAGCAACCATTCATTCCATTCATCTTAGTATTCATTGAATATCTACCATGTTCCAAGCACCATGACAGAAAATGGACACGAAAGTGAGAAAGGTAGACATTATCTTTTTTCCCCAGAAACCTTATAGAGAAACAAGAAAAACATATAGTAAAACAAGCAATTACAGTAAAAGGTATAAAGGTAATGGTATAGGACATATTCCTAGAGTATGTAACTGGAATAGTAGTAAGGGCTATGAAATAAAAAACGGGCATGCCAAACAACATATAGAAAATCTTCTGGACTAAACTAAACCATCTCATTAGCCTCACTTTTAACTTTTAATCGAAGTATAAGATACATATAGAATACATATCCATAGATGGCTTTTATGATATGGAGGTATGTACCCTCTATCCCTATACTATGAAGAGTTTTGATCAAGAAAGGATGCTGTACTTTGTCAAATGCTTTTTCTGCTTCTATTGAGAGGATCATATGGTTCTTGTTCTTTCTTTTATTAATGTATTGTATCACATTGATTGATTTGCAGATGTTGAACCAAATTTGCAGCCCAGGGATAAACCCACTTAGTTGTGGTGAATAACCCCTTTAATGGACTGTTGGATCCTATTGGCTAGTATTTTGGTGAGAATTTTTGCATCCATGTTCATCAAGGATATTGGTCTGTAATTCTCCTTTTTGGTGGGGTCTTTGTCTGGTTTTGGGATCAAGGTAATGGTGGCCTCATAAAACAAGTTTGGAAGTTTTCCTTCCATTTCTATTTTTTTGGAACAGTTTCAGAAGAATAGGTATTAATTCTTTAAATGCTTGGTAGAATTCCCCTGGGAAGCCATCTGGCCCTGGGCTTTTGTTTGTTGGGAGATTTTTGATGACTGCTTCAATTTCCTTAGTGGTTATATGTCTGTTCAGGTTTTCTATTTCTTCCTGGTTCAGTTTTGGTAGTTGATACATCTCTAGGAATGCTTCCATTTCTTCCAGGTTATCTAATTTGCTGGCATAGCATTGCTCATAATATGTTCTTATAATTGTATTTCTTTGGTGTTGGTTGTGATCTCTCCTCTTTCATTCATGATTTTGTTGATTTGGGTCATTTCTCTTCTTTTTGATAAGTCTGGCAAGGGATTTATCCATCTTGTTAATTCTTTCAAAGAACCAGCTCCTAGTTTCGTTGATCTGTTCTACTGTTCTTTTGGTTTCTATTTCATTGATTTCTGCTCTGATCTTTATTATTTCTCTTCTCCTTCTGGGTTTAGGCTTTATTTGCTGTTCTTTCTCCAGCTCCTTTCGGTGTAGGGTTAGATTGTGTACTTGAGACCTTTCTTGTTTCTTGAGAAAGGCTTGTATTGCTATATACTTTCCTCTTAGGACTGCCTTTGCTGCATCCCAAAGATTTTGAACAGGAGATGAACCATGAGAGACTATGGACTCTTAAACAAACCGAGGGTTCTAGAGTGAGGGGGCTGGGGGGATGGGTTAGCCTGGTGATGGGTATTAAAGAGGGCACGTACTGAATGGAGCACCGGGTGTTATACGCAAACAATGAATCATGGAAGACTACATCAAAAACTAATGATGTAATGTACGGTGATTAACATAATAAAATTTAAAAAAAGTACTTAAAATAAAAAAAAAAGAATACATATCCAAAGTATAGTGCTCACTAAATTTTTATATACTGAACTTGTTGCCCATGTAATCAATATCAGGATGAAGAAACAAAATATTCTAGAGTCCAAAAGCAGGCCCCCTCATGCATCATTCTTTTAGTCACCATCTTACCTCCCAAAAGATAACCACTATCACAATTTCTGATAGCATAGACTAGTTTTGTCTCATGTTGTATTCTACGTAAATAAGAACATATATTATATATTCCTTGTGCCCAACTTCTTTTCTAAACATTTCTACAAAGACTTGTACAGACTCTTCATAGCAGCCTACTTGTGATACTCAAAAACTGGAAGAAAACAATTCATATATCTATAAAGAGGTGAAAAAATAAACCATAGTATATTTATACAATAGAATACTATTCAGCAATAAAAATTGATAAACATTACAACATGGACAAATAAAATAATTATGTTCCGTGAAAGAAGCCAGACAAAAAAAAGAATATACTCTATGACTGCATTTATAAAAAATTCTGGAAAATTCAGACTTATCTGTAGTGAGAGAAAGCAGAACAGTATTTGTCTGAGTGGGGAGTCAGTGAGCAGTGCCATGAAGAAACTTTTGAGGATGGTGGACATGTTCATTATCTTGATTACAGTGATGATTTCACTGGTATATTTGTTTCAAAACTTATCAAGGTGGACACTTTATGCACAGTTTATTAGACACCAATTATATTTAAATAAAGCTGTTTTTTTTTTTTAAAGGAGATTTGGGTATTTTACTAAGTATTAGCAAAATCTTCCTGAATTTAATATGCATTCTAAATAATATATCTAAAAAATATATCATCACATAGCTTCAAAACTTTAGTCCACTTTGGATGGATTCTACTCAGGTGTGCCAAGGCTTCTGACTCAGGCTGCCAGGGTTCAAATCCTTCCCCCTTACCTTATCAGCATTGTGACATGGGGCAAGTTATTTCCTTATGTTTCAGTTTCCTTATTTATAATGGGGATAATAATAATACCTACTTCAAAGAGTTAATGTGAGTGCTGTATGAGTTAACACATGTAAAGGATTTAGAATTCAATAAATATTAGCAATTATATTATGTATGAAATTTAAGATTCTGGTAAAATTAAGTGGGCATAATTCCTTGCAAAATTGACTGAATTGAGCTTATTTTCTTTATTGATCTGACTCACATACTGGCATACAAAGCCTTCTTCGAATAGGCTCTTTTCTACTTTTCAAATCTCATCTCTTGAAATGCACAAGCTAGTGCATCCCACCCAAATGAATCTCCTAGTACTTTACATAATTCATCAGTTTCTCTCTCATCCTTCTGCTTTTGCACATGACTTCTGTTTGGCTTAAGAAAATCAAGAACTCATTGAGAGGACTGAATATATTTTTGAAATTCTCAACACATGGTATAGTTCTTACCACATTGTAAGTTCTCAGCAAATGTTGGACAAGTTTTCCCTGATTCCAATTTTCATTCTTTTATTGAGTTTTCTGTCACTAATGTTAAAACACTGATTTCTTATCCTGTCCCCTAAGCTTGGTGTTGACTGAATGTACCATTTTGCACTTCTGTTAGAATTACTAAATGATGAAACTATGATGACAGTTTATAGATCTGCATCTCACTGAGTCCACATTTACTACTTTTTTAATCATCTTTTTTCCCCAGCCTTCCTTTACAATTATAGATGGCCACATAAATCTATTAATCACAGCAGGCTGATAAGAATGATGTTCTTTTGCTTTTTCCTAAAATTTTATCTGGTTTCTCTCTATTTTTTCCCTAAATTGCAAATGCATACTGATTATCTGCATCACAGAAAATAAGGGTTTGATTTTCAAGTATGAGAAATTTTGTATTAAAAAATAAGTTTAAAAATTTTATAGAATAACAAACGCTTTGATGTGAGAAGCTGCATAGTTTCTATATTTATTATATCAAGGAATACTGAAAGTACATTGTTCAGTAATTACTGTATAGAAACATCCTGGACTGCTTAACTGTATTTTATGGTAATTAGTGTATAAAACAATTTATATTTCAAAGTTTTACCAATTTGTGTGAAATCCTTCTGCAAAGCATAAACTTATAATAAAAATTACAATTCTAAACATTTGTCCTCAAGGAGAAACATAATATAAAATTAATATACATCAGTAAATAGTATAAGTTGACACAAAAATTAGGGCATTGCCTGTGGCACAAATAATATTATTTATATGATAGTAAATAACATTAAAATTCTTATTAGCCAAAAGGGAAATATTTTTATGCCTTCCTTACCAGGCTAATGTGCAGGTCAGAAAAACATTGTTAAAAGCATTTTTTTAATAGGCTTTGCAAAGTATAATGCATGTTAGCTGTATGAGGTATTGTTACCTTTTTAATCTTATATCTTAGGAAATGAAAAATAAAAGAAGAAACCACCTTTATTTTAAAAGTTTGAAAAGATAAAATTGATAGTTATGGACACTGAGCCATAAAGCAAAGGTACAATGAACATCTTACATTATTACAAATAATCTGACAGTCTTATAACCTTATGAAACTCACTGATCATCTCCTCAGGGTATCATTTGTACCCTGATGTACATTTCAAGAGAATAAGCAATTCTTGTCATGTGTGACAAATATCTCTAATCTACTAGAAGTATTAATATAATTTGATTTCTAATCAAGTGCTGTGGAGGTAAACCAATCAAATGAGCAACATCAGCATAAATAATTTGAGATTGCTAAAAATATAATTTAAGCAGAACTATAGTCTGTATGCAAATGGTGAAGATGATACATTATGGAGTACTGGAGAGAGAAGTGGGTTTGAATACAGGTTCTCTCATTTTCTATCAGAGTGATATCAGTTTTCCCATTGGTAAAAATGTGGGAACCTATACCTTACACAGTTGTTACAAGGTTTAATGAAGTCATGTTTGTGGGTAAAGAGTCTTGCATATCCACTAAATAAATATTAGTTTCCCTTCATTGTCAAGGAATACAAGCCCACTTGTAGGCTAAATCCATTTTGTCTAGATTTATGTTTTATTAGAAGGGAAGACAAAGTTTGAGTTGTAACGCATATGACTTCATGCATCTTCAGGTTCTATCGAAGTGCCAGATGCTCAGAAGAGATTTAAAAATAAGTATTGTACTGTGTTTAAATACATCAATTGCTTTCTTTATAGGATGTCGCACTAACATGTATTTTCTCCTACTTGAGTTTTTAACTCCTGCCTTAAATACCAACTCTTCCTTGTTACTCACATAGTCAAGAATCCTTTGATAGCAATCAGTTAGTCAGATCCAAATACCTCAGTCTACCTTTACACTTTACTTCATTGTTCCTTTTGACTTATTTCAAACATCAGCAAAATCAGAGCTTTCCGTATTCCATACATGGGACATTTCTACATCTGTCATTTCCTCTGACTGGTTGCCACTGCTTTCCCCCCAATAATGGAAATGTAAATTTCCTTTTAAAGCCTAGATCAAATGTTCTCAAATCTGGCCTCCCTTCCTCCCAAACAGAAGTAATTTTATTCTCTCTCTCTCTCTTTTTGGTAAGTGGTACTTCTTTTCTATCTTTCTTTTCTTTCTTCTTTCTTAGCTGTACAACACATCCTTTGCAAGCCACCATGCTAGGTACCCTGGAGGATGAATAAAACACCAACCCTGTCCTCAAGAAACTTACAATTAAGAAATACAGAAGGAAAGTATGCAAAGAAATAACTAAACTCTAAGTGGAATACAGAGGATGGAAGGATAGATGTGTAAGCCTCATATACGGGAAGAAGTGCTGGATAAAGTCCCACAGTGTATGCTCCTGCTGTCATGTCCCCTCACCTCCAGCTTCCACATGAAGCCCACAGGGGATTACAATTCTCCTCCTCTGATAACTTTTCTTTGAAAGAATCTTCCAGTGACTGTTGTCTTTTTCTCCTCTCAGAAAATGGAGGTGGAGGAAAAAGCTAAGTGGGCAAAGTGGAAGAAAAATAGAAAAAATGTCCATCTTATCCCATTCCATTTTAATGTATCTCTTTCTCTCCCCAACCCCAGAGTATGCAAATATTTGTCCAACAGATCTGGACATTTCACAAAGGAATATCAACTTCTTATGATTTAAGTACATTGGTATTAGTAGTTGATCTCTTCTCTTTTTAAGACCAGAGTTTGAGTTTTGTGGCTGGTGGATGCTCCTTATTACTCTAAAAGAAGTAAACCAACAGCAACATTGAGGGTTCTGGATTTGTCTCATCTACTCCGGGCTAAGCCAGGAGACTCTAACTCTGTGGCTTAGGAATTGAGTTCCATTCCTTACCCTGGGATGGGTCCAAAGGGTCTCTGGCCAGAGCCAAGAAGTCACTCATCACCTCCAGAGACCGCAGTGTACCAGAGTCCCTCCAACAGTGGGGCATGCCAGGGCTACTTCCGGCTTCCAGGGGCACAAAGATGGGGGTTCCAGGAAGGGATTTCTTTTGGGGTAGGCCCTCTGGAAACCTGTCTTGGTTGCTTTGTTCTGAGATTCCAACTTTGCTTAGTTTAATTGGTTTTTGGCCTGAAGCCAGTCATGACATTAAACCTGGATATTCTTCTCAGGCTCTCCTACTGAGTTACTTCTTTTTTCTGAGCTTGTCCTTCCTGGTACACCCAAGTGGTGGGCATATTCCAGCCAGCACTCAGTTTTTTTATTCTTTCAGCTGTACTATAATCTTGTGCTTTTTGTTTGTTTGTTTTTGGTAACTAGTAGTCCACACAAGTAACTCCAAAACTTGCTTTATCTTCAATCCCATAGCATAACCAGATCAGCAGGACAGCCCTTCTCAGCTAGTGAGGCAAAGCTTGAAAGTAGGCCCAGAGAATGTGCCAGAAGACTTATCTTTCTAACCTTCTTTTGCAGAAAGAACTTTAATTTTTTCAATACTTGGGTGGCCTCATAATGCCACCTACGTGTTTCTTCAACTGAACAAGAATTCCTAAATCAATCTTGCATTCTCTAAAAAACTGGAGTTCTAATCTCAATGTAATGATCACATTTGTCCCAAGGAAAATACAGCTTGTTCTAGATTCACTTTTGAGCTTTTATGCTTTAACTGCAGATGTCAGTCTGTCACGATTTCTTGGCTTTCTCTAGGGTACTGCATTCTTCAGAGAAGTGATTTTAACTCAAGAACCTAACAAAGCTTGTGATATCTATAGATAGTAACCACAAAAGTTCTATCTACAAGTGTTTACAATGTTTACAAATACCTATTACAAACCTTTAAGATAGGGAGGAAATAGAAGTTCAAGATTTAGTCTTCAGCAAATTTTATTAAAATATCTTGACATGTTTTCTTCTACTTTTACATTACTGTGAACTTCTGATTCTTCTACCCTGACTGAACTGTCTTTCCGTGCCATCCTGTCCTCATCATCTTGGTCCCTCTATCCTTTGTATCCTCCACACAGTGGCCAGCTTCACAGGACATCCTTATTATACCTCTCGTTTTCCCACTATTCACAGTCTCTTTGGGAGTGAAATACTGCTGTTCTGTTTATCTCATAACAATCGGATAGAAATCACAAAAACATTATGCTAAGTGAAAGGTGCCAGACACAAGAGACTACATATATGATTCCACTTACATGAAATGTTCAGAGAAGGAAATTTATGAAGACAGAATGCAGATTAGTGGTTGCTTGAGGCTGCTGTGGGAACTGATATCAAAATGAGGATAGACTGTAAATGAGCACAAGGAATTTTTGGTGGGGGTGATGGAAATGTTCAAAACTGCATTGTGCTGATGATCACAAAACTATACGTTTGCTAAAAATTATTGTGCACTTAAAATGGGTGACTTTTATGATATGCAATATATACTTCAATCCCATTACTCACAAATCTAAATTACCATTTCTCTCCTCAAAACCCCCTTCATTAAAATGTCATCACTGCCCACAAAATAAAGTCTAACTATGGCATACAAGCCTCTTCGTGATTATCTCCTCTATCTACCTTATGGCCACTTCTTCCTCACGCACACTACTTGCACATTTAATTCCTTGTGATATGTTCCTCTTCAATAAGACTCCTTTTCCTACTGTCTACTGGTTAAATTATAATTTATTGTCCAAAAGGATCCTTAGACTTCATCTCCTTTGCAATTCTTACATAGATTTTACCAATAAAATTAAGTACTTCTTTGCACTATTTCTGTTCATTCATCACATTTCTATAATCCCATGTAATATGCTGTCTTATATGTAATGCATTACTTGTCTAGACTGTAATCTGCCTAACAGAAAGGGGTCTGTTGTACTTGGTGTCTCTAATATTAGTCACAAGCCTAATATTAGTTCATATGAGGCACAAAGTAGGTCCTCAATAAATGTTAACTGAATTGGACTGAATTTAAAATTTGTATTCTCTCCAAAATTTGCCCAAGCAGAGAGGTGACTAAGAATTTGGGTTTCAAATGTTATATCCATATGTATCATACATCTGAAATCAAAGCAAGTTGTGTGTGGGAGGAAGAGGAGGCAATTCTTGGTTTGACAGATTTTTATTTCAGTGAGATTTTGAGCAACTGTGTAGTCCATACATCCGCAGGCTGTTCGAACCCTCTTCTGTTCTGAATGTGTTATTTTTCTGTAATGACATCCATTTGATGTACTTTTGCCCTACTAATATTTGCTTTTTTATGCCAGTAAATAAATATAAACTATCTGTCTTTATCCAGTTTATGTTAATT
The DNA here is from genome assembly GCF_011800145.1 of Mirounga leonina. NCBI lineage: Eukaryota > Metazoa > Chordata > Mammalia > Carnivora > Phocidae > Mirounga > Mirounga leonina. The sequence goes on from NW_023270447.1 coordinate 37,460,945, forward strand.
GCTAGTGGCAAAAGCAAGCAATAAAAATAACACAGCACCTAACATGACTTCTTTACATTTTGTTTTTGACTAAAACTTGAGAGGAGAATCATATTTTTTGTGACAAAATTTAGATCTGCCCGTTTTGCTCTAGAAAAGCTGACTTGATTAAAAAGAAAATACAAAATGGCAGAAATCTTAGTAAAATTTATATGAACAGAAAAATAGGGATGGGAGAATATGTGAAATTCTTAATGGACTTGCAGGGAAGTGGGAAGATGTATCCTATTTTCTGAGGCATTCTTAAGAGCCACAAAAATTGAACTTCACTTCATGAGATGTCAAGAAAATGTTGAAGGGCAATTCAATATGTTGCGTACATGGTGGTCCAGTTCCTGGGAGTGTCACTTATCTCACAAGGTAGGAAAGAGTTGTATTGTACTCTGTATCCTGGAGAGAGGATAAGCATATACTGTGCTGCCTTCTTCTTAAGGGGTATTTTTTTTTGTTTTAGTTTTTGTTTATTATTAAGTACATTTAGTCAAATTCTGGTTTAATATGCTAATCCCACTACTCATGAATTTATAATCAATATATTTTTAAACGACAGCACAATAGGAAATTATTATTATTTCAAGAACTCCAAATGCATATAAACACATTTGTCCTTTTACCATTTGATCTAGTTTAAAGATACCTATGTAAGGGCTAAAAATTATCTGACTATAAAATGAATATACTTAATATTTTTGTTAAGTTGGTATGTGTGACTTCTCTTAGCATAAGATTAGAGTGACATAAACATTGTGAACGAATTTATAATCATTTATACTTGTTGGAACGTTAACAGTGATGAATAGCACTAACAGTGGGCAAAAATGGATCAAGTATTACATTCAGTTGCATTAGTTTAAATTTTTACTTTTTTTTTTTAAAGATTTTTATTTATTTATTTATTTGACAGAGAGAGAGATAGCGAGAGAGGGAACACAAACAGGGGGAGTGGGAGAGGGAGAAGCAGGCTTCCCGCGGAGCAGGGAGCCCGATGTGGGGCTCGATCCCAGGACCCTGGGATCATGACGGGAGCCGAAGGCAGACGCTTAACGACTGAGCCACCCAGGCGCCCCTAAATTTTTACTTTTGTAATCACTTTCACTGATGCAGTTTTAAACCATTCCAGTTTTGACAAGTTATTCAAGTTAGTCGTTAATTTCTTCTCATCAGAAAATTTCCTTTATCCTACAAACACAAGTTTTCAATTGTAATTATCCTAAGACCAGAAACTCAACATGGCTTACTGCAGTAAGATAATGCCAACAAAATCATTATCCAACAGAGCTACTGCACTTTGCTGCAGACTTTAATTGCAGCTCCATAAGACCTTAAAATTTTAACAATGGAAAGTCCAGTTTCTCCCTTGGAATGTGGTAGAGGCAGAACAGCAGTATTTCTTTAATTATTAAAGCTACTTTGCTGCAGAATGTTTTAAACAATCTCTAAAATGGTATTTGAAGGACATGGTGAGAACATGTTATAAACCTACACTAAAATAGCACAATTTACTTTAAATCAGAGTAAGAGATTTACTTTTGTGTTCTTAGAATAGCAACATACCTTTCAAAATACAGTTTTTAGAGATATAGGCAATATATGTAAGAATGACAGAAGTCAATTACCATATGGCACACACAGCTAAAAGCAAAGTTGTACAATTAAGTAGATTTATGAATTTTTACATACAGATCTTCATAAGTACTCATGAAAAAATCAGCATTCATACAATTTTAGCTAAAAATACTAACATACTTTCATAAGTATATGTGCTTTTTACAAAGGGCTAGCATTTTAGGACATAATTTTATTATTTTATATATTTTGCATACTTAAAATACACTGAAACAGAATACAAATATTCAGAGAAGTGCATTTCAACTCTGTAGGGTAGGTTTTGCAAAAAATGGCAGTTTGTAATTTCCTAAATGGCAAAATGGAATAAAAACAAAACAAAAAAGGCAGAGCTATTAAGCTCAATGTATCCTGCTCATATGTGGTTAGAAAAGAACTTTTTAATTATATTTAATCAAGCAATAGTTACAATAGAATGAATATAAATTCTTTGTATCTTGCTTTGTTCCAAAAAACAAGTTAAGATGGGGTGAAGGATAAATACGTCGTACTGCACCAAGATGAAGCCCTCTGTAAATTGAGTTTCAAACTCTTCAAAATCCCACTAGGAAACTTATCCTACTTCTAAGTCATATGTTTAAAGAGTTAAAGTAAATGCACCCATTATGTTGACTCTTATTTATTTTGCAAAACATCATTACAAAGACTCATTTTACATGCAAATTGCAATGCTATAAATCATTGAACTGCACAGATAAAGCCAATGTCGTTAATTAACAAATGTGTTTTATAGTTACAAAATTAACTGTTTCACATTAAATTACATAAAATGAAAAGATTCCAAAACCAATCAATCACTGGCTTTTCATATTTTGACTTGGGGCTATCTGGGAATAATCTTTCACTCTGCAAAATAAGTTCACAATGGAACATTTTTAGGAAGTATGGCAGAAAAACTGGGCAACCATACTCAGCCTTTGAAGATAACTAACTAGAGAAATTCTCCTATTTACTGCATTAGGATGACTTCTAAATGATGAATTATTCTGATCTACTCAAAAATACTTATACAAAAATTATATGCGACAGCAGCTTTATATTACAAATAAATAAATTTGACAAAAATATGGGTAATAATGTTTTTCTGAGACCGGTAAAATTTTGTACTCATTGAAATTTAAGGCAACTGAACACACTTGTAAAAAAAAAAAAATCAGGTTTCTCTGTATTAGTCAGAAACGTCATTGTTAAACTTTAACAAAGACCAAACATTTTGCATAAATCTACGGAGTAAGAAGGCAGCCCCCATCAGCAGGTAGCACACCAAAAATGTTTGGTTTCAATAATACAGTTTGGGAGAACTACCTCTACAAAGTCTATTCGTGCTGATGCTCCTGATGCTGCCATTTCTGGTGCCCGAAAAGCTGCTGCCTCCACATCCTCTGTTGTAGGTGTCACTCACTGTATAGTCTCAGGCGATTGGGCAAGGGGCACACTCTGGATCTTCAGATGCTAAGATGAGAAAAATCAATTTCAATGCCCAAAAGATGGAACTCCTAAGGCAGAAGGTGACTAAAATAATTACCAATTGGTCTACAGTAGAGGGAAGTGGAATGTTTGTTTGTTTTAATGCAATTCCATAGAAATAGATTTTAAACAAGATTTTTGTAAGAAGGTACAGCTCTAGGATTAGGAAGAATATCAGATAAGATAGAAACAAAATTAAACTGAGTGGAATTGGACCAGATAACTCAAAACATGCATACTTCCTGAAAGGAGAAAGCAAAACATTCACATAAAGATCATTGAGTGATATTTTCTCAAAAAATAACCTGTAAACTTTCATTTCCAAGATTATGTCTACACATTTAAATTAACTCTCTACAATAACAAGCATTATTGATGCATGCCGTTTAAGGAAAATACGAATGCACCCCAATCAGTATTTTACGCCGAATTTCAGCGTCCTTTTTTCTCTCTGCAAATAACAGCTTTTACTTATTTATTTTTTAAAATTTATCCATTCATCCCAGAGAAAGAGAGCAAGAGCATGTGTGAGTGAGAGTGGGGTTGGGGAGGGGCAGAGGGAAAGGGAAGGAGAGAGAGAATTCTCAGACTCCCTGCTCAGCTGGGTGTCCTACATGGGGCTCCATCGCATGACCCATGACCCAGAGATCACAACCATGAAATCAGGATCTGAGCTGAAAACAAGAGTCAGATGCTCAACCGACTGAGCTACCCAGGCACTCCTAGACTTTATGCATGTCCTCTGTAACATAAAATTTTCTTTTCAAATATATCAGTTCCCATTATACATAGAATAATTCAGCTTAATCTGTATAATGTTTGAAAAAAGCTCTTATATGAGAAAATATCACTGAAAGAAACCAGTGAGAGATATATATGGAAGAAGACATGCTGTAGAAGACTACATTTTATAAAATGAATCTTGACTGGAAGAATGTTTTGGGTTGTAGAAAATAATCATTCCTCCCATTTTTTAAATTAAATATTTAAACAGCAGCTTTTGCCCAGCATGTTTTAATAAAAATATATGTAATTTGTATCTTGAATCATATTTAAAAAAAGACCATTGACTTGAATGCAAAATGATAAATGCACATATTAGAACAAAATAATTTACAAAATATTTACCATCTCTGGAAACACAGCAGTAGCACAGATTAATATACCATGGCTATTTTGAATTAAATCAGTAAAGTAACCATCTTTTTTATTTAAAAAATGGCATTTTTATGACAGTCATTTATACAGCTTGTGCACCTGAATCCCTTATATTTGATATACTGTAAAGGGACAAATGATCACAAATTATAATGATAGATTCTTATCGAACATAATTTTTCAGCAGGAGCCATCCTGAATCAATTAATCATGCTATTACTCTGTTTTAATTTTGTTTTCCAGTTTTTCCAGAAAAGCCACTAATCACATTTCACTTAATGACTTATACATATTTTATTTACAATTTTTGATGTACTACATTTTTTTCAAATTAATTAAATGCTTTACTAACATATAATGATTTAAAAATTGGATATGCTTAAAAAAGCAAATTATGGCATCTCAGATAAATGCAATTATGGTTATACATAATATTAAATGATAATTGAATACCTTAGCTACAATAGAAATTTCTCTTTGCTCCATCTAAAAATACTTCTATATTTTCAATTAAAAAATAAAAATATAATTTTACATTACAATATTTTTACATACAACTGAATTTAGTGTACATTAATCTTAAAGCATTTTCACAGAAGGCAAGAAATAGAGTCCTCAAATCCATATAATTATTAATTATATTAGAAAAACTTGGCAAATGCTCTAAAAGTTGAACAATTCCAGGCTTATAATAGGTAGATTAGGAATGCACATAAACTATTTGAATAAAAATTACCTATCTGCATGTTTAATTGACAGGCAATACATACACAGATTCTTTGTGAGGATATTTTGTCTCATAGATTTTTCTAGAATTTCAGTTTCATTTATTTATTTTTTGGCATAATATTAAGTAGTTATTTAAAAGAGGTGTTTATTTACAAATTGACATAGCTATTTCACATCATATCTTAACTCTTCCAATGTATATTTATTAAGTCCATAGTCTTAACTTTAGTGATGTAAGGAAAATAACAGCATATGCAAATATTACAAAAGTATTATATTTTATATATTCTACTGTATCTTATAAATTAGATGTAGATAATACTATGTAGCTCAAGTTCAAGCTCAAGTTGATTGTGCACTTTGTGTACTTCTCTTGGATAATTTGAAATATGCAATTGGATACCTGTCAGAATCAAAACAATTAAATCTTAGTGTTTTGTCTCAGATCTCTCTGCCTTATCATTTGACCTTCTCAAAGGGCATATAGATTACTCAAGAATGAATTTGTCTAACAGAACAATAATATAGCAGTCAGTATTCTCATTCCACTATTAAGCCAGCCAAAATTCAACAACACCCGAAAGCTTAAAGTACTACAGCATATAATTTGCCTTTGAAGATTGGGCACAAGTACAAATCATTTTTTAAACATCAAAGGTGATCAATAGAGACATCTTTAGAATGGCAAGCAACATTTTATTCTTTAAATACATTGGATAAATTTTCCCAATCTATGTGTCATTTGCAGCATAAGTTTATTAAAACTCAAGGAATAAAGAATATGCTTTTACTACAAAATGTAGTCACTTGACGAATAAGAAAACTGTATACATATTATTTGTATATGAAAGGTTGAACTAAATAAAATGCAATTGTGTGCAAGCTAAATCAACTCTTTTTGTTTTTGTCTTGTTGTTTTAATTTTTTAAATTTAAATTCAATTAATTAACATATAATGTATTATTAGTTTCAGAGGTAGAGGTCAGTGATTCATCAGTCTCATATAACCAGTGATCATTCAACTTTTGAGACTCCTTTGTTCTAAAATATACCTTATAACATTTCAAAATATTTTATTGATACACCAAGGTATTTCAAAAGAGTTTAATAAATAAGTGGAGGGGTGTTTTATCTATGGCCTCCAACTCACTACAGAAGGTGTGTATTAAGAGCTATAAAAGGGAGGGAGTGACAGGATTTTGTTTGGGGAATTCAAGAAATAATATGAAGAGATGATCTATGATCTGAGTCTTTATTTTTCAATAGGTGACAGTGAAAAAGAAGACATTCCAGGCATAGGGAATTGCATGCATAAATATATTAAAACTTTAAAGCAAATAACTTACAAATGGTGAGATATTCTTTTATAAGGGAGCTTAATATGGAGAGAGTTGTTGGAATATGAAGCCATTTATCATATGTCCTTATACATTTATTTCTTTACCCCATTCTTTTTGTTCAACCTAAAAATATATTTCTTCACCTATTCAGGTCAAATTCTTCTGCACTTGATCCCAGACCCTACCAACATTTTCTAGGAAGGATCTGGATTCTTAAGTTTTCTTCTCTTTCTTCTTCAGTGCGGTTCTCTCTACGGGCTCCTTACTCTTGGACTATGTGCAATCTACGACTGCTACCTCTTCTCCTACCCATAACATATATACTTTATGCCTAGCTCAAGTTAACATTTATTTCTTGTTCACTGAACTCAAATTTATTGAGCAGCTACTTTGTGCCAGGCAATGTACTCAACAATAGAGAGCAAGATGAGTTGGTCTCTGTCTTTCTTTCTCTTTTTCTGAAAAAGGCAGTCTATCTTACTTCCTCACCAAACATTCAGTCATCAACCCACTGCTCTCCAGATTTATTGCCCCTCCGATTTAATGATACTGCCTTGCTCTTAGGAAGCTTTTAGTAGTGCTAGTGGTTAGTCATGCCAGTTTTGGTGACATAGAGAGCAATCTAGAAATGACTCCCACATCTGCTGCTGTCTGCTGACCTGAAACTAGTTATTTGACTTCCGTTGAGTGATTATTTTCTTAATCTATAAAACAGACACAGTCACACTTATCTTAGCTTACTGAGCAAAGCTCAAGATGAAATATAATGCACACTTTATAGCTCTCTACCCAGTGCCTGGCACATAAAAGTTCAAGGAACTGTTGTTAGGTATCGGCATCCAAAAATCTTTCTAATTCCAAATCCAACTAACATTTCTCAGTCTTTATCTTCTTTAGGAGCTCTTTGCTTTCTTTGCCTATAGATTATTCCCTTCATCAAAGCTTTTCCTTAAATTCTACGACAAGGCACTCTTCTGCTTCATCTCGCATGTTAACATCTCCTTCATGAGCTCATTCTCTGCCTGTTCTGTAAATACTGGTTTTCTGTTCTAAGTCCATTGCTCTCATCAGTCAATACACAAGGATCTGCTCCCATAATATATGTACTAATGATGCCCAAATCTAGACTTCCAGCCCAATTTTCTTTGAGCTTCAGATTCCTATATTTAACGGTAATCTAGGTATAGAATTAAACCTTCCCAAATTGAATTCACTGTTTCCCCTTTAAACCAGCTGCTCTCTCTGGATTTTTTTTTTAAACGTTCATTTACCTTCACTGATTTACATTAATTATTCTGCAGAACATGGTGATTTCTTACCTGGATTATTACAACAGCCTGTTAATCCATTCCCTCTTCCTGAAATCCATATTCCACATGGTTACCAAAGGAAATTTAATCACATCACCCCCTTATGAAATGAACAGTCTCCCTTGTCCTCTAAATTCGTATGTTGAAGTTTTATCCCTAAGACGTCAGAATGTGACTGTATTTGGAAATAAGGTCTTTAAAGAGATAATTAAGTTAAAATGAGGTCACTAGGGTGGACCTTAACCCAATACAACTTGTGTCTTTATAAGAAGTGATTAGGATATAGATTCACAGAGGGAAGCCCATGTGAAGACACAGGCAAAAGACAGTTATCCACAAATCAAGGAGTGAGACCTCAGAATAAACCAATTCTGCTGGAACTTTGATTTTGGGTTGCTAGTGTTCAGAATTGTGAGAAAATAAATTTCTGTTGTTTAAGACACTCTGTAATACTTCATTATGGTAGCCCAGCAAATGAATATACTACCCTGTGTATATTTCCTTAACAGTTGTTCAAAGTACCTGGGACCAAATCTCAACATAACAAGCCTCCATAGAGCTACCATACCTTCCTATTTAGTTCCCTTTCTGACCACCTTGTGTCATCACGCTATGCTTCAACAACGCTCCACTGCTTATAGTTCTCTGTACACGCTGTATTCTTTACCTTTGTACCTCTGCTACTACCTTCCTTTTCACCTGGCTGATTTCTACACAGTCCTCACCTTAGTCATTATTTTTCCAGGAAGCCATCCTTTACCCTAATTTGATTTTTAAGTAATGCACAAAGAAAAGTTGTAAAACATAGACACAAAGAAGAAGAGGGGAAATCACTATAACCTTTAACCCTAATATGATCATTATAACTCTTTAATGCTTTTCCTTCTAGCCAGTTACACAATTGAGATTTTTACACAATTGAGATTTTAGTGTACAAGCAATTTCGCATTCCATGTTTATTTGATTTGATATTATTCTTTGAGCATTTTTCTATTATTTAAAAAACACATAATTTTAATGACTCATATATTTTACTATGTTGGTTTACCTTGATTAATCTAATCATTCTTCCACAACTAGAAATTCAGAAGTTTTCATTGATTGCCCATTGAATTTTATGTTATGATTCCCAAACTTTTAATTCTAGACTTCTCTCCAGGTCTTTGCATCTGTGTATCAGTTGGACCTCATTGCCAGAGCATTTTACCAAAATGAAACTCAGTATTTCTACCTATTACCATTCCCACCTTTCCCATATCTCCCAAACTTCTTCTGTACCTGTTTATCACAGTAATTCACCCAAATCTCCCAAACTAGCAGCCAGTGGGTCATCCTGTTCTTTCTATCAGCCTTTCCTAGTTCAAATTCAATCATTTACTAAAGTGTTTTGACTCTGTCTCCTAAGTATATCTGTGTCTTTCCTCTTCACTCCACTGTCATTGATTTAAACTGGGTCACATGATCTCTAGGCAATTGAAATGGTCCCTAAATCGACCCCTCAGTCTACAGACTCTTCAATTCTATCTTCCTCAAATTTGCTTCATAACTTTCACCATAACTGTTAAAGTTGCAAATCTGATCATGTCACCCTATAGCTTAATTTTCTTCACTGAAAACCATATTTTAACTGAGATGTTGAGTAAATAAGTGACTTATTTACTGAGATGTTGCCTTTTTTTATTTTACAAATATTTTGGAATTCCAAATGTGTTTTTTGCTTCCATGAGAATTAATTTTGAAAGGCTCTTAATGACTCTACTGACTTCAGATTTTGCTTGAGATTGACTTCAGTAAATTGTCCTGCATGTGCCAAATTTAAAAACAAACAAACGAACCCATGTTCCAACCATTTCTATGGCACTGTAATAGGTGTTTTATACACACATACACACACATATATATTATATATTTATATGTTATTCAGTCCTTTTTATAACCCTCTGAGGAAATCAGTCTGACTTTTCCATTTCATACGAGTGCTTCTTAAAGAATGATATTGTGACTGTTTACATAAATAACTGTGTGCCTGACTCCATCCTTAAACTGGGAACTTGGAAAAACATACTATAAAAACTAAAAACTGTTAAACAATTTAAATATCTTCACGGTAGGTTCAAGGTAGAAAGAATATTAAAAGAGGAAGAGGAGATGGAAAAATAAGGAACTTGTATAAAATCATAACCAGAACTGAATAAAATTATTTTTTCATTTCTAAATTCCTTTGGCATGGAAACATATGATAATTCTGTGGAGTTCTCTATAATGGAGACTTTACTAAAGTAGTTTATTTAAACCAGTGTCCCAAAGGGCCTGAGAAAAAATGTGACTTAGTACTCCTACTGTGAGTTTAAATATATATATAAACTTCTTAAGGTTTAGTCAATTTGCAAATGTTGGAAAAACAATAAACATATTGCTAAAAACATTATTACCCTAAGAATAACTCATTAAATCACAAGCAGTAATCAATAGAAGTCACATTCATCATTTCAAACATGAAACTTAATGGAGCCTTGATGGTAAGCAATAATTACCAAAGAAGCACTACAGCAGAATTGATATTCAGCACTAACAAATTAATTTTGAAGCTAATTGAAAAGAAAATTTGCTTTGAACAACACCACTATATTCTTATAATTTTTTATTATTTTTTTAAGAATGTTCTGATGCATTCATTATACGGGACACTTAGTTCTATATATGTTCTTAAGGAAGGATTATAGTAAGAAGTTTTGTAAAAAAGAAATAGTAAGATAGTGGGAGGGGAAGAATGAAGGGGGAAATCAGAGGGGGAGACGAACCATGCGAGACTACGGACTCAATGAAACAAACTGAGGGTTCTAGAGGGGATGGAGGTGGGGGCATGGGTTAGCCTGGTGATGGGTATTAAAGAGGGTACGTATTGAATGGAGCACTGGGTGTTATACGCAAACAATGAATCATGGAACACTACATCAAAAACTAATGATGTAATGTATGGTGATTAACATAACATAATAAAAAAAAAAAAGAAAGAAAGACAGAAATGGTAAGTAACCCTGAGAATCAATGAAAGTCTATGTCTCTGAGGAGTGTGGATGCCATCAGATCCTAACCTCTAACACTTATTTAAATTTACTTAGGAAGAATTAAAAGATATACCTTTCTAATATCTAGCCTGCTGCTGTGTGTCACACATTGCTGGTTCTCCACATTCTCTCCAGTTTTTGCTTCACTTTGTGAAAATTAGGGAAACCTCACTAAAATGGGGTAAGTAGGATAGAGGGGGAGGAAACAGGGGGGTACCACTTTTGACATCAATTATGGGAAGAACTGTCAATTACAAGACCCCAACAGAAGAATCATCAACTGGAAAAAATCACCAATTGCACTGCCCCTCTCCCTGGAAGGAAAGATGTACTTTGCATCTCCTATAAGAAACTGACTACCAGGGTGCCTGGTTGGCTCAGTCAGTTGAGTGTCCAGCTCTTGGTTTCAGCTCAGGTCATGATCTCATGGGTCGTGGTGAGATGGAGCCCCATGTTGGGCTCCACGCTCAGCAGGGAGTCTGCTTGAGGATTCTCACCCTCTGCCCCACCCCCATGCACACATTCTCTCTTTCTCTCTCAAATAAATATATAAATCTTAAAAAAAAAAAAAGAAATTGACTACCATAATCACCCTGGACTTAGGCTTTTTGCTAATGGACTCATGCTCAAAACAACCCTTTCCAAATTCACCCCTTTTCTCCATAAATAATATTCTTTGCCTTTGTTGGACTTGCCTATAGTTTCGCCATACTTGCAGTTCCTGAATTGAAATCCTCTGTTAATCTCAGATAAACCCATTTTTACTGGTAAAATTTTTGTTTTGTTTTGTTTTGTTGTTTTGTTTTGTTTTTTCTTGGTTAACAACGTCCAGAACCTACAGTTGTCCCAGCTCTGGAAGAGCAGCTCTGTCTTCCTTGGAAAACCATATCTCCCATAAAAAACATTTAATTTTAATAGAGAGGAAGTAAGGAAAACACTACACTTTCATTTTCTCCTATTATTTTCTTTTTTTTCAGAGGCAGTGACTCAAAAAATTGTTTAAAACACAACAAATCTACTTTTTCTATTAGACTGGTCATCCACCTGGGCTCTTTCATTCCAAAATTTGAGGGTTAAAAATAATAATAGACCTAAAGCAAAAACATCTTGTTGAATTTAGCTTGGGTTTCATTCTTTTGCCATTTGAGAATTTGTTATCTTACAACTACAAATCTACTCATGATGAAAAAGTTAGATGAAGTACATTTAGGCAAAGTTTTCCTTTCCAAACATTCTATCTACCACTAAATATTCTTTTCTACCTGGCAGTAACACCTAAGAGCTATGTCTTCACTCATTATTGCTGGTGAATCTAAAGTTATCCTGGTCACAGGCTGATTTTCTGGTCACTCTTGAAGCAACTGGTATTTTGTCAGTAGCTCTGTCTCTGTCATTTATATAAAGGGAACTCTCTTTGGTGACACTTATTCTGATGCTCTTGAGGACCTTAATTCCTTGGCTATTGGAATCTGGTGGCTATTAGTGTTGACTCCAAAAAGTTCACTATAGCTCCATTCCATCCACTACTCTTAGTTCCTCGTTTGACAATTAGTGCCCGACACACTGCAGGTATTTAATGAGTATTTGCTGAATATTGGACAGATGTTTTGCAGGTGGTCAAATGACATCTCAACTAGGATAATAGGAGGTAAGTACTTGCATTGGTGCTTAGGTAATCCTTTTCAGGTAAGGGAAGTTATTTTCTAAAGGTTTGTTGGGGCTAGAGAGGAAGTAGTTCCTCTCTGCTAGGATGTTCTCAGGAGAATAACTAGAATCACCTCATTTTTATACTTTTGGTCTATACTTATTCTGTCCCTAATGACTAACTGCAGCAAGTAACTCTGGTTGCAAACAGATCCTGAAAGATTCTCAAGAACCATCTTATTTTTATGCCCTCATGTTCCTCTTCACTAGACAAAATAGTCAACTTCCCTTGGACAGCAATGGTTGCCATATATTTATTAGCAAGTATCAGCCTGCACGTATTTTATTTATTAGACTAAATATTCAGGTTTCCCTAACATATGATATGGTATTTATTGCCTCAGGGATTTTGTGTATCCAGTTTACAAAGAGATTGTAATCACACCTTTTCTTTGGTTACAAAGTTCCTCACTGAAGACCAGAGGATGTTAATACCCTGTGTTGTAAGCAGTATTTATTTATTTTTTTCCACATTTTTTTATTATGTTATGTTAATCACCATACATTAACATCATTAGTTTTTGATGTAGAGTTCCATGATTCATTGTTTGCGTATAACACCCAGTGGTCCAAGCAGTACGTGTCCTCTTTAATACCCATCACCAGGCTAACCCATCCCCCCACTCCCCTCCCCTCTAGAACGCTCAGTTTGTTTCATTGAGTCCATAGTCTCTCATGGTTCGTCTCCCCCTCCGATTTCCCCCCGTTCATTTTTCCCTTCCTGTATCTTCTTTTTTTTTTTTTAACATATAATGTGGTAGAAATCTTGCAAACTGCCTTTCAGTCTGATGATGTAATTTCCATGTTACCTTATCTCCCAACACTTCAAATACAGGCCTATAGATAGCTGATGTTCTTTTCTTAATATCAACAAACATGGAATAAGATTAGTGAATAAATTACTGAGTGCTGCCTGCCATGGTACTTGGAAGATCCAAAATGGATTTCACTAGGCTTCTGTTCTGACCAGTAAGTTTTTTACACACATTCTTAATAGTATATGTTTGAAGCTGTGTTGAATGTCATCCCAGGCTTTTATTTTTAATTTTGTCAAATTAACCCATTCTTCTGTACAACTATCATTCTATTTATTCTACTCACTTGTTACTGCTTTAGGTAGTATAGAAAGAAATATGAAAGACATTCTGTCATAAAGGAAATCATAGGCCTGTGAGGGAAATAAGCAAGTAAATCAACAATTACAGTATAACAGGAGATATACACACACACACACACACACATATATTTTTAAATTTTATTTCTTTTTGCTATGAGAGCACAGAAAAGGGATGGGCAGGACAGTCAGAGTGGGTTCAGAAAAGGATTTCTGTAGGAGCTTATCTCCACTGAGTTATAAAGGATGAGCAAATTAGTTAATCAAAGAGTAGGGAAAGATGTACTAGGCAGAAGAAATACACAAAGGCCCAGAGATAACAGTGTATAATTCAAGATGACAGGATCATGGAGTGTGACAAGGGGGAAGAAGTGGTGATGAGATAAAAGAGAGTTAAGAAGCAGGTCATGAGGAGCCATTATCTTAAAGAGGGTGGATATTTTTTCTTGAAGGTCATTGAAGTTATTAAGGATTTCAAGGTAGAAAATGACTTAAGATTTGCATTTCAATTTTGGAAAAACAGAGTGGAGTGTGGCAAGAGTGGAGGCAGGAAAACGGATGATTTTAGTAGCTGAGGCATGAGATTAATGATAACCTGAGTTAAAGCAATGGTAATGGAGATTAAGGGAAGGAAAAATATATTTGAAAGTGACTACTCTTAGTTGTAATTTTACATTGACTTATGTGGTTATTTGATTAGTGACTGTCTCTTTTATTAATATAACCTCCATGGGTACAAAGAAAGGGTTTGGTTTTGCCCACCCCCATGTCTCCTATGCATAACAGTGCCTGACATACAAGGGCTTAATAAGTATTTGTTGAATGAATTCTATAATGAGTAAATTCAAAAAGTACATTCATATTAAATGCATACTATGAGTTGGACAGTATACTAGGCACTGAGACTACAGTAATGAACAAACTAGGCAAGATTCCTATTCTCATGGAGAAATTTTAGAAAGGTGAGAATAAGTAATAAATAAGAGAATTTGCAATAGTAATCAGTGTTACCAAGAAATTAAAATAAGACTTTTGGGAAGTGCTACGGTGGGAGTGGCTACTTTAAATTAGAGGGTCATCAAAGACTTTTGGGGCAACTGACATTTGATTTAAGATTTAGATAATAAAAAAGGAGCCAGCAACGGATGGATCTGGGGGCAGAGAGTTCCAGACAGAAGGAAATGAATAAGCAAATTAGACAGATTTGACAGAACCTGTTGACTGATTGGATGTGGGAGTAAGAAACAGGCCTAGGATGATTCACAGGATTTAGGAAATGTTATTTCCATTATTTCTAAATGAGTTTGGGGATACTGGGAAAAGCAGATAGTGATGTAAATGATGAGTTCATCACTGGAACTGCTGACTTTATGTCCCTGTGATGTACTGAAATACCTAGATAATTCATCTCTAAGATTCGTTCTAAGAACAGGAAGAATACAGACCACAACTCTAAAGGATTGTTGCAATAGTGTTCTCTAGGTTGAATTCCTTATTTGACAGTATCTTCAGTTGATGAAATTTGTTGAGAGTCTTCCCAATACCTCCTGCTGCTATTCAGGGCCAGGAGATGCACCTCTGGTTCAAAATTTTCTATTAATGTGGTCATCCAAATACAGCATGACTGTTAATTATTGGCAGGCTCTAGACAGGACTAATTATTTCTAGGCAGAAATCTGGAAATCTGGACTCTTCTACTGTACTCTTCACTATAATACTTCAATGCTGTTTTAATATCTGCTTTCTTGTAAAAATAGATTCACTTCTGTTGAAGGAGGCCCAGTTCTTTTGGTATCTCATCCAATAGTTTTGCCTAGCAAAATAACATCTGTGTCATATTTAAGGATCTACTACCACTTTTTAATGTTCAACCTAGACTACACAGTTGAGTTCAGATCTGTGTTTCAAACCCTGTCTTGGGCTGTAGGTATTCCCATTGTGCAATAGATGAGAAGAGGGAAAAATAGACTTCTTTACTGAGGACACTTTGTGGTTAATTTTGGAAGGTGTTGTACTAACTAATGACCATCCAAGGTATGAAGTGCCCTTTGTATCAGACATGCCAGAGGTTGTCCTTCTATATAAATACTTAACCACTGGAATTTCACAATGAAACGTTATCTCAGTAGAGAAGGTTCAAACTCAAGGAATTTGACCTGATAAACCTGTCCTACTTGTCAGTTAACTAAAAATTCCAGAAAGCTAGACTGTCTCATAAATTCTAAGATTATACTGTCCAATTGAAAGTCTTTGGAATTATAAGGGAAGATGGGTTAAATAAATATTGAACTTTATTAATGAGTAATTTTGGGAGAAATAACATTTTACGATATCAATCTTCCCATAAAAGAAATGATATATCTTTCCATTCATTTAGATCTTCTTTTATGACCTTTAATTAAAATTTATAGTCTTGGGGCACCTGGGTGGCTCAGTCATTAAGCGTCTGCCTTCGGCTCAGGTCATGATCCCAGCGTCCTGGGATCGAGCCCCGCATCCAGCTCTCTGCTCCGCGGGAGGCCTGCTTCTCCCTCTCCCACTCCCCCTGCTTGTGTTCCTGCTCTCGCTGTCTCTCTCTCTGTCAAATAAATAAATAAAATCTTAAAAAAAATTTATAGTTTTCCTTCATAAGCATTATGCCTTTCTTGTTAAATTTATTCCTAAATATTACTTAGTCTTGGTTTCTATTGGAAATGGAATATTTATTTCAGTTTCTTTCATCTTTTTTTTCTAGAATGGAAAAATATTGATATTCATATATTTATCTTGTCTCCAACCATGTTGAAAATTTTAGTAGTATATTAGGGCTTAGACTCGCTAAGTGTACATAAGTATGAATGTATGGTTAACAAGTTATATAACGGTTACTATCAGTTTCTTCTATCTGATTTATAGGTAAGACAGCTCTATCTTTGAAACCTTATCTACCTTTAAGAGTTATACAATATTGGGCAAATTGTTTAACCTCCTTAAGTTTTATTTTCCTCATCTATAAAATGTAAACTGATAATGGTATCTATATTACAATCATACTATTTGGATTAAATATACCGATAATATAAGACAATTTCATACAGTGCCTGGCAGGTATAAAACCCTGTGAAATGTTGGCTGTTATTATTACTAGTGCTCCTGAAGAAATCAGTTTTAAGTAACAACTGTAAATCGTCCAGCAGTATTGCTTCTTAACAATATTTAAAGGGAGAATAGATACAAGATTTAAATAAGCAAACTAGAAGGCCGTGGATTCTTCTGGATAGCAAGAGGTTCTCCAGGCAATATGGAAAAAAAATGATCCAAACAAAAATACAATGACAGCCAACCATTTAGCAAAACAATCCAATAAAAGAATACGTATTTCACCCAATGAGCCTTTTCAAATTAAATACAAGAGCAACAACAAAGCAATTAAAAAAAAAAAAACTCTTATCAGAGAATCAATGTCTGCATGAAGAAAGAAAAATAAAAGAGAAATAGAATGGTGAATTAAGCTTTGTGAATTGTGGGAAACACTGGAAAAAAGAGAATTGAACTCATAAGTTGACTATCACTTATGACTATGAAATGAATATATTCAGTATAAATGTCTGTTCACATCATTTAGCTCCATTTAACTTAGTAATAAAAGATTAATAGTTTCTTCAAATATTAACACATCTTACTGAAATCTAACTGATTCTCTAGGAAAGTTTTTTGCTGATTTAAAAATGGGTCAAAATTAACACACTGTATTTGACAGTATAGAGAAACTTCCCATTCTGTTTTGGAGTCCTTGTTCCTTTCTCAGCATTGCTAGCTCTTAACAAAATCATTACATTTAGAGAAAGGTTGACAACATTTAAGTTTTTATAATTTAACTAAGAAAAACTTCCCCAAAAGTGATTAATTTACACTTGTCAAAAGAAAGAGACTTAAATTCAGAATCCATTAACCTACCTGCTACCAGAGAAAAATAAAAAGGAAGAAAAATTCCTGGCTCAACTTATAACAAAAACCTGTACTAAACGGAAAGAGAAGACAGAATATTCAGGTTAGCTGTCTGTCAATAGAATATTGGTTTGGGGGATCATAATTAATATAATAATGATCATTTTGATAACACATATATAGTAAATCTAATATGAGGTATGTAATACTAATATAATATGTTAGAAAAGCTAAAGAATAAACTTTAATCTGGATAATGCAAGAATCACAATGGATGTGTTGTCTGCAAATTAAGAAGTATTTAAATTTGTCTTCATCTAATTGTTGGAAATGATCAAAAATCAATTCTGATACATTTACTAATGTAATCCTCATATACACAGATGGTACAAACTGAGCCACTTTCAGCAGAAACATGCAATGTTATGGGTTGTATATGAAGCAGTAGATTTGGGTTTGGGTTGACCCAGCAAACCTTTTTGGGGGGGAGCAGTGGAGCTTACTTTTGCTTGTGAATAGTGACATTTATTTCCTGATCAGTTACCTAGGGTTTAAAGTACATTTTATAGTTGCAAAAACCACTTCCTTAACTATCCTTTCCAGATCTGTATAAAGTTTGTCTTGGATGGTTAGTGTCATTTTCTATTAAACCCTGATTGGAATACAAATACAATTCAAGTTTTACCCTTCTCGTTTCTGTGTAAAGGAGTTCTTTGTTGGATGTAGACATAGAAATTCCAGTAAACTGAGTTCTGTGTGTACACTGATTGAAAAAAATTATAGTCTTCCTATAAAAAATAACAATAAGTTATCTTTGAATCTATATGGAGCAGGATTATCATTTTAATAACTATTCTTTCTGGGTCACACAATCAGGAAAAGGGATCTTTGCTAAATATTTTCCTTACCACTAGTGATCCTCTATTGAAATTGCCTAATAAGAAGACTCACCATGCAACCAGTTGCAGTAGGGAATTGGATTCTTAAATCAAGTCAAACATATAGAACTACTTAAATTTTCATAAATTCAAATGGATTATTATAGGCAGAAGTTTGTATTTTATTTTGTATTCTCTATAGCTTTTCTCACACTATAAGCTGTGGTGGCATGCTTTGAACATATTACAAGATTCATGGCAACATTAAACAAGTCAGGAATAATTCAGTGCAATAACTATGAGAATGTAACAATATCACACTGTATTTATGAAAGCATCCATAACATTAATTATTCCTTATTCATCCTTATGCATTTTTTTTTGCCTCTTTGAATAAGACTGTTTACTACCTTTACCTGAATTAGAATATATTCAGAAGAAAAATTATCACTTGTTTCAATAGGCACACCATCTTCCTTTGGTACTGACTTGACTGACTGTATGTCCTCTTATTTACAGAAGTTGTACCCCATTCCACCCACTCTCAGATTCCCCAGTCAGGACAATATTCTGCCTGACGCTCACTGCCATAATGATAAGAACGTTCGATTGAGGCAAAAATAACATTTATATGTTACTTGCATTTGGCATGCTTGTGAAATGTTGATGGGGTTTTCCTATGCCACAGCATTCTAAGAGCAACTTTTTGAAATTAGCCAGATATAATTCTAGATGAAGGTCTTGAATTTATTTCCATATGATCTTCATGGTTATTCAAGTAATTACATTGTATTTTTAAGACAAAAAAAGTTTGAAAACATAATAGATCTTAAACCTGACATAAAACATGCTATTATATTTACTATCACCTAAGCATGGAAACAACAAAGAGAATTGAATACTTGACCTTAAAAGTATCACAAAATGTATAAATATTAGCAGCATATAAATCTACAGATCTTCATTATCCACTGTGTGAACCAAAAGCAATAATTTGAAAATTTTCAAAAATTATTTCTATAAGTAAACACATCTTTCTTCAGTCACATTAATGACCCATATATCTACTCAAGGAGTTGGTTGGTTACATTTTGATCTGAGTAAGTTTGCCAGATTTCAGTATGAGAATATGAGACACATGATGTCTGATTCACAGTGTGGAGCACAGGGGAGCACTGACAAATATTGTCTGGGTGTATTACGCTGTAAGTATATCACTAGGACTTCTGGTTCCAAGTCAAAATATGTGTTCTGTGAAAACAAATGACATTTATTTCTTCACTTATTTAACAATCATTGATCAATTGTTCAACTCCGTGCCAGGAAGGATGCCAGGCATTGAAGAGGTTACTACAATAAATATAAGGACTCGGAGAACAGTTCCCGAGGAACAAGAGGTCAGATAACTCAGGAAATGCAGAATGGACACTTGTGCCACAGCAATTTAGTGCAAATATGACTCATGGTTAGTGGGCCAGAGGGGGTGATTCTAATATCAGTACTTTGGCTTCCTGAGCAGTTGTTACCTGACTCCTGCTGCGTGACTGCCACTGGGAGGTACGACAGACAAAGCAGAGGTAGAATAGGTAAACTTGGATTCCAGAGCCCTGTCAAAGTTTCCAACTCAGAGGATGAAAGGGAAAAGAGAAAAGAGAACACCAGGAGTGACCTGGCATGGTAATACTGGTGTAGCTTACATGGGTATGGCTCCCTTCGCTCTGAATTTCTTTTTATCGTGAGCAAAGAATACTGCAATATTTGATTCCCTGTGAGAAGTTTCTCTTGGCTTCATTTTTGTTCCTTCCTTCTGAAGCTTAAGAAGCACTTTCATTTAGCGTGCATCAACTATGTGCAAACACTTTGGGGTATAATATACATATTATATTACCTATAATGCCTAAGTACATGATACCTATAGGAAACTGAAGTTTGAAGAGGGTAAATCATGTGCTCTAAGGGACACAGGTACTAAGTCATGAAAGAGATTTGAATTCATGTTTGCCTACTTTAAAGTCCAAGTCTCCTCCACATGACCATGGTGCTTTTCCTGCTCCTGATGTAGGGTGAGTTAAGGAAAAAGAACCCAGATTTGATTTTGTAACTTAAAAAAATATATATCATCAAGAGAACTTCTGATTTCTTAAAATACTGGTATATTTTGGAAATCTGCATTGGATTTTAAAAGATTTTTAATTTTACTATTAAAACTGTTGGAATAGCTCATCTAATAGCTATTTGTTTTTCAAAACAATAATTTTTTTAAAAGATTTTATTTATTTATTTATTTATTTATTTATTTATTTATTTATTTATTAGGGAGAGAGAGCCGAAGTGGGGAGGAGGAGCAGAGGGAGAGGGAGAAGCAGACTCCCCACTGAGCAGGAAGCTCCACACGGGCTTGATCCCAGGACCTCAGGATCATGACCTGAGCCAAAAGCAGACGCTTAACCAACTGAGCCAACCAGGTGCTCCACAATAATTACTTTTTAATGCATACTTGTGAAACAATAACTTTATTCTGTGTGAATTTACTAAAGATTTTTGGATTCTCATTGTATCATGTCATCCCAAATATAATGGTTAAAAAATAGTTTATGATATACCAAAAAATTCATATTCCTGTTTCATCTTCCTTGTCTGGTAATTACAGATAAAAAAGTCAGTATGTATTTCTATTTTAAAATACAGATGGAAAAAAGAAACCAATGGAAGAAACTTAGGGAAGTTAATTATCCTTGTTACAATTATATCCAAGGTCTCAACTTATAAACAGGCTAGAGTTAAGACAAAACTATGTTGATTTACTCATTTAAAACTTATTTTGCAGGTGGACTAGGAATAGCAAACATAATCAGTTTATTTAATGGGATTTTGTATCATCTATCCAAAGCCTTATAAATGGAACATCTGCTAGATTTTATAAAGGAGTAAACTTTACTTATGAACCAATATGGAATGTTAATCATTATATTTGATAAAGAATATACAAAATATTATGTAAATTACTGAATTACAACTGAAGCAAGAATTTCAGGTTTTTCATTGTTACTGTAAATGGTAACAGCTATTCACTGCTCAAATCTACTGAGTTTGTATTTCTTATCTACTTTATCCCACAGTTTGCTGAGTTTTAGTTCTGTCTTCATCTTGGATTAGACTCTTTCAGCATAATTCTTATAACAACTCAATATTTACTTTAAATGCAAAATTTTCTATCAAGAATTATATCTAAAAGAAAAAAATAAGAGGTGGTAGTTTCTTAATAACTCAAGTAGAAGACAATTCCATAAAAACATGGCTTATTTTACAATTTCAGATAGATCACGAACCACCAAATAATGGTTCCTTCAACACAACAATGGAACACACTGTGTTTCATCTATTAGTGGTTTTTGTTTGTTTGTTTTTCATGATAGCATTCTCATCAGGGGAATGTGAAGTAGTTGCATTTGGGTATCGTGCATGATTTAAAGATTTTGTAAACATTTCATTTAGAGGCCACAGAAACTTTGGTAAAATGTGTCTATAGCAAATTATAATTGCATTTTGGATATTCAGACACAAAGTGTTTTAAATGGTTTGCTTCCCTGGCAATAACATTTGGCAGTCTAGAAGAGGCCATATTGCTTCACAATACACTGTGCCTTCATTACTTCTTTCTTTAGAATACATTTTCATTTTACATAATGCTATGGAAATTCATTCCATAAAAAAGTTTTATAATAAATTTTCTTATAAGGAAACATAATCAAAGAATATACCCAGAGACATTTGGGAGGGTATGTGCTATGGTGAGCGCTGTGAATTGTGTAAGACTGTTGAATCACAGACCTGTACATCTGAAACAAATAATACATTATATGTTAAAAAAAAAAAAAAAAGAAGATGGCAGGAAGGGAAAAAAGAAGGGGGGAAATCGGAGGGGGAGATGAACCATGAGAGACTATGGACCTTGAGAAACAAACAGGGTTCTAGAGGGGAGGGGGGTGGGGGGATGGGTTAGCCTGGTGATGGGTATTAAAGAGGGCACATACTGCACAGAGCACTGGGTGTTATACGCTAACAATGAATCATGGAACACTACATCAAAAGCTAATGATGTAATGTATGGTTATTAACATGACATAATAAAATAAAAATTAAAAAAAAAGAATATATCCAGTGTTGATATTTTTTTCTTTTTTAAAAAAGATTTTATTTATTTATTTGAAAGAGAGAGAGAGTAAGAGAGAGAGTATGAGAGTACAAGACTATGTATTATTATTTAATGAAAAAAATATCACAGACTTTGACTTCCTATTCATTTCTGGTCCTTACAATCAATCAGGTATTTGCCAGGTGCCCACCAAGGGCTTGGCATCATTCTAGGCACTGAAGCACTCCTTTCCATACTGCACTGCCTGCTTTTATTCAGCAAATGCTCTGTGAGAACTTTCCTTTTGCCCCACATTGTTGTCAATATAAAGATAAAAATAAGGCATAGTTCTTCCCATTACACATGCACAATCTTGGTGACATACTCTTATTTTTTTTTTAAGATTTTATTTATTCATTTGACAGAGAGAGACACAGCGAGAGGGAACACAAGCAGGGGGAGTGGGAGAGGGAGAAGCAGGCTTCCCGCGGAGCAGGAGCCCGATGTGGGGCTTGATCCCAGGACCCTGAGCTCATGACTTGAGCCAAAGGCAGACGCTCAATGACTGAGCTACCCAGGTGCCCCATTGGTGACATACTCCTAGACAAGTCAGAGGAATGCACAATGTTATGGTAGCAAAGGTAAGGAATAATTACTTGTGCCGTTGTGTCCAAAGACACTTGATAGAAAAACTGACATAGGATTCTATTTTAAAGATTAATTTTGATTGTATATCAAAAAGACAGAAGAGCAAATAAACATTCCTTCCTGTTTCACATCCTCAATTACCTCTTTTCTCTCTCTGAGATTCTATAGTCCCAGACCCTTGGCACTCTGTCAACAGGGTGAGTTTCCTTGTTCCTCTCCTCCTCCATTGGGAGTACCCGACAAAACCCAGTCAGCTGTTTCCTGTTGTGCGTGCAGCAAACTAGCTGACTTTCTGAAGAAGACTGCTCAACTTTGCTCCATGGATTTCTTTCAAACTAAATTTAAATTTCAAATGGACAGTCAACACTGCCAGATGATTCTGTGACATCACCCTGGTATATTCACTTCCCCATTCTATAAGCCAACTACTCTTTCACACTTTCTCACATCCCCTCAAATCTCCAACATTTCCTATCACTCTCAGGTGATAACTTTTCTTCATATTTCATAGAGAAAATGCAAAGCAGTTAGTTGAGAATGTTCTTAGTTTTCTATTCCCAAGCCAGCTATCTATGTTCATATCCATTTTCTCTAGGACCCTTATGTTTCCATGTTAGAAGGATTTTTGCTTCTTTTTTTTTTTTTTTTTTTTTGGATTTTTGCTTCTATAGCTACATCACTCACTTGTGTTCTCCATCCCATTCCATCACCTCCTCAAGCATTTGGTCTTATAATTATTTCTCTTCTGCATCTTTGTTTTCTCTGTTTCTACTGGATTATTCCCATCAGCTTGCAAATATGCCTTGACATTATCCATCTTAAAAATCCTTTCCATGATACCATATCCCCATCCAGTTACTGCTGGCTTTTTACTGTTATTCTGCAACTAAACTCCTTCAAGGAATTGTCTGTACTTGTCATCTTTTGTTAATCCGTATTCTCTCCTAAACCACTCCAATGAGGCTTCACATAATGCATTACTGAAATAGCTCTTATCAATGATCTATATCTTGCTAATGCCAATGCTTAGCTTTCTATTCCAATTTTACTTGACCTCTAAGTGGTGATGCAATTGACTCCTCTCTTCCTCTTTTAGACGTCTGTGTACTTCTCGCATTTGGTTTCCTTCTTAACTCTCATTTGTTCACTCTGAGATTCTTTTGTAGGTCACTTTCCTACAAAACACTTGTTGTTACTCTGAGGTTTGTAGGGTCACTTTCCATGCTTGAACTGCAAATGTTAAAGGGTTCCAGGTTCAGTTCTGTGTTCTCGTTTCTTTTCTATATTCTCTCCCTTGATTACTTCAACCAGTGTCTGAATTTTAAATATCCTCATGCAGTGAAGACTCTTAAAATTGTATCTCTATCTTCCTGAGCATATGATTTATGTACCCAACTGCCTACACTTGATTGTCTAATAGGCATCTCAAACTTTCCACTGCCAATATCAAATTTCTGATTCCCTTCATCTGCTCCTCTTCAAATTTTCTCTATATTTGAGAAAATTTCGCCACTATCCATCCTATTAGTCAAACCTAATCTTTGGGAAATTTCCTTGATTCCTATCTTTTGCTCTCATCACAAATTCTTTCCATCAGAAAGGCTCTTCTTCCAAATGGATCTTAAATCTGACCATTCACCATTTTCACAGATACAATCTTAGACAAAGCCATCATCATGTTTTATCTTTACTATTGCAATCATTTCCTAATTGGTGTCCTTTCATTTTGTCCACCTAAAACCCCTTCTTTGTAGAACTGCCATACTGATCTTTGTAAAACTTCAATCAAATCACACTTCTCCTTGCTCAAATCCTCAAATGGCTTTCCATTTCAATCAGAATATAATCCTAATTTTCAAACATGGCTCACAAGGCACTTTATAATTTTGCCCCACTTGACTTATCTCATCTCATACTCCTTCACTCCATGCTCACTATGTTCCATCTGCACTGGCGTTTTTATACTCAGATACATTGGGCTTACTCCCATCACAAGAGCTTTACACCTGCTGGTTTTTGTTGTTTTTGCTTTTCCTCTAGAACTCCAAATCATTTTCATTATTCAAATCTAAGTACAAAATGCCACCTTTTTTACAAAGGTCTTCCCTGACCAGCCTAACCAACCAACAAACAAAACAAAACAAAAACCCAAAAGCAACAATCCACCAATTAAATATAAAAACCCCCAAAACACAAACACTTTCTATAATAACATCCCATTTTCTTTAAAACAGTTACGTATCTTATTTCTTACTTGTGTTTATTGTCTGTCTCCTTCCATCAGACTTGAAAGTATTGAAGAATAGAGGATCTACTGCTCATTGTCTCTATTACTCATTGTCATATCCTCTAGCACCTATAATAGTGTCTGACATGTTAGATACACGTGTATTTAATTAAAGTTATTTTTAAACTGAATTGTTCATTATATAAAGTGAGAACATATCAGTAAATGTGCAGAAGCACAAACCTACAAGTCATATTTAAGAGAATTAAGTGGGGACTATTTGGAGGGAAGGTAGAGGTCAGACTGCAAAGGGTCTTGAATACTATATTTAGTGGTTTGCATGTTATTGTACAAGCAATGGAAAGCCAAAGGTTTTAAATTTTATATTCTCTTTTAAATAGAGCCTTTAGGTATGAGATCTTTCTTTTATAAAAAGAAAGTATATATTTTAAAATGCATATCCACATAGTTGGATGTAATAATTAAAGAGATGTTCTTTATGATTTTATTTAGTATAGGAAATGCTTTTTCTTTTGCTTCTGGAAATTTCATGAAACATTTAATCAAAATAAAGTTTTTATTTATAGAAACTTGTTTAATTTAGATATGTTTCACTATAATCAGAAGAATTAATACACTTCATAGCATTTTAATGTAATTAAAACACATAAATTCATTTATCTAAATTACTACTGAACATTTCTTAGTGGAAAATGTATTCTTTTTAAAAATTTTATTTTAAAGAGAAAGAGCACATGCGTGCAAGTGGGGGGAGGGGCAGAGGAAGAGAACTTTCAAGCAGACTCCTCCTTAAGCTCAAAGCCCCATGCAGTGCTTGATCTCAGGACCCATGAGATCATGACCTGATCAGAAACCAAGAGTCAGACCTCAACTGACTAAGCCACCCAGGTGCACCCTAAATGTATTATTTTTACCTTTTAATTCATGTAGCATAATATTTTCTATCCCATTTTTTAGAACAAACTGTGGGAGACATAGCAACTTAGAAATATTTTTTTTTGCGTCTGTTCAGCAGAAAATCAAGCTTTTTAAGGATGTATTTTGCATACTGAAAGACTTGAATTAACCCTGAGTTGAGTAGAGAGGAGAGTGGAAACATAAAGAAAGCAAAACAATCTATAAAGAGATATATTTCATCCGTTTTATTGGTCTTATTGAGCCAACTATGGTTTGTTATTTACTCATCAAGGATCCTTTTTAGAAGTAAAAATCAAAACATGGGTGGCAGGGAAATCTTTTTAAATGCTGGAGTAAAATCTGTCTCCTGAAGTTCAGATTTTTATGCACTTACTAGAATACTATAAAAGGATGCTAGCGAAGATCAATTCACCAGTACCTTTTGAGTGTCCATTACTGCTGAGACTGTGTGCCACTACAAAATTTGTAATTGGCAAAGAAAAGCATACTGTTTAGCTTTGCTTCCTTGATAGCTGGACAATGGAGTTGAAGCTTATTATGAGGTTTTTGAGTCAAACTATAATCAGATCAAAATTCCTGTGAAAACTTTGCCTTGGAAAATCTCTAACAGATTTTCTAAGCGACTACTCTGGCTGCAGAATCTATGGCTAATTTCACAGTGAAAGTAATGGTAAAATTAAGGGATGATTTGGAGTTTTTCAGACAGAAAAGGGGAAGATTCCAAGAAATGCTTGGAAATACAAAGGTGCACTGTATATTGGATGTAGCAGAGAGATCCTGTGGGATGGTAATGTTGAGAGGTAATGGCACTAGAAATGTTGACTCTAAACTACAAAAGGTCTTGACCTATTTGTCTTCTGTGATCGGTGAACAGTCATTGTGAGCTTTTAAACTGACATGTATCATGGTGTGTTTTAGTAAGGAAGCTCTGAGAACAGGAGATGAATTCCAATGGGAGAGATAAGAGGAAGGAGTCACTGGAGGTTAAGGCAAGTAATATTAAGGACCTCAAGTTAGGAGTGACAGAACAAAGGAAAGAGTTCTTGCATGTGACGTAAGTTCATGGCCAGTGGATCTGGGGGCAGTAAGACAGGAAAAAGACGATTGAAATTTCTAATTTCTGTAATTAGGTGGGTGGTACTGTCATGAGGCAACATATAATTAAAAACCCGGGATTTCTGTTTTGTTTTGGTTGGTTTGGTTTGGCTTTGCTATCAAGTGAAGGGTGAAAGAGAGAGATAAAGATGATTTTGGTTTTGATATTGGTGAAAATTCCATTTGAGATCTGGCTATTAGAATACAGAATTGGAATTCATGTAAATATTTATAAGTCACCACCACAGAGGTAATATCTGAGACCACAAGGGTAGATCTGTTAACTAGGTCTTTTGTGTCTTTGTGTATATTTTCTGGCCCAAGACTCTGAAACCAAGATCAATACTTGGCCAATGATGTTCAGAACATATCTTTAGTAAAGATACTACATTTATCCATAAGGCAAGGAGCAATCATCCACATTAAATTTGAATTTGCAAATATGCAGTGAATGGATTTATAAAAGTACAGGAAGTCATAAATGGTGGATATGTTCCTCATGGTGCTTGTTGAGAGTTTTTATTTTTTTTATCATGTCTTTTACAATTTGAGTTCAGTTTACCCAATTTTAAAATTTTAGAAATCTTAAAAAGAAAAAAGTCCTTAATAATTGATAACTAGATACTTAAAGTTTTTATATACTTTATTAAAGAGAAACAATCATTTATGTGAGTTTTCATTATAGTACTGCTTGAGATATAAGAAAGGCATATTAGCATCCCACATTATTTTTAAGACTTTGTTATAAAGTAAATAATAAAAACCCACCATTCCCTTTCTAATAAAGAGATTTTTATGAGTTAAAATAAAAATATATAATTCATGCATTTTTTAAAAACACACTCAAGTTTTCTAAGTGCCATAATATAACTACTTTTGTTTAAATACTTCTCTAGTTTTAAATGATCACAAGATTCATTTCATCAACTGTTACCCAAAACATATTTTCCAGTTTAACGGAGGTAATGACCACTGAGTATTCTTTAAAAATGATGATACTGAAGTTCAGAGAAGTTAGATAATCCATAAACAAGCAGCAAGGACTTAAACAGAAACCCAGGTTTGTCTGACTATAAAGTATATACCCATTGCAGTACACTATGGCTCTTCTCAGGTGAAATAGAGCCACATACAGGCTAATTGTTCTGTGAGAGACGAAGCCTTAAACTCTTATGAAACTGAAGCCATACCATTTTCAACCTTACTATTATATCAGGCAGTTTTCATCTTTTGGTAAATTCATTCATTAGGGATCAGACTGGCTATTAATTGAAATACTCCGAAAAAAAAATTTTGGTTCCATGGTTTTATTTGCCTTTTGTGCCCTCTCTCTCGCTCTTGACTGGACTTGACATAACGTTAGCTAACGATAATATTCCAAGTCTTAATTTTATGTCAAGAATATAAGGCTAAATAGAAGTACAAATTAGTTCAGAAGACAGAGAGCTCACAACCTATCCTTTGGTGAATCTTGGAAAGTGTGTTTGATATTTTAGAAGGGATTCTCATAATCACATTGTTATAATGAGTTATAACTTACAGAATGCTTTTAAGTATAGAATGTCATAATTATCACTTATTTAATTTTATTTTAAAATATAAGACCAGGTGAGAAGAAGTAAAGAAAATACCTCATTCTAAACGCAACTCTCTAAAACCAAAGGTCACTAATATGGTTATCCTTGGTTAGTTAGCTTGTTATATTGTCACGTTTGAGAAAGATCACCCAGAATGGGATGGTACCATGTGTTTAACAAAACACCATGTCTTATAAATTGATATACATTCCTAAAAGCATAAGGTAATATGATGATAAAAATACATTGTATCCAATTATGTATTATAGTCACAAAAATAGAGTTAATAGAAACATCAAAAAGCTTTTCTGTAAGCTGTGCCTGACAATGGAATTTTTTGTTACAATAGCACTAAGGAACCTATTGATGTATTTCATTGAAGCAACTTGTACAGTAATGCCAAATGAGATAATTCATTAATAGGATACTGAAATGAGAATAGAAAATGACTTAAGTCACACCTGTCCAGTTCAGAAAGCATATTATTTTATGACTTTTTCTTCATTATTCTGACAGTGATAACTGGTAGTAAAATAGATAACAAAGGAAGAGAGGTTTTAAAAGAGAAATCATGACAAGTAACATTATATTTTTGTAATCTGCCTATAAAGTAATCTTACTTAAAAAGAAAAATGAACTTACATGAAAACTGAAAACATGTATTTGCAAATGAATAAAAATTTGAGTGATAATTCCAAATATAGCATATTTATTACCATTTAGGTTGGAAAATAATAAATCTGCCTTACATATATATCATCATATATAGAGAACCTTTATCCCTAAAATGTTCATTTTTATAGAATCATTTTAGTACATAAATGAAACTCTCCCCTTGTCCTCAATATATACATGTATTTAAAAAATGAAGCTGATCATTTTCTCCATGGTGATAGTGTTTCTTTTTATTTGCAAAGTTTTTCTATTTTAAAGCAGCTTTTTAAAATAAATTTTATATTAAAACAATCATAAAATTATAAAAAGTTTCAAAGTACTGCACCAATAACTTTTCTGAACCACTTGAGAATAAATTGCAATCCTGGGGCCTCAACATTTCCAAGTATTTCAGTGTATGTTTCCTACAGACAAGAACATTCTCCAACCAAATCAAAATACAACCATCCA
This sequence comes from Mirounga leonina, assembly GCF_011800145.1. Lineage (NCBI taxonomy): Eukaryota > Metazoa > Chordata > Mammalia > Carnivora > Phocidae > Mirounga > Mirounga leonina. Next base: position 37,491,051 of record NW_023270447.1, read on the forward strand.
AATTAGGAAATTTACATTGCTACATGGCTACCATATAATCCTCAGGCTCCATGCAAGTGGACCAGTTGTACCAATAATTTTTTTATAGCTAAAGAAACAATTCAGAATTACTGCTTTTAGTTATAATGTCTCTCTAGTCTGAAATAACCCCTTAGTCTTTTCTTGACTTTCCTAATCTAATGTCTCTTATTAATAATGCTTTAATGTAGCTCTGGTTTTAATTTATATTTATAATTCAAGGGATCTTTTGTCTTAGAGAATGTCCAGATAAGGTATAATGTTTCAGTGCCATTTGTGAATAGTTATATATATGTTGTGTGTGCGTCCTTAGGCATTCTCACAAATAAGAGGAATTTTTATTTAAAAATAAAACTCACCATTATCACTACTTATATGGTGTTAGATTACTTCCATGGAAACAATTCCTAAATTTCATTTTATTTTATTTTTTTAAGATTTATTTATTTATTTAGAGAGGGAGAGTGCAAGGTGGGGAGGGGCAGAGGGAGAGAGAGAGAATCTCAAGCAGATTCCATGCTGAGCATGGAACCCGATGAAGGGCTCAATCTCATGACCCTGAGATCATGACCTGAGCAAAAACTGAGAGTTGGATGCCTAACTGACTGAGCCACCCAGGCACCTCCTAAATTTCATTTAAAAAAAATTGTTCTATCCTTTCATTTTTATCTTGGCAAAACTATGTTTCTTGACTAAATGTATCACATTTAATGACAAAAGCAAAGAAATAAATTACACTACTTTTCAGGTTTCTTTAGTTGTTATAAATATTAATTTCCTTAATTTGAAATTATTTTCCTCCCTTGTCATGCCTTGGCTACTATGTGTAACTTAAAGCCACCAGAGGGAGCATGTGTGTGCGTATGTGTGTGTGTTTGTTATGTGTAGGTTTAAAAATCTAAGCTCAGCTATCTGCTATTGAGAGACTCATCTGATTATAATATTTGATATTTCATATAATTTTCAATGGCAAAAAGTAATCAAGTGACACAATATGTCCAGGTCATATAACAAATATTTCTAATTGTGAATCAACATATTAACATTCTTGTTTATTTATTGTTAACTATTTGCCAGATACTGTTTTAGGCACTGGAAATTCAGCAGTAGCAAAACAGAGAAAAAAGTCTTCTTAATAGAACTTCTCCTGAGGAGATCATCTCCAAGTAAACAAAGAGTCAAAATAACTCATAGAACCATAAATAATATTAAGAAAATCAAAAGGAATAGTGGAATGGCATAAAGGCAAAGAAGGGACACACTTATGTGATGTACTCTGAAGAGGCAACATCTGAAGAAAGATGTGAATCATAAGTAAGGTCTAGCCATGCAAAGATTTGTGGTAAGAGAGTTCTAGATAGAGAAATAGCTAGTGTAAAAACTCCAAAATGGAAACAAACTCATTTTTTTTTACTTCCCTTCAAAAAATGTAATTTTTGAGATAATTCTGCTATGAGGAAAATTGTACCATGAAATCTAAAAGTTTTCTTTTTGTTTATCCATTTTTTTCAGATGTTCAATATCCTCAATTATTACACATAATCAAGACCTACTGTTTCAGGGATTTTTAAGCAAATGTGTGTCTGAGGAATTTAATTTTCTCACTCATTCATATACCTAGAAGAATGATCATAAAGGAACAGTTTAAGAAAGTTTATAATAGAAACTTCTATGTAGTAACAAAAAGAATTTGTCCCACAATCTGCATATATCAAAATGTCTCATATATCAACATATTAGGTTACTGAAAGGATACACATTTTAATGTAGGTTATATTGTAATTCTTACATATTTTCACATTTTGCACAGATTGACTTTTAAGACAAAATGAAAAGAAGAGAAAATCACTGAGGAACCAATAAAGACTTAGCATCTTGTTTGTATCTCTGAGGAAAGCATGAGCTATCTCTTGTTGGAGTAATCATTATAAAACTAAAATTGTTTTCCCTAAAATGACATTTTTCCTTTATTTTCATTGGAAGTAAAAAATAAAGGATAGTAGAAAGTCTCCCATATCTCTTAGTTACAGGTCTAAATTCGTGAATAGAAGGTACTATATTTAATACATAGTGAAAAATTTTATTTTGATTCAAGACAAAACTTTATGCAATTCTCATTTTATAGAAACCAAAATTAAATACAGTTCTCTGTATTTTATGTATGTGTGTGTGTTTGTTATATAAAGAATAAAAATTCTTTAGATTTTTGTCTATAAGTTAAAAAATAACATACTAGATTAGATATAACTTTGAAAATGATTTTTTAAAATGCAAAACTAAAATAGCTATACAACTTATACATATATAACGGTCTGCCAAAGAGACCCAGTGTCATTTCTACACATCTTTACAATGTTTTTTAATGCCAGACATAGTTAAATCCATATTATTCTAATAATTTTATTCTGTTTGATAGTGGGCCATAGTTTAAAAGCCTGCAGAATACCCCTGCAACAACTATGAGCATCATTACTCTGAACTGTTAACACAGCTACCTCATATTACGTCCATATTATCAATATATGGTCAGATTTTAATTTGTATTTAAAATTTCTATTTAGAAATATATATATATATACATATATATACTTAAAAACCTGATAATTTGTGTCAGATTTATTTTATATTTACATCAAAACTATTATTTGAAAGCAGAATGGAAAGGATTTTCCTCCACATACTCAATATTTTCTTCTTGACCTAAACGTATACATTTAGATGAAGGGGACATCTGCTCTTTTGCTGTGGTTTGGTTTCTACTCAGCCATATTTCCATTCTATTTTAAATGTAGACATTTAAAGCATTAGGGATGGCAATGTTGGCAACTAGCTGCATTTGCAGAAGATTACTGCCGAACAGGTAACACTCTCAACCATATCCCCATCTTTGTTTATGCCCCCAACCTGGGAGAGGTGCCTTCCATTAGACCTATGTATAATGCTTTGGCTTAGAGAAAAGCTACTCAAAATTGCAGGATGTCCAGCTTTGGAGATATTTCCTCCTTTTCATGTTCTCTCCTTGTTTTCCACTTATGGGGGAATGAATAGATGTTTAATCTCTATGTATATTTTAAAAATGAAATCATATCATTATTGAAATTGTTATATTGTGTTGACAGAATTTTCATACATAATATCATATATGAAATGTATTTGAAGGTATTATATTGATATATTGGTTAACAAAATCAGTGAAATTCAGCCTAGTTAGCTTAGGGAAAGTATTTAAAAAGTAAAAAATAAAATTAAGTTTTGGTCCTGCAGTTGAAAGGTCTCAAAGTCCTGCTTATATGTTGGAAAATTAGTCACTGTATTCATTATTTTTCTGCAATACTGTAGGAGGGTATAATAGCAATATAGTACTTTCAGTAATTTAACTGTAACATATACAAGTCATATTGATTTATTTGGGTAAAAAATTTCCCATTTTAAATAATTTTTGACTTCCAAAAATATTTTTTTCTGTACAAGATGAAATTCTATTATTGGACATGAATAAGGCAAGGCAGGAGGAAACAAAGTATTTTATTAAACTAAACATTGCCTACAATTTGGAGGATTACTTTTCCCATAAAAATATCCTGTGCTTTTATATAAACCAAATTTTAAATAGACTAGTAAAAAAGAACAGTTTGAAAGAATATATAAAATTTCTGACAAACCATTTTGGATCTTTAGAAAAATTTTAATCACTTTCATGAAATATTTTTGTGTCTTCCTGATTTAAAAACTGAAAGCTATCACAATCCATAAATTAACTTGAAGAACTACCAAATGATTAGATTGAACCTTTTGAAACTGTTGATTATTTAGAGCTATAAAAATGTCAGTTTCATAAGTTTCAATGTGGTAACTTCCTGGTGTGCGTGTTCACCTATGAGAAGAAACTTAAATGGACTCTTCCCACTTTAACTTGTAATTATACAGTTTTATAAAACACAATACATTTTTACTTAATATGAATCTCATAGTATACTGCACTTTTCAGGCTCTAGGAAAAAATTATAGAAAGATTAACTCAATCAAAATGGCTAAGCATAGCCAAAATAAAAATAGTCCTTTTTTCTACTACTAAAAATAAAATTCAAAATTTACAAAATACACAGCCACTTACTTTGGTAGAGTTTTCAAATGATTTTCTCTTAACTCCAAGATCCGCAATTTGACAAGTCTGTAGAAGTAAATAAAAAAATTGCTTTTTAATATTTCTCCATAAAATGATATTCCTATGAGAAAGTCAATTATCACTGCATTATCCAAACAACTATGTCTGAATATTACATATCATGGTTACAGATTTTGAAGAATTACACAAATTGATTAAAATTAGGGTTGCATCAACATTGGACAATGACAAATACCGGTTTACTAAAAATAAACATCATTCAAAGATATCATTGGGTCCAAGTAATCTAAATTTCATGTTTTATAAAAATATATTCACTGTTGTTTAATTGTAGGTAACAGATTATTTAATATCTACTTAATACCAGATGCTGTGTTCACTCAAATATGGCAATACTGTCCCTCAAGAGACTCTAAATGAACTTGTAAAGCAAATAGTATAGGATAGTGCTTAAAAGCTTGAGCTTTGTGGTCAGACGAATCTGGATGCAATCCAAACTCTGTCATAGTCTATCGTTGTGGCATTGGGTACATTAATCAACCTCTTCTAACTGTAGTTTCCCAAACTAAGTTTCCTACATCTCACCCTTAGCTACCTGTTAAGCTCTACAGTGTGAGACACACTATTGTTAAATGTCTATAACTGAGCTTTAAAGTGTACTCAGTTGAGGCTACTTTAGAACAAGTATTAGGGACGCCTGGGTGGCTCAGTCTGTTATGCATCTGCCTTCGGCTCAGGTCATGATCCCAGGGTCCTGAAATCAAGCCCCACATCAGGCTCCCTGCTCACAGGGAACCTGCTTCTCCCTCTCCCCCGCTTGTGCACTTTCTCGCTCTCTCTCTCTTTCAAATAAATAAATAAAATCTTTTAAAAAAAAGGACTAATATTAATTGGATTCTCTGAATTCTTGGTGTTTGGGGAATATTTCAGTATTTGAACTCTTTCTCCCGTATTTACTTGCCTTTTAGATACTCATCTAGGTCTCTTCCCCTTTTCTTTGTGTTGTGACTGCTACCAAGTTTCTAATTTTAATTTTAAAACTCTTAATCTCTATATGAAATAAAGTGATTCAGTTATTCAGAGCATGGGTATTACTGTTAGTAAAAGAGGTTTCTTAAACATCTGTATATCTCACATCTTCTTAACATCTGTACTAGTATGAAGTTATTTTGTGACTTAACTCTGGCTTTTAAGGGCACCAAATCTCATGTTTTGGGAGGAAATTCAGTAATTCTTTTGTTACATTATCCAGCTGAAGGTTAAAAATCTTTTTAGACTATAATAATAAAGTAGAGCATATCTTGGCAGACAATTTACACAAAATTAAATTCTAATTCCAAGTGGTTTTGGTATTATGTTTTCTGTTTGCCCAAATCTCTTCCTTAACATTAGGACCACTAAAGGAGAACTGAGAAAAATTTAAGAGAAGAGTATGGTCTAGGGTGATAAATATTCTGCAATTTGATTAATCAAAAGTTTTTGTATTGTTGCAGTTAGTGCCAGATGGCAATTATAGTTTATATGAACAAATGGAGAAGTGCCAACTCATTTAGAAACTAGGCAAATGCTCTTTTGAAGATCTGTGAATTTTAAAAACTATCCAACTATATGGTGTTCATAGGTAGTATGATATCATGATCTGCAAAAGTAATGGAACTTGGGAAATGCTGATATCCTCTCTGTATATAAAATGAGGCTGTTACAAGTTAAAGTACTTAATTATTCTATTGAGCTCTTCTTAACACCAACAGATGTGTGTTGAATTATACCCAATTTATTATTTGAACAATTTCAAAAGTGATCACTTAGAAATATACAGTTGATGATATTTGTAAAATGTCTTTACTTTTAAGATATATCTTTTATACATAAAAAATAGCTCATTGTCGAACACCTGGAAAATATTGGAAAATATGAAGATGAAAATAAAAATTATCCATAATTTCACTTCCAAGGAACCAGTCTTTTATCTTACTCTAGAAATAAATTACAAAAGCCGTCGTTGTAAATATTTTCAAATCTTTTAAAACACACTGTTGTGCATGAAGGTGATAAAATTCTGCACTTCCATCAGCTGTGTATGAGATTTTTTTCCTTATACTGTATAAACAGTTTTTATAATATGATAGAACACAAAGCTCTTTATTATCATTTTAATTTGTATTTTTTTATTGTTTGTGAGGATAAACACTTCATGTGTGTTCACTAGCAATTTGTACAATTAATTAAGAATTACTTGTATGTGTCATTTACCTATTTCTTTTCTAATGAGATCTTTGTCTTACTCGTTTATAAGAATTTTTATATGTTAAGGATATAATTTGCTTTCCATATATAGTGGAAATGCTTTCCCAGCTCATTGTTTTACCTTAATTTTAAAATACCTTCTGATATTATTTTATTTTAAATGTATTTATGTAGTCAAATATATCTATCCATTTATTATATTTTCCTGTTTCTAAACTGTAGAGGTATTTCCCTAGGGCCATAAATATTCTTGTGCATTTTTTCCAGATTACATCTGATATTATTTTTTGTTTATTTAACTCTTTAATTCACCTGGAATTTATTTGATTATTAGTGACATGTAAAAACCTAATTTTACTTCATTTTGGAAAATGTTTCATTAATTAACATTGTCTCACCTAATGAATAATAATGACTCCTATCTTCAATCATAATTGTCACATTTGAAGCTTCATCTACTGGAGCTGGTAAAGTACTTACCTAAAGTGAAATAAAATTTCATCATTTAAATTTTGTATTCTTACCTTCCAAAATTAGCTGGAAGAAATTCAAGAAAGGCGTCGTTCAGGTAGAGCTGGGTCAGATTTAGAAGCTGCGTGAAGCCATCAGGGAGTCTAGAAAGGAGTTAAAGGTTTAGTCACTGCCTCGATGTTGCCATAGAAACAGAACAAAAATATATGTCTCTAAGGAGAGAAAATAGAAGTGTAATACATTTTTCAACTCTCCTTTGGTATCATAGTAATGGAAGAATTTATTGAGCATGTTGTTACAGCTTGAAAATTTTGCCTGTTATTAAAATAAATGGCATTCACCCACCTACACACTGCTCTCCTATGCGGAGATTTATGTCACAGTGACATTATCTCTTACTGTTGCCCTAACCTTATGTACACCAGTGAGATATTTTTAATAGAAATTTCAGGTGGTATGCCATGTTTTGTAATTTTAAATTTAATATTCTTTCTCAACAGAATATTCACATTTATAGTCAGGCAAGGATATCTACTTACTCTTTCATGAAATCATTAACATGTGTTTATACTTTATTGCAATGATGACTAAAACTGTCCAAGAGGAAGGGAGAAGTATTCTGTCCCCCCAACTGATAATGTATGTACACTGTAATTCAAATTTGTTCAATTAATTTTCAACAAAAATGACCAAGAACATTGAAATTATGAATATACAGAATCCTAAATGCTTTAAGAGGCATTAAAAGAGTTGAAGAGCTATCCTTTGGGAAAATTTACCAGTTGGATGAAATAGTTATTTGAAATATTTAAATATTTTTCACCAAAAAAGATTTAACTCAAGGATTTTCCTGGAGACTTTTTCTTAGAATATTTAAATTTTTCCTATAATTAAATTTCTATTTAAACATTTTTAAATGCCTTTATCATTGGTCTAGACAGACTATGTTCTTTTATAAAATACTTCTAAATAATGTTCAAATTTGTCTTCACCTCAAATTACAGCCTATCTCCCTTTTTGCATTTACTGACAAAATTATTTAAAGACCTGCCTATACTCACTGCTTTTTATTACTCCTCAAGCCATTGTTTTCTGGCATCTACCCCAACTCTATTACTGAAACTGTACTCGCCAAAGCCTCCAATGACCTCTTAAGTCCCAATTCCATTAACTGCATTTCATTTTGTATCCAGCCCTTCCTAGCAACAGTTGTCATTGATTGTTCTCTCAGTCTCGGCTTCTAGTACACCCTTTTCCTGTTTCCCCTCCTCCTTCTCCTGGGATACTCTGAGTTTCTCTTCCTATGCCCAATCTTTAGTTATGAAAAGTTATATATCTAAAAGAATACATGTGTATCTCACAACATAATTTAATAAATAGAAGTGGTACCTTGAAAGAACCTGAGTGCCCCTCCCCGACTACCTCATCCTATTTGCCTCTCAAATTCCTGAATGATGAATGAATATTTTCCTGAAATTTTTAAAAGTTAGTATTGAGTTGTGAAATTCACCCATTTTGATGTCAATGACTGATTACCATAGTATTCCACTGTATGAATATACCACAATTTATTATTCTCCTTTTAATGAACATTACAGTTGTTTCCATTTTATTATAAACATTTTTTTCTGCAAATATTTTTTTAGCATATGTCTTGGTGTATAAAGATTACTTAAATTATATCCCTCATCATAAGAAATTAATGTCCTTCAGGAACAGCCCTCAACTAATGACTAGCAAGACTATAAATACCTCAGCTCCTTCACTCTTACATTGGACACCACTGTGACACATGTTTTATACTTTCTCAGAGTTCCCCAGAGAGATTAAGGTCCAGTTGTCCATACCAGTAAATAGTCTGATAACATACCCTCGACAAGTATTTCTTGAGACCATATCCTAAATCTACTGCTTAAAGTCTTTTCTAAACATCCACTTCTGGGGAATCCAAACTAAACACAATTAATATTTTTACATTACTTTGTATTAATTCTTTACACACTGTTAGGATACTCTTCTATGGATTATTTTTGTTGCAAATATCTTGTTCCAGTTTGTATTTTGAAGTTGGATTGTTTTTTATGGCTTCATAGAGGTTGTTTCCACAAATTTCCCTTAAACAGAGGTAGGATTCATGAAAGTAGAAAAAGAGAAAGAAGGCAGGGTAATAATGTAAAGGTGAGGATTCACCTTAGGGGAGTGAGAGAAGACGAGTTCTAGAGAAAATACTTTTTGTACAAGAGAATTGGGAGTTAAGATTTGAGAATATCAGTAGGGGACAGGGTTTAGAGGGTACTGAATGTTTGACTCCAAGGTTTGAATTTTATTCCATAGGATTAAAAAAATCTATGGGAGATTGTTGTTTTTCTCTAAGTTATCTTTTGTTGTAATACATTAGCTCATGTCCTGATAGTATTTATGATAATGGTACAGATGTCCAATAGATTTCAATATACATTTAATTACTATCTTACTCTAATATCCTTATGGTTCCTATACTCACTGGAGAGAAGTTATCATTTATGACTTTTTTATTTTTTATTTTATTTTATTTATTTTATTTTTTTTTATTATGTTATGTTAATCACCATACATTACATCATTAGTTTTTGATGTAGTGTTCCATGATTCATTGTTTGCGGATAACACCCAGTGCTCCATGCGGTACCTGCCCTCTTTAATACCCATCACCGGGCTAACCCATCCCCCAACCCCCCTCCCCTCTAGAACCCTCAGTTTGTTTCATTGAGTCTATAGTCTCTCATGGTTCGTCTCCCCCTCCGATTTCCCCTCCTTCATTCTTCCCTTCCTGCTATCTTCTTCTTCTTTTTTTTTTTAACATATAATGTATTATTTGTTTCAGAGGTACAGGTCTGTGATTCAACAGTCTTACACAATTCATAGCGCTCACCACAGCACAAACCCTCCCCAATGACTTTTTTAAAAAGATTAATACATGTAAAATGACAAGAATGTTAAAACCTTTGATCTAATAATTTAACATGGTGGCTATTAATACATAAAAAAGCTTTAAAATGCTGATTTCCTAGTTTTAAGGACAGTTTGAACTAGTCCAGCTTCCCTTAGTCTACTATTCTGCATATGTATGTGCACTAAATGGTATTACATTATACTACTTCTTTGACCAAAAATATAGTTCTTTATTGCTGTTTCTCTGGCAAAGGCTTTTTTTTAATGTGGTAAGGAAATCTGGTTTCTTATATAGAACACTTCTTTAAGGATTTAAGAATTGACCACACTGTGCAGGTTCCAACTGTAAAATTGGACTGCTAAAAATAAGTTATATGAAAAACCAGAATACAAAGTAAGATAGTTTTTTCAGCCTGGTAATAAAGATGTGTTGACATTTTATATCAAAACTTTCTTTTAAAAAAAATGTAGAGTTAAAGTGCTTGTTTATACAGTAGGTCTTATTTAATACCATGTATATTTTTATTTCAATTCACTTCAACAAGAATTTATTGAATAGTTACTGTGTGCTTATATTCAAAATTAATGTCTTCTTCCTCACTTTCTCTACAGAATTCTACTCATAGATTTAGCAAAGTTTTACCAATTACTTTATACCAAACTGCTTATACCAATTGCTTTGTACAATATCTATTTTCTATTCCATGGATAAATTATAAATTGTTTGAAGACAATGAATTTTAAAAATGTCCTCAATGAGCTAGTATTGTAGTTTGAAAACATTCGAAAAATATGTAAAGTCAGTAGGTATGCTAAAGAAAATAATTTTATTTATTTTTAACTTTATGGTACAATTTTGTAGCTTCTAATAGAGATAATGGCCCCACTTATCAATATTACCATTTTCAGAGGAATGTACAAGGAGTGGTGAGGAAGAAGATATTCCTTAGTAAGCTAGATAAACTTGATGAGGATGACAATCATGGGTTGTCTTTATCCTCCTCCAAGCTCTTCAGTGAAATCCATCATTTAAGCTAAGTTAGAGAGCTCTCAATAATGAATGACTTTATTATCCAAAAATAACATACTGAATGGAGTACTGGGTGTTATACGCAAACAAGGAATCACGGAACACTACATCAAAAACTAATGATGTAATGTATGGTAATTAACGTAACATAATAAAATTTAAAAATGTAAAAAAAAATATAGAAAGTAATTTAAAAAAAAAGCAACTGATGGGCCTCCTGGGTGGCTCAGATGGTTGGGCGTCTGCCTTGGAATCGGGTTGTGATCTCAGGGTCCTGGGATCAAGCCCCGCGTCAGGCTCCCTGCTTGGCAGGAAGCCTGCTTCTCTCTCCCCGTCTACTGTTCCCCCTGCTTGTGCTCTCTCACTCTCTCTGTCAAATAAATAAACAAAATCTTAAAAAAAAAAAAGTAACTGAGGTTTTCCACATTGGACTGATCTAATAAAGAATTCAAAGAAGAAATGTTTTATGTATATTGGTAAATAATTCTCTCTCCACTAAAGAAACACATTCACTAATCACTTAAATTAAAATGGCATATTCAAACTACACAAAGAAAGTATAATAAAACAGACACCCATATAGTTTAGTGGTTGAGCACATGGGCATTGATGTTATAAGACCTGGGTTTGAATCACAGTTCTTTCAATTGTGATCTCTGTGACCTTTATAAATCTTTGCAAGACTCAATTTCCTTATTTGTAAAATGATGATACTATTATCCACTTCTGGAGTTGCTTTAGTGATTAAATGATTACCTCCCCCATAGTAAGAACTCAGTAAATGACAGCAATTGTATTACTTGTCCTTGGTATTACTGTTATTCTGATCTTTCAATATTAACTAAAATACTAGTTTAAATACTTTTATTAATGCTACCTTTATTGTTAGAATAGGCAAATTAAGATTGGCTACCGACATCGTGGTTTTAACATTTTTTTCTAATTGCATTTACTTTAAAGTTAAATGAAAACATATTATAGGCATTTGACCCCCTAATTTAACAGTTAAACCAAATTACATTATGGGTTTTTTAAACTGTGATCAAGAAGCCAATGTAAAATCTCTTAACTGAAAAGATACGTTACATCTACATATTTTTATTTACACATTGTAAAATTATAAAATAAATAAAATAATATTATAGAATATTTGGAATATAAGGAGAAAAGAAAAATACTGCTCATAATTCTATTTTCTTAACACAACCATCATTACCATTTCATGTATTTTAAATCTAGTTTCCAATTAAATGTTTTAATATCACTGCAAAATTGTGTCATGATTTCTCCCTTTACTTTGTAATTATCTTTCAATTTTGCTGTATAATCAGAATGACTACATAATCTATCATTCAAACTAGGACATTTTTGAGAGTTAAAAATGAACTATTATTAATCATGTCGCATCAAGAGGAGTAAACTGGGATGACTTGAGCAAACAGAGAAATATGGTTACCCTATATATAATCTTTGTATCCATCCAGTAGATATGCCATAATTTATTAGCAATGTCCTTATTGTTATGCATTAAAATGTGTCAAAATTTTCAAAATGTATCTTTTAATTTAAACCAAAATCAAATATTTCTTCAGAATTGGTGAAATACAGTGAAAGGATCCCCGGAACTTAAATGCTATCTTCATGTGTTTCTATCTGTAAAAGGGTATGTAGATAATGTTTACCTACTTTATGAGGTTGCTGTAAAGATGAAAATGAAATAATGTATCTAAAAGTCTGAGACATGAAAGTCTGAGACATGACAGACTCACAGTAAATGTTGGTTCATGCTTTTCTCACTAAGCAGTTGTTTTCAGTTTTATTATGATAATTTTCACCAATGACTTGGGTAAGGCATTCAGAATATACTATAAAGTTCACATTTAAAACTAAAACTAAGATGACAATACTCAGAACTATAATTATTTTATTCCAGGTTCTTCATGACTTACTATTTCACAAATTTCTTAAGTCAAAGAAAATGAACAGAAAAGCAAAAGAAAAACCAATGAAACTCAAATATGGTTTTTTGAAAAGAGCAACAAAATTGACAGATCTCTGGTCAGACTGATAAAGCAAAAAAAAAAAAAAAAAAAGAAGAAGACACAAATTATGGATGCTAGGAATGAAAGAGAGCACCACTAGAAAACCCATAGATATTAAAGGGTTGATAAAAGAACATTATAAAAAAATTTGATGCCAATAAATTTGAAAACTTATATGAATGTACAAATTCTTGAAAATCACCAACTATCAAAGATCACTCAAGAAAAAATAGGTAATTTGAATAACCCTATAGTTATTATGGAAATTAAATGTGTAATTAAAAACTTTCCTGTCAAGAGAAGTCCAGGCTCAGAGGGCTGCACTGGCAAATTCTACCAATACTTAAGGAGGAAATACTCCCAATTCTATACAAACTCTTACAGAAAATAGAAGAGAATGTTTCCCAACTATTTTTATGAGGCTAGTTTTTCCCTGTTACCAAAACCAGGCAAAGAAATTATAAGAAAAGAAATTTCAGACTAATATGCTTCATGAATATAGATAAGAAATTTAGCAAGTCAACTAATTTATTAAAAAATAATGGCCATTAACTTATTTTAAAAAGTATTTAATACTTCCTGATCAAGTAAGGTTTATTCCTGAAATGCAAATTTGGATCAACATTCAAAAACCATTCAATGTATCATTGAATCACCATATCATTCAGTGTATCATTGAATCACCATATCATTACACCGAAAAAGAAAAAAAAAGCATATCATCATGTCAATATATGTTTTAAAAAAAAAAGAGTTTTGACAAAATTCAATATCCATTGATAATAAAGAGTCTCAGCAAACCAGATATCAAATATGTGGTGGACAGATTCTAAGGTGGCCTCCATGACCCTCACTTCCTGATGTTCATGACCTTGTATAATTTTCCTTTAAGTGTGATAAGACTTGTGACTTGCTTCTAATCAATGGAATATGGAAAATATGAGATGTCACTTCATAACTATAGTACATAATACTGTCTCGCTAGAATATTAACTCTACTCAGCTGCTGACCTTAAGGAAACAAGCTGCCAGGTTGTGAACTGCGTATGGAGAAGGTCAACATGGCTGGGAACTGTACCAGCCTCTAGGATCCAAGTGTGGCCTTGAGCTGACAGCCAGCAAAAAGCCAGGGCTCTCAACTTTATAATAGCAAGTAAATGAATTCTGCCAATAACCTGAATGAACTTGAAAGTAGATTCTTCTTCCATTGAGTCTCCAGATGAGAATACATCTTGACTGATACCTTGATTGTAGCTTGGTGAAACTCTGAGGCAGGGAATCACGCTATTACATACCCAGATTCCTAACCCACAGAAATTGAGAGATAATAAATATGTGTTGTTTGAGCCACTAAACTAATGGTAATTTCTTACATAGCATTAGAAAAGTAACACAGATTATGGTATCTGGACCTGGGATTCTGCTGTAATAAGTTCCTAAAAACGTGGAGTGGCTGGTGGTCAAGAGACTTAACAATTGTTAAAGGACATCACAGAAAAAGCTTAGATTTCTTTGTAAAGATTGAAAGTAGAAACCTAAACTTTGAGTAACCTGTTGGGGAGAGTTCAAAAGGAAATGAGGAATGGGTTATTGAAAATTTCCCCAACTTGATAAAAGGCATGAATGAAAAAACAAGTAACAATCATACATAATGGTGAAAGTCTGAATGCTTTTTCCCTAAGGTGGGAACAAGGCAATGGCTCTTTTAACCTCCTTTATTCAACATTGTACAGGAGGTCCTATCCAGCACAATAAAGAAATAAAAAGAATAGAAAGAAAGAAAGAAAGAAAGAAAGAAAGAAAGAAAGAAAGAAAGA